>NW_014569559.1:1475495-1481976 GCF_001313835.1 Polistes canadensis | reverse complement strand
TGGTGTTGATTTTTCGGTCGCATTTAACTTCACTCTTTCCAAAACACGCCAAAAAAAGTATAACTTTAATTCGACCGATTAGAAAATGGCTGCTTCGAGAATAAAAAAGGATCAATAAATAAATGGGAAACATCATATATACAATTCTTGCATTTCAATAAGAAAAAAAAAAAAAAAAAAAAAAAAAAAAAAAAAAAAGAAAAGAACTCTTGCTTTCTATCGAATCTACGCTATTTGATACGTCGGATGACGCATGCACCCTTCTCAACATCCAGAAAGAACTAAAGGGGAGGGAAAGGAAGAGGGAAGGAAAAGAGGGACGGGAGAATGAATCAAAGAGAAAAGGGAAAGGGAAAGGGAAAGAGAAAGAAACTTGCTGCGTCGAATGCGTTCGTGTAGGGTAGGTCGTGGTAAATCTCTTTGTCTCCCTTTTCCCCCCTTCCCCTCCCCCCAAAAAAACCCTTCTCCCCTTTCTCTCTTTTTTTTATTTTTTTTTTTTTTAATTCCAGGGTCCTTCTAGTGGACCCTGTTGTTATGTGAGATTTTTTTATTATTATTATTATATATATATTTTTCACTCTCCTGTTATTTCATTCATTATAATTATAACCATTTTCAATTCTCAATGAATTAATCATTTTTTTCAAGATTATATTACATTTATTATAATCTGAATAAGAGTGTTTATTATGAATAATATATATATATATGTATTTTTCAGAAAAATATTTATATTAAATTATTATTTTTGCAATAAGATTACAGGATTCAATTGAATGATCCAGTTAATGAAGTATAAATTCATAATCATATTGGCGTATAATAATTAATTAATTAATTACGGTGAATATTAATCATGACGTTTTGATTGTGGTTTGTTTGTCTTATTAATCTATTGTACTGTGATTATTGTGAATTAATTAAATAATCACAATTAAATCGTTGATTTTACATTTGGATCATAATTACAAATCATTAGTCATATTTTCATTTTTCCTCGACACACTACGATAGTTCGATTAATTTTCTTTTTATTTTTATATATTTATTAATGAAATTTATTATATAATTGATCAATATACAAACAATTTATAATCAATTTTACATTGATCATATTTTCGTTTTTCTTCGATTGTTTGTTAACGATTTGTTTTACCAATCAACGTTTAATAATTTTTCTATTCGCGAGTTTTTCTCAATCGATTGAAGATACAAAGAAAGAAAAAAAATACAAGTAAGTATTCGAATAAAATATATATATTCGAAAAAAGGAGAGTATTAGAACGGGTTGCCTGCGTCATCGGTTTTCTAGCACGTGATACGTTGCCATTTATAGTGATGACGTTCCGAGCAGACCCATTAAACAAGGGACGAAAAAAAAGAAAGAAAAAGAAAAGAAAAAACGTCTCTCTCTCTCTCTCTTTCTTTCTCTCTCTTAAGATCAAGAATATTTTTTAAACGAAGAGATACCAACCATCCAACCAACCAACCAACTAAGTTACCAACCAAACCTATCAAAAGTTTTTCTATATCTATCTTTATATCCTGATATAATATATTCCAGTCAAATATTCATTTTTTTTTTCATTCATTCTAAAAAAAATAATTAATTTGTTATTGATATATATTGTATATATATATAATTGATTTAAATAAATTAAAATAAATAAAACAATATTTTGTTATTACCAATTAAAAGTTCGTATCGTTAATTTCAAACATTTTTGTAATTAAAAAAAAAGGGAAACCTATATCGAAACGTATCATCAACGTATACGGAAAATTGTATTAACTATAAACTTATCAATCTTTAAACAAAACAAAAGAAAAAAAGAAAAAGTCACAGACAATATTTATCATCGAATGCAAATATTTAATTTACTCTTGGGATACCATTATAGAAATAATAAATAATATTTAAAAAAAAAAAACAAAAAGAACAAAAATAATTGTAATTAAAATTGTCGCATCGTAGAGTATCAAACAAAATAACATCGAATACAATAACAGAATGTTAATTAAAAATGAATAATCAATCAGTTCATTCGATCGATAATGGAAAATTTAACGATGGTAGTAATAAAAATGATAGTACACTAATGATGGTGCTCATGGAAATGATATAATATTAATACCAATAATTCTTTAGTTAACATTCTCAAAAATGAGACTCAAGAAAAATGAAACAAACCCTAATACTAAACCTCCCTCTCCAACCCCCTTTTTTCTTTCTTTTCCTATTTCGATTCTCACCTTTGTACTTGCAACTTGTTCACTTAAAATCTTTCCTTTCTTTTACGAAACGAGGATTTTTATTTCGGTAGCATAACGTTGTTGCTGGGTTATGGTTACGAAAGTAAGAAGCAACCAACCAACCAACCAACCCTTCTTCTTCTTCTTCTTCTTCCTTGCCAGCGGAAAACGCACAAACGACGAGTAAAAAGAAAAAGAAAAAGATAAAAAGAAAGAAAGAAAAAAGAAAAAACGAGTCGTCTGGATTGGTTGTGTAAGGTACGTGAGCAGAAGATCGATATACCGGTCTAGCACGGTGTGTGACGTGTATATTATACCTACAAACGTGTACACGCATATACACATATATATATACATATGTACACGCACATATCCATTCTTATTCGTCCTGACTACACGTATTCAAGGTCATGGTTACGAGTTACATACATTTTTAAAACGCGATCCCGTACAATTTGTTTGTACAAACGTTAGATATTAACATCGCTAAATATGTCAATAAATAATTAATAAATCAATCATAATACGATAAACGGAAATATGATGGAAATGATCAATGACATTAAGGGAAATTAATTATAATCAAAAATGATTAATTTCTTTTTTCTGCGTGTATGCATTAATGATAATAATGTTCAACCAATAACAAAAATATATCATCACCATCATTAGAAACAAATATTTTCCATATATAAAAAACGTGATATTTCGTAACACGTATTATCTAACGATAAAGAAATAAAACACAAATTAAACATACTAGTAATAACAAAATAAACTAAATAATATACCTAGAAGAAAAAAACAAAAATAAAAGAAACAAATAAACATAATCGTAACATACATATACATACATACATACATACATATATATTTGATATAAATTATCAAAATTAATTTATAATTGTTAATAAGGTATCACAAGGAACTTGGACATAAAAAGAAGTAGAACTTAATTTAACTAAGTTAAACGTTTCTACTTCTTTTTATGTCCAAGTTCCCTGTGATACCTTATTAAGAATTATCATTTTGGACGAGATAAATAACTAATTGAATTAATTTATAATATTTATGACAATTTCGAGATAAACAATTTGAATAGAATGGTGAAACACGAGAGTGAGGGAGGAAAAACGTTGAGAACCATCGAGATTTGAAGACCACTGTGAAATTTGGGCGTCGACGTGGGCAAAAGCAGACTGTCTAAGAGGTGGGGAGGAGGAGGAGGAGGAAGGTGGGGAGGAGGGAGGTGGGTGGGGCAGGGGGGAGTGAGAGGAGAAGCCACGCAAGCAAGCAAGCAAGCAAAAGCACCAACCAGGGCGCGGTGGTGTTCGTCGTACTCTGGTTGTTCCTGTACTCTTATGGTGTTGGTAGTCATACAGTAAAATAAGTACTAGTAGTAGTATTAATAGTAGTGGTAGTTTATTCATCGTCACAATGGTAATAAGAATAATAATAATAATAATAATAGTAGTAGTAGTATTAGTAGTTGTGTTGTGTATCGTAGTATTAGTATAGTCTTCTTCGTGTTTCAATCCGCGTCCTGCCTCACTGCAAGCCTGCGTGAGCCTTTCGAGAATTCGCCAAAGCCCGGTCAACAGCCCCGCAACTCCTCCTCTCCTCTCAACCCCACCAGACCCCTCTCTCTCTCTCAGTTAAACTCTTTCATTCCTCCCTGGTGTCGGGCTCTCTCTCTCTCTCTTTCTCGTAAATCAACGTATCTCCCCCACTAAAGCAGTTGGCATGTACCACTACTATTACCAAAACCAACACCAACACCACTAGTACCACCACCATTACCATTACCATTACCAAACCCACCTCCTACTTTTACTTCGACCGACCAGACTATGTTTCTCTCTCTCTCTTTCTCTTTCTCTCTTTTTCTGTAACTGACTGACTGACTGTCTGCTACTCTCAGTTTTTCGGTTTCTCGATTTTACGGATTTAGCTTGGGTTTATACTTTTATTCAACCATGTTACGAATTATTTTATTTCCATTCGAATGAAATAATAAAATTAATAAGGATTTTTCTATTTTGTTTATGGGGAAAAACAAGATATCGATTTTTTGTGGATAAAATTCAAAAAATACGAAATTATATATATATATATATGTGTGTGTGTGTGTAATATTGAACGTTTGAAAATAGTTTATAGGTATGAATGATAATCAATATAACGAAATACATATATAAAATATTTATCTCATACACATTTTCATATCTATCGATTTATTTTTCTCCCCTGTGTTCGAAGAATTAAAACACACATAGAAAATAATATATATAAAATAATCTAAAGATTTTTTTGTCTATTTCGTTTATTATTATTTCAAGTGGAGGGAAGGCATAGCAGCAGTAGAAAAAAAAACACACACACACACATCGTTAGGGAGTTATCGATTTAACGAATAAAATTTGCGAGAAAGCATGTATTATTATATAATATATATATATATATATATATATATAAATATATTTAAAGTATGGAAAATAGATTTTCTATAGATACCACCATGAAGATAATCACAATTCAGTTAATAATATAATATTTAACGATAAAATCGATTTTCAATGTACAACCACCATTATGACTATTTCCCCTGTACGAACTGAATACCAAAAGAGAAGTGAGTGAGTGTGTGTGTGTGTGTGGGGTGGGGGGTTGGTTGGTTGAAGGGAAGGTGGATGATGGTGGTAGACGATACGCCACGACCACGCCTATGTTGCGCATCCCCCATCGAAGGGTTTGCTACACCTTCCCCACCTTCCCTACCCCTCTTCACCCTTCACCCCTTTTTCCCTTTAACGTGTCTCTCGCCCTCGCAACAGCCCTCTGCTCGACGTTCGACCATGACCACCCTTCGGCAGACTAAGTGAGGGTGGTAGAGGAAGGTGACCTTCGTACGCTATCCCTTCGACGAGACTGTACAAGTTAGAGAGAGAAAGATAGAATGAGAGTGAGAGAGTGAGAGAGAGAAAGATAGTTGCGCGCGCATGTGCGTAAAAGTGCGTTCGTGGAAGTGTACGCCTTGTTCGGAGTTGTTCGGAATTGTTCGGCATTGCTCGTGCGCTCAGAAATATCCTCTTTTCTTTTTTTTATTATTATTATTATTATTATTATTATTATTATTATTATTATTATTATAATCTACTCGATATTTTATTCGATTCTCGTTTTTTTTTTTCTGATCATTTAATATTTCACGATTGATCATTAAAATAAGACGAGAAGAAGAAGAAGAAGAAAAAAATAGATTAAGAACGAGAAGAAAGAGAGAAAATAATATTTATTATTATAAAATTCTCCCCTACCCTTTATCTTTTCAAGAAATAAATAAGAAAAAAGAAAAGAAATTGTGTAAAAAAAATGTTGCGAAACAAATTCGAAGAAAAAAAAAAAAGTTGGATATTCGATAGGAATGATTTTTTTTTAAATGAAACATAGCGAGTATTTTTTTGTCGTGACACACTAAATCTTGTTTGATCAAAAAAAAAAAAAAAAAGATTTTATATTATTGCGTCAAATATATAAAACCAAAAAAATTAATTATAAATATATTTTAAATGTAAGGACATATATAATCTCGTGAATGCCCATCGTGAGACTCAGTTAAAAAAAATAATCGTCGCAAAATATCGTTAATAAAACTTTGAATAAACAAATTATTTCTCGATCTTTCCTTCCCCCTCCCCCTCCCCCCCCCTTTATGAGTTTAATCATGTTACACTTTCAATCTGAAAAACGTGCAGCAATCATTTCATCGGTCAGTAACCTATGAAACACGTTCAATCGTCATTTTAATCGTTTGTACATTGTATTAAATAAGAAATTAAAAAAAAAAAAAAAAGGATAAAGTATATTCACATAACAGATATAGAGAGAGGGACATGAGATTATACTGATCGATCAGACAACGATGTAAGATTTGAAACTTAATGAATTTTTATTAAACGAAACCTCGAAAGACCTTTTAGCCCGGTTGCAAATTGACGCATTCCAAAGTCTATTATGTCACGTGGCGTACAAAGGAAAAAGTATTACGTCATTCAAATGTTATCTTATTAAAATGCATAATTATGAATTGCGTTTGAACGAGGCCACAATATATTTGTATTAATTTCGGCTAATTAAAACTAATTTGTATAAACACGCGTACGAATACATTTATACATATATATTATAAAATAAATATTAACTTATATATTATATTATATAATTATAT
>NW_014569559.1:1467815-1473665 GCF_001313835.1 Polistes canadensis | reverse complement strand
ATTATCATTTTAGTCATCGTGTTTTCCTGTCATTGAATACTTGCATTTCTATAATTTTTTATTAAACTGACAAATTATTCATTTCTATAAAATAAGATGGATATACCTATATATATATATATATACATATGTATGTATATGTATATATTTATTTAGAAAATATGACGCACGTTTATTCTTACTTATTTCTCTTTTCGAGGAAGTAATATTATTTTTCTCGTTCTTTTTTTACCTTTCTCTTTTCTTCTTCTTCTTCATCTTCATCTTATTTTACCTTCCGAGACGTAGACAGGTACTTTGGTTTATAATTTTATCCGCGAAGGCCACAAGTGCGGCATAGTGTGGACAGCTGTTTAACTGAGGCCAAGAAACTATTAACGAGTTTGCCATCCGATACGTTATTTAATCAATTGCACTCGTTTATACGCGATTGCTCGTAAGAATCGTTTACCATGTGCCCCGAATCGATCGATATATATCGAATATATCGATCGATCGATTTGTTAACGGGTCGAGAGTCTCAAAGAAAAATCATTTCAATCTCTGATATTTTTCTTACCATTACATAAATATAATTTAAATAATACAAAAAATTGATTGGAAAATTTTATATTTGTTAATAATAATTTTCCCCTCTCCCCTCCCCTCCTACACGTCAATGTACATTTGTATTACTTTTGTTCCATTCTCGGTTTTCCTTTTTTTAATTAAAAATCCTGTCTCGCACAATACTAAAATCAATTATTTTTATCGAATACTATTAATAATGTTAAATAATTAAAATTACACGTGTTTATATGTAATAAGTTTATTGATAATTATTGCATACCGAGTAGTATACATAAGAATCTTGATACGTAATAATAATAATAATAATATCTAAACAATTAAATATATTCTCATTGCCAAAGTAACAATTATTCTGTTATACCTATACATATACATATATATATATATATCTTAACCAATCATTGGTTTGATCAATTACAAATAAATATACAATTATTATAGATAATTCTAATATTAACCAATCATCGTTAACAACAACAACTACAACAACAACTGCAATTACAGCAACAGATGTAGGTTCTCTACGTCATTTGAAATTCTTCACGAGTGATTAAAAATACTGACGCAAAACGTGTACTGTCGTTTAAACAATTTATAAATGTTAATTGTTGCCAAACGTAATATGTGTTGGTCTCCACCTATATATATATATATATATATACGTCATTAAATATTCAATTTTAATCGTACTACACTGTTTTAAATTCTCTAACAACGATGATAATTTGCTGTTGATTTTACGTCAAATGGTATAAAAAAAAAAAAAGAAAAGAAAGAAAGAAAAAAAAAGGTTCCTCTAATATCCGTAATACGAAAGAGAGAGAGAGAGAGAGAGAGTGAGAGAGAGAGAGAGAAAAAAAAAAGAAGTAAGATAACAAACGGAATTAAAAAATTCCCATTCCTTGTTTAATTTAACGAATTAAGTTAACAAAGATTAATCGAGTGCATCGAATTCGTACGATTCAAAGTTTCGATGCGAAATTGACGAAAAGGCTTGGCAACTTCGGTCATTGATCCCCTTTCTATCATCCCCGTCACCCCTTTCCTCCCCCTACCTACCGCCATCATTAAATTGCATGTTTCCTTTGTATTAGACTTTTATCTCTCAACGATGCTTTAATTACGATTATAAAATATACGATTTAACGAACGTATATATATATATATAAATACACGTATAAATCATGCATTACACACATACACATGTGTGTGTAAAATATTATGTGCACGCGTACTCTAATTTCGTTCGATCGATCTGTTAAAAAAAAAAAGAAAAAAAAAAAGGGCCCTCCACGAGAATTAAAACACAGGATAAAATAATCCTCCCTCGTTTCGAATGCAATTAATTCAAAACTAATGATTTATTATTAAAGAAAAAAATAAATATAATATATGGTATCCTTGAACACGAGTTGAACAAAACGTATCCACCGACGACCCACGTAAAATTTAAATAATATCTATCTGTAAAGCGGAACAAAAAAAAACCAAAAAAAATCCAATAGATATTTTATCTCGAAACAATACGTATTATGTTGCAAACAAATGTACGAGTTTTTTATTTAGAAAAAAAAAAAAAAAAACACAATAACATTGTTGTTTAACTATAAAGGATAATAATTTAGGTTTCGTAGGAAACATCATACTCGATTTAAGGTAGACACCATGATCAACGTGTTCAAAACGGCACGTGACTACGAGACTTAGAAAAAAAAGAGAAAAAAAAAAAAATATAGTCAAACGTTTCATACTTTTTTTCGTTCCTTTTTTTTTTTTTTCACGAGGACCGCAAAAAGGGTTCAGTTCGAACGTAAAATCGTTAAAATTCATAATCTACGCTCGACGGCCCGTACAAATTGAGAGCTAATGGCCCTTCTTCGGTTCGGTGAAGTTAATTAGAAAAGAGAAAGAGAGAGAGAGAGAAAGAGAGAGAGAAAGAAAGACAAAGAGCAAACGTGTCCACTTGTTAGAAATAATCTGTATACAAAGTTAAACTAACGCTAATAAAATATATTTTATCTATAATATTATCATAATCCTAATTAAACAAAAATCATCATATTATTCTATAAATTTAATTACATAAATAACATTTTATTATTTTATTTATATATTTTAATTATATATATTTTATTTATATATTTTAATTATATAAATAACATCATAATTATCGTGTATTATATTGCATTATTAATTGCAATTGCATTATTAACACAAAATCCAACAACTTTACACTACGTACAATCGTATAATGGTAATTTGTTTAAAAAGAAAAAAGAAAAAAATAACATATGCGATAAAAATGCATAAAATTGTATATCATTTAAGTATTGTCTCTAAACGAATATAAAAAAATATTTTTTCTTCATTCAATTTTGATAAAAAAATATCGTTCCATAATATATTTTATACGCGAATAAAGGGATTAATACGTAAAAAAAATAAAAAAGTGTCGGTAGAAATTTATCGTTAAATAATTTCTGCAACGATTATTGTTATACTAGGAAAAAAAAAATACAAAAAAAACCCATAAAAAATGTAAAATAATAATCGAAAAGATCATCCCCATGATTCACCCATTATGCGTATCGTATTTTAACGAATTTCAATTATAATTGTTATTAATTCTCTTCTCACATGATTCAGCTAACGAAGAGGAGCCTATTTTTTTTGCTATTATTTTTTTTTTTTTTTTTTATTTTTTTTTTTTCGTCTTTCTTAGAATAACGCGGAAACGTTGTAAAGCATATCTCATAACGCACGTAATATCATTATCAAATACGTGATATCATCTAAAAAGCATATCGTAAGGACTATATTGTACCAGACAAATGATACCACCACCTCCTCCTCCTCCTCCTTCTCCTCCTCCTCTTCCTCCTCTTCTTTCTCTTCCTCATCCTACATGAACGAGAAACGATCTTTGATATAATAGAAGGCGTGTCTGTCTTTCTCACGTATCCTTTTTCTTTTTCGTTTCCGGCATTAATAATTTATGTGTGTGTGTGTGTGTGTGTGTATACACCTAGTTGCATCTGTAATTTTAATAAATATTTCTTTTTTTTTTCCATTGGATCACATCAATTGCTACTGTTTTCGTATTAATAATAATAATAATGATGACAATATTAATAATATAGATGTGTAATATTTTTCCCGTAAAATAAAAAACACACTTATTTGTTCATATTTTTGATTCTACGTAAAAACCGAAAATGATCTAATACGAATAACAGTAAATTTCTGTTCGATAAATTATACACGTATATTATTATTCTTATTTTTATATATACGATCTCTATATTATTATAGATAACTGTAGAAAAAANATAACTGTAGAAAAAAAAAAAAATATATATATATATATATTAAAATTAATACTAGACATATTTTATTATCAGTTAAAAGTTAATCATTGTTACCATGGATACCGAATAAATCAACAAGATGAATAATATCACATAGTCGTTATCGAGTAATTTATATTTATCGCGTTTTCTGTTGGAAAACAAAAGGAATAATATGTGAAAGAAATATTAAAAATAAGAATATTGTTGATTTTTTTTCATAAATGAGATCGAAATATAAAGAAATTATTAACGATATTATATAAATGATGGATAACACCCCTTCTTTTTCTTCTTACGTTCGATCATTTTCTAACGATGAACAAATTTTCACACAAGAGTTTTATGAATAAATAAATAAATAAATAAATAAATATATCAAACGAACACATATTTTTACATAGATCGTACTAAAAAGATATTATTTCTTTTATCTCGTGTCTGATTGGCAATAACAACCCCACTTCACCCCACAACCACCACCACCATCACCATCACCACCCTTTTGTTTCCTGTGTTCAGTCAATTTAACGTGCATAATGTGTTGCACGCAACATGCACCCAACCGGAGTTATATGTGTTTTTTTTTTATCCTTTTCTTGTTTCTTTCTTTCTTTTTTTTTTTCCTTTCACGAAAAAGGGTAGTTACGCCAAAACTCCTACCTTTGGTTAATATACTTTAGCAGGAGGGAATGTTTTTTTTTTTTTAACGACTATACTATAATATTCTCGTTGTCACGGTAAATAATCTGCTCATGTTTTCCACGAAATTCTGTTCACCCACCACCACCACCATCACCATCACCACCACCATCACTTTTATCATTAGTTTTGCATGAGACGAGAAAATAACATGTAATATGGTGTATGTTAATAAGAAACACGCCTACTTCGACTTATTTTCCTCTTATTTTTTTTTTTTTTTTTTTTTAAGTATCTCCTAAGAAATAAAATATTTTTTACGCGTTGAGAAAAAATAATCATTTTACGTTAAAAATCATAAACGGCATCCTACGATTCTTCTTCTTATTTTACTTCTTACACGTGTCAGACTTCTTTTCAATAATATTTTTCGTATATCGATAACTTTTCATTCAGGAAAAAAGAAACAAAAAGTAATACGTTATTTCTTAACACCTGGGTTTTTTTTTATATATATATATATATATATATAATTTAAAATGAAACAAATGTTCCGCGTACGTTTATCTCGTGTCGAAATTTTTCTATCGCATTTTGCAAAGTACACGAATGGATTTTATTTTGTTCATGTAACATTTTGTCTTGCAAATTTTAAATTAAAAAAAAAAAACCCTCACCCCACCCCATCCCCATGAAATTTTCATTCATCCTAATATAACGCATTGATATATATGAAAAAAAAAAAAAGAAAAAAAAAAAACAGCATCAAATATTTATTTTAGTTTCATTTGTTTTTTTAACTCGGAACAAACATCGAATGAATCGTCATGAATATTCGTAACAATATTTTGCAATCATTTCTTTCTACGAATAGGGAAGTGAGATGATAGGGTGTTGTGGGGGAGGTGGAGGTGGAGGTGGAGAAGGGGGAATTTATTTAGGACAAAGTTTCCAAAGTATGTGTGAGAGAGAGAAAGAGAAAGAGAAAGAGAGAGTTTGTTATCCACGAACTAAGCGAGTGTTGCGGTAGGACGAGAAATTGAGGTAGGACGTAATCGTACCTGTTGCACCATTCAGAATATTCTTGCCACCTATCGAAAATCTTTATTACGAAATACAATTTTTTATTTTATTTTAATTCATTTTCTTTCCTCATTCCACATGAGGATTTTTTATTTGCCATTCTTTTTCCTTTTCTTTCTTATCTTTCCCCCTTCCTTCCCCCTTCCTTCCCCCACCCCCACCCCAATCATCAACCCATCCCATAATTCCGTATAAAAATTTATATCAA
>NW_014569559.1:1464524-1466150 GCF_001313835.1 Polistes canadensis | reverse complement strand
TTTTTTTTTTTTTTTTCGATTGAACGAACAGAAAAAAACCTTTACACTAATATATTCTTACTAATGTGTAAGAGTAACATATTATCGGTTTTTGTGTCACTATTATTATTATTAATATGCTTTATATATTTTGCAAGCTTTTATTAAACAAAATGTTATTTTAAATTTGAGCTCGTGAAATAAGTCGAATGTGTACTTTTAACATTTACGGTCGGTTCCAATAATTTCAATGCATAAACCATAAATAACATAATGCGTTACCATGTTGCAAAATTATTGAAAACATTCCAAGCATATAATAACGAAAGCACGTAATCATCGTCGAATAACCTTCAGAAGATTAGTATTCGATGAAATTACAATTTTATTGAAATTTTATTGTGAATTTCATAAAACAAAATTTCTATATATATCGTCAATCTTAATAATTATTGAAAAATTTATTTGAACACGATTTCAAATAAGCATTTTGTTATTTTATCGGTCATTATTTTACGAGAAAGAAAGAAACAACAGATAAACAAAGATCAACTCATAAACAAAATTTATACAGAGATGTACGTTATATGCAACTATTAAAACTAACTAATCATCGATTGTACTATATTGATTTATTAACAAAACAAAACAGAATAAAAATGTATATATTACGATAAAAACAATCCTATTGCGAACGAACAATAAGAAGTAAGAAGAAGATGAAGATGAAGAAGAAATAAAAGAAATCTCAATTAAAAAAGAAAAAGAAAAAAAAAAAGAAAAGAATATTACTTTTATTGTTTCAATTAAAATCTACAAACTAAATTACGTACTCAATTTCAGATCATTGAGGGTTGATAGATTTGGCCTAATTTGTGTCTTTATCAAAAATAAAATGAAACAAAACATATATAAAAGAAAAATAATTAAAAAAAAAAAAAAAGGAGAAAGAACAAGTCAATTTTCCGACCACTTTTCTTCCACCCCCTCCTTCTCCTCCTCCACCCTCTATTTCATTCTCTTTCACTTAAAAATTCAAATAAAAATGAAATTGGATAAATTTCGAATGGTGTTAAGAATAACGATGACGAACGAAATGAAAAATCGGTGAATTTCTGAAGACTCGAGCTTTTCTCGATTAATCCGTAAAGAGAAAACAACAAAAGACAAAGTTTACTTTTTACTCAGCATCTTTAGGGAGCTTACAAACGGGTTTTAAACTAAATCCTTATTTTTCGTGATCACGCATAAATGGTGGTGATACTTCTTCTTCTTCTTCTCTTTTATATAAAAAAAAAAATTTAACGAAGAAAACACAACAACCAACAACAATAATAATCACTAACACTAACACCACCACCACCAAAACCAATGTGTATAAGAAATTTTCTTTTTACGTTGGATTCGAGATTAACGCAAAATAAATTCGAAATGAAATTAAAAATGACAAAACTATGTGTTAACTATAGAAAATTATGTTTTCTCTTATCTTCCAACCTTTTCGAACGAAATAAAAAAAAAGAAAGAGAGAGAGAGAAAATGAAATAAATAACCGTAACTTCTTTACCGTTATTCATTTTAATCATTTCGTTTCTACTTGGTTTTTTTTTTTTTTTTCTTTCAATATCATTTTCTCAACGGAATAAA
>NW_014569559.1:1453819-1462624 GCF_001313835.1 Polistes canadensis | reverse complement strand
AATATATACATATATATACATAAAACGCAATAAGTTTTATATACGTTTTAAAATAAATCGCAAATACTTTATGAAGAGAGAAAAAGAGAAAAGAAAGAAAGAAAGAAAGAAAGAAAAAAAAAAAAAAGGCTTTCGTGAAAAACAATGTTGTCTGACCTTGACAACGGCAGATCCATAGTATTTGATCCCCTCGAATGATGTTGAAGTAGTTGAAGTTTATGCTGCGATGTTGTATCGTTAGCACCGACGGTACCAAGATGGACATTTTGTTGCTGTGTATGGTGGTCAAAATCAAACCCCCTCATGCAAGTCTGCGGTTGCATCTGCATCTGCAACTGTTGCTGTTGTTGTTGCTGTTGCTGCTGATGATGATATCGATGATGATGCTGTTGTTGTTGTTGGGACCACATTTTGTTCTTTCTTTCGTTTTCTCGTTTGTTTTTTTATTTAAATAAATTTTACGTACGACTCGACAGAGACATTTTTCGAACGATCAACGACGGCAAAACAAATGAATTTATTCTCGATCCACGTCGTGTTTGTTTCATTTTCTAATCGTGTATAAATAAACCTTTTTATTTATTTATTTATTTATTTTTCAAATAATGGTTCGTTTAAACACCACCCGTAAACCAGAAATGAATGAATTTTCTTACTCGTTTTATCGTATCTTTGCAAAATTAAAACAAAGTCCCCTCCCCCACATGCAACTTCCTGCTATTTAACCCTTTCTCTTTCTATGTGTATGTTCATTGTTTTATTTTTTGTTTCGGGCTTTTGTTTCTTATTTAACTCAGCTGATTCAATTTGATCTTTATCTAGAGTCACACAAGTCGTTGTATAGTCGGATCTCGCGTTATGTCCGTTGAAGAGTTTCCGATCGTTCACTCCGAGAGATCGTTGACCTTGACACCGTGTACCAGACCACGATAGAGAAAAAGAAGTTAGAGAAAGAACGCTTTTAAGATGCGTAGTAATTGCGTGTTATTCTTCTCAAAGGAGGAGTGTATGTACACGATAGTCAGTAGTAGATAGACGTATTATACGTAATGGAAACAACACGCCGTACAAATTTCTATTTACATTGATAGCAAAATTTGTGTAACGACTGCGACTACGATTACGATGAGAAAATGAGAATGACGATGACGTACGAATAATAAGAACGTTTGAAAAATTCTTTTTTCATGCTCCGAGTTCACCAATAGGCCAAAGTCCGGCTTATCAGCGACCTTGACACAGTGTTCCAAAGCTATCTAATGAAAAATCGTACCGGCGGGATGACGACGAGAATGCTTTTCATTTTCAACGTTGATTAGATATATTTATAAAAAAAAAAAAAAAAAAGAAGAAGACGAGAGAGAGAAAAGAAAAAAAAAACACAAGCATATAAAAATTTGATCACGAAACAAAATCGTTATATATGAATAGCAATATACATACTACACATATATATATATATATATATATATTATTTGTCAATGGGCTAATATATAAAAATAATAGATGAAAAATATAATGAAAGGTCAGCGGCGTATACACGGGGAATAATGTTATGTTGTACCGTCGTTTAAAATCGTTAGCTAGATATATAATGGTTAGCTGTTGCCGCCGCCGCTGCTGCCGATTTCGCGAATCGCAAGATCGCGTAGCAGAACGAGAGAAAAACACACCCACACTGCGCTACAGCTCGAGGCTGACTGCCGCTACACAAACTACCCCCACTCTGTCGGCTGATTGGCGCGCCGGCTCTCACAGTACTTTCTTCCCCCACCACCACCACCGGTGCGGGAATCGTCACGACGGCATTCGGCTAGGTACCCGGTTCGGCACCAATCGGCATCACTCGGTACCACTCGGCTTGAATACCCCCACCTATCCGCGATCTTTTTTACAGAAGACTTATGGAGGGAAAGCAGATAACAACACACACCTAACCCCGCACCGGTAGCGCATATATCCCACCACTCCCCACCCCTCCCCGCTCCCATAGGCCCCATATCCCTGCCCCTCCCCCGCACCACCTAAACTCTTCCACCGATAACACCGGAATTTTAAACGTTTCTCACATCGAGAAAATTTACTTTGCTTGCTTGCTTGCTTGCTTGTATGTATGTATGTATGCATGTTGCACCCAATGCAGTTGGTTGCAACGGAAAATAAATCGTATATAAATTTTTTTTCCCCTACTCTCGATAGATTATATATATATATATATGTTGATATTCCATTTTCAAACGGTCTTTTAACTATCGACAACTTTAAAAAAAGAAATAAATAAATAAATAAAAACATTTCTTTTTTTCTCAACTCGAAAGAGCGATGTTATTTTTCATTAAAAATCGACATTTTATTCGCGAGTTTATCCCGTTACTTGTACACTATGTAATATAATTATATTTCAGTGTTTTTTCGCATTACTTTTATCATTATTTTCTTCGTGTCACAGCATTAATTCGTTCCTACTTTTTGAACATTTCATATTCTTGAGATTAGTTTGAGGATTTTTCATGTTTATTAATTTTTTTCATATTTCCTTTTTATTATTAACATACATACCAGTAATATTTTCATTTTATAAAAGATATTTAAAAAAAAAAAAAAAAAGAAAATTGTATAACAGAAATTTTTGATTCTTACGTCCTACGAAAAATATTTTATTGTATAAAATATATATTTTAAATTCGTTCCATATATTAATCCATGTAGAAATTAAAAATTTTTCTGATAAAAGGAAAAGGTCATTTTTAAACCGCACGCGCGCAGCACACACACACACACACACACGAGATCCAGATTTTAAACAAAAGTTTAATTACTGCATAAATCTTCGTAAAAGAAATTTTTATCTATATTAACAAAAAAGAAAAAGAAACCAACAAAACAATTGAATAGCATAATCACATTTTACGTAATTACAATTACCCGATTATTACGAAGTTTGTGTTCAACACACGTTTTCTGTTAAAGTCTGAAGAGTATATTGCTTTATTTTTCGTAGATTAGAAATATCTATTCAAAGACACTCTAATTAAGTAAATTTTCTCGCAAGATCCGTTGCACTGTAATCAACTGTAAATTGTTTATTCAACCTTTACGTAATAAAAGAGACTAATTAATAATATAAGATAAAATTGTTTTAAGATCGTACACGACGTAACTTAGAACGTACTTTTGAAATTTTGAATTTAATATTAATAACAAATGTATATTAAATAAATTTATAAAAATCTATACAAATTTGGTATTTATACATAAATAAAATTATACATATTCTATATATTTCTTTTCTTAAAAAGATAAACGAATTGCAACCTTCACCTAAATCACATATATATATATATATATAATTTATACATGTGATATATTATATTATTAAAATTTATTTAATTTAAACGGTTTCATTCTCATTTGATGTCAGTTTCTCGAAAGAAACTTATGATGTTACAACACAAATTCACGAGTACCGAATATTTAAAATGCAAAGGTCAATAAAGTTTTACATCATAAGATATTCGTATAAAATCTGTTATACTGAATGCTATAAATAATGACAATTATTATCAAAGTTAGTTTATCAGTATTTAACACTTTCTAATCTGAACAATTTATATAGGTTATATCTATGTGTAAGAGTCTTGACGAAATTTCGTTATAAAAATATATTAAACAAAAAATCATGTGTCGTATTAACATTTAAACCTATCAACTTTTAAAAGCCTTCTAAAAAGAAGAATAAGAAAATAAGATTTGTATTTTACGTTATAACGTATGACAAATGTATTCACATTAATTTCCTCTAAATAATATTATTATTACTATGTTTAACTTTTTATTTGTAGAAAAAACAAGAAAAATATAATAATATGACAAAAATAAAGTTAAATGCTTGTTATTGAAAATAAATGATCATACTTTTAGCAACGATACGTAAAACCCGTCTATTATTTTCTTCTAAACAATATCATTATTAATTTATTATAATGATGAATTGTTGATGATTTAAGAAAAAAAAAAAAAAAAACTATTAATCTTTTATGCGTCGTTTAATAAAAATAAACAATTACACGTTGTCTTGATTATTTCTTAACTATTTGTAAGCTTTTGGATTCGCATATGTCAATGATGTGGTTATGAGGTCAGGGTGAGGATGTGGGTGTGTGTATTTCAACTACAACACATACTTATACAAGCATAAAACATCGGATACGAAAAGGGACAGATTTGTTGTAATTAATTCGTTTACTCTTGTCTTTATTCTAATTAAATTACAAGCGCATGTGCATTGTAATATTTCATTATATCAGTTGAAAAATATTTCCTTCCGAGGAGTATGTAATTTCGCATAGTATTCACCCATTTAATCCATTAATTACACAAAAAGGAAAAAAATAAAATAAATTAAAGAAAAAGAACAAAAAAAAAAAAACACTGGTGTGTGTACTTATATATACGCACGTAAAAAATTATACTTCTTTTGCCTAACACAAAACATTTGTTTTTCGCAGCCTATACATCCAATAAAGTTCCACGTTTGATTTGTAATGCATACTTTCTTTTAAATACACTTTTCTAACGATAATAATATGCATTAAACTTATCTGCATTCATTTGAAAAATCTCGAAAACTGTAATAAGAATTTAAATGTATTATACTGATACTCTTGTTAAAATGTTGCAAAAAAAAAAAAAAAAAGATTATAGTTCGATATAAGAATTATTGTAGAAAATAATTTATAAATAAGATGCATTTTCATTTTCTTTTTTTTTTTAATTTTTCAATTCTTTTGATAGAATATTAAATGCAGCGCATGGATAAATAAAATTTATATGCATAGTGATCCGATACTTTAATGAAATCTTTTTCTTATCTTTGTTACGGTCTTTGATTGGAATAAAAAAAATGTAGAGACGCATACTTCTTACTTAAAACTAATTAAAAAAGTAGTTTATTTCTAAAAAAAAATCTACAATCTTTACGGATCGTATATAGCACGCAAATTCTTTAAAAAAAAATATTCTCGTCAGGTCACGCTAGTTATTTACTATTTGAATTAAAACAAGTATTGTGTGTGTGTATATAGAAAACTCAGAATATAAATATAAATCCACACTAATGTAAAGGGTGATATTATATCAACTTACTCTTCATCCTGTGTGAATTTTTTTCGGTCGGTGAGCACGCATCGTACAAATTCACTCTCATCATTTTTTTTACTTTTTTTTTTAAAGAAGTATAACTTCAAAAAGAACAAATAAGAATATAACTTACCCATAGGGAATCAAACTATCAAGCACTTTCCCCATGGAGGACGTGCCAGCATCGTCTTCGCTTACTTCATCCTTCATTTTCTAAAACAGTCCTGAAAAATAAACATAATCGTCAATTAAGTTTTTTTTTTTTCTTTTTTTTTTTTATATATAATTTTTTTCTTCTTCTTCTTCCTCTTATAACTGAAATCTTTTCGTAAATATTCTCGAGAGTTTTTCCATGGCATGCGTAAAACGAAAAGAAAAGAAATGGGAGACAAAAAAAAAAAAGATTAAAAAAGTATTGACTATTTAAATGAACACAGCAAGGAAGGAGTAAGAAATTTTGGTGCCACGTGTTTTCCCCCCCCCCACCCCGTTCTTCTTTTTACGTTGACCAATTTTGATAAGAGAGTTAATCAAGAGTTATATTATTTCAATTTACTTTTAGAAGATTTTGACGAATAATTGGCAGTTGGCAGTCTTTTATTTTTCTTTATAAATCTTTCTTCTCTCCCTTCGTTTATGATAATTCGTTCATTTTCAACAGATACGTGGTAAAATACGTGTAACGATGAGTGTAAAGAAAATTATATTGATAATTTTGATAATACACGCACGCGATCGTATAATAATAATATAATTAATTAAACCGAATTTTATATGAAAAACAAAAAAAAAGGAATAAAAGAAATCGTTAACAATATTTTCAGGTTATTTAAACAAATCTAAAGAGACATATATATATATATATATATTTTTTATGTTAATTTATTCTTTCTATTTCTTCTTCTTGTTGTTCGGTCTTTCAAAATTATTGAAATTGAAAATATTTCTATTCTTTTTTCAACGATAAATTTTCGATGGAAAGAAATATACTTCGATTAAATTCAATAATGGATTATAATATCGTTGTGAAAAATTTAAATAGGGGTGAGATAATGAAATATTCATATATATTTTTATTGTTGTTGTTGTTTTAGTTAACATTTGTGCAAATTTTTTACATATAAAATATTATTGCATGTTTGCATGACAATAGGTACAATTGAATTACGTTTTTTTTCTTTCTTTAAATTTGCATAAATAATAAATGTAATTATCAATGGTAAGTATTATATATCACTTTTTAATAAAAAAAAAAAAAAAAAAAAACCACCATCATCACTTTGACATCCCTTTTTTTGTTTTTGTAACTATATCTTTTCATATTATGTTAGAAACATAAATACAAGTATATTTTATGCATATTCAATTATTATATAGATTTGATACAACTCATGACCAAAGGGTTAATAGAAACTATTTTGCACAACTTTCAATAGTTATGCAAAATATCTTCGTTAATAATTCCACGATAATTGGCATATGAATTTCTGTTTTAGAATCACCAATCACCTACGTATACACATTCGTTTGCTTTTCTTACACATACAGGATTACGTAAAATTATTGTTCATTCGTGTATTATCATCATACTGGTTTCCTATAAGCGTCAAAACATATGACAATGCATGCATGCATGCATCCATACACACATACATATATACATAAATCGACACTAAAGATTTCATAAAATCTAGATCAATTTCAAATGACCTCGACGTTACTAATTATTCACAATTTGTCGTTTAAAACAAGCACTGAAATACGTGATTATTGTTTCCATATATCCAATTGACAATTTGCTTATCACGTAGAATCGCATACATTGAAACATATATATCATTGAAACTTAGAAATCAATTAATGTCATTCTAAAACAACCTAAGCTTCGATAATAATTGCATTGTCATTTAAATTTTCAATTTATAAATTGTGTAAAAATAAACAAATAATTTTTTAACGATTAGAATAAAAACATTAAAACAAAAAAAAAAAACAATCCAGGAAAAATCAAATCCTTTTTGATTTATTCGAAGGATTTAATAAGTTTATCTCTCTCTTTCTCTCTCTCTCTCTCTCTTTCTAGGTGTACACATTTACGCATGTAAATACATACGAATGGAAACAAATATACATATATATCTTTAGATAGGAATAATCTGAATGTGGAAAGTGACATATCAGGTAGATACCATGACGATACACGCAAAGGGTCATCGACACATCGCATTTTATTATCAGTCAAGTTCCGCTGCATACGCGTTATGTGACAAAGTTGATAAGATGCGCCATGCACTCGTTTTCCAAGAGCACAAACGTTATTATACCATACTGCTAACTAACTTGCTATTAAGTTTATCAAATTGCTACTTGGATTACGAAACAAAACCACCCCCCCCACCAGAAGTCTCTTGATATATTACTCTATTCATTATATTTTATTATTATTATTTTACTTAAATCCTATAATAAAAAGAGAAAAAAAAAAATCAAATCACGCGTACTTAAAATGCAACAAAAAAGAAGAAAAAAAAAATAAATTATCATTATTACAATGTTCTGTCAAAAGATATTAAATAAGTAATATTAATCAATTACAATAATAATAATTCTTACGAAGAGTAACCCCATAAGATTTGAAAATACAATTTTCCCACATTGATACGTGTTTTATCAAAGAGGGTAGTAAGTAAAGTAGAAAGATTTTATCGTCATTCATTCGAGGAACTCGACGATGGTCTAACGAAATAAGATAAGAGGTGAATAAAAAAATAAGTCTACATACAAATAGGGGTAGTTTTCGATTTGAAAAGAATTGCATGAAAATACGGCTACGTATTTTCTTTTATTTTTCTTTTATAAACGATGAAAATAATACAGAATTCGGATACACGCTGTTGGCCGTGTGTATTACTACTACTCTACACACACAACTATAATCATAGTAGAAAACACGCAAGATAAAGAAAGAAATAAGAGAAAAAAAGGAGAGGTGGGGTGAAGATGGGGAGGGGGGGGGGGTTGTATTCACTATCCTAACGCAACGATGAAAAATATGCACATAACAGAAGTTACGAGTAAGGTCCCTATGGTGTAGTAATAGTAGTAATAGTAGTAGTAGTATCGAACGACGACTGGAAGAAACAAAGAACCCCATAGGATGAGACGATGTACGGTGTGTATATGCTTCTTCTTCTTCTTCTTCTTCTTCTTCGTTCGTTCGTTCGTTTCCCGTTCATCGAGCACAAGCTTTGCTAGTACCCAGCCCTCCCAAAACCCCCCTATCCCACCCCATCCCATCACACCAATCTCCACCCTCTCCCCACCCACCCTCTGTTCATACCTCACTCTCACTTTCTGTCTCGTAGGGTCGTCTAGACTTTAGAGACACGCTTTGTTCAACGGATTCTACTTATTCTCATCCTCCTCCTTCCCCCCACCCCCCCACTCACCCTCACCCCTTTTCCTCCTCCTCCTCCTCCTCCCTCTTCAACTTTTCATTCTTCCTTCCATACCTTGACAATGTAAAGAGAAAGAATGTGTGTGTGTGTGTGTGTGTTTGTGTGTGTGTGGAATTAAGTATTATAATTCGAGTATAAAATTAGCGATGATTTGTACAAAGTCTATGAGATTTTTTTTGGTCTTTTACTTTTTTCTTTTTTTTTTTTT
>NW_014569559.1:1449679-1452124 GCF_001313835.1 Polistes canadensis | reverse complement strand
AAAAAAAAAAAAAAAAAAAAAAAAAAACAAGAAAATAAATAAAAGAGGGATGACAGGAAATGTACCATAACTCTATGGATACATACAGGGTGAGTCAATAAAAACTACTATCTAAAATAATAATAAATTACCTATTTGGTGATTGTATCTCATATATTATATCTTCTAATAAATATCTAAATTATTTTATCGATAAACAATACAATATTTAAACATATTATTGAGAATATTCGCAAGACCTTATACTTTTTGCATACAATAACCGATCAATATATTTATTCTTACAAAAATAGGATGCATTAATTTTGAAAAAACATAAGGTCATATATATAAAAAGAAAGAAAGAACAAAAAAAAAATAAAGAAGATATAAATAATTCAAATTATATATCCATCCGAGATGCATTGCTCAAAATGATACATAATTCATTAAAATGGGGCGGGGGGGTTTATTTTGTTCATATAACCAATAAGTAATGATTTATTTTGGATAGTAGTTTTTATTAACACACCCTTTATATATTTTTTACCATATATATATATATATAAGATAGTATGAAAATAGTGGAAGATTAGTCTGCCAACAAGGTAGGACGAAGGTACACACGTGTCTTATTCGTGAAACAGTATACCTAAGATGATATATAAGCTCAACTTCATTCTCGAAGAATAGAAAAATTTCTTTGGGCTAGATGAGCGACCATTAAATTCATATCCTCCATTATACGAGAAGTTCATTTATATTATACAGTAGCAAATTTCGAAAAGTTCGATGCTTAATGACAAATCGAAAAATAATTATTCGCAATATTATTATAAGTTACAATGTTGTAATCTTCTTTTTATTTTTGATTTATATAAGAATAACAAACTAATGTATTTAGAATTAACATTGGAAAATTTTCTATTTAATTAAAACTTTTGTGTGTGTGTGTGTGTGTGTGTGTCGATTGACATGCACACCAAAACAAACGTAAAAACAAAAGGAATTGTATTTTTCCGATCTTTGATTTCAAATGTAGATTTTTAAAATAATGAAAATATAAATGCACTTATTACTTTCGAATGCGTTTAGACGAATACGTAAATTATAAATAGAATTGATTGTACGATCATTTGAATTGTTAATTAAATGTATTGTAAAAATTTAAGCGGCAAAACAACATTTGAAAGAAACCTTTTTTTTTTTTTTTTATTTATTTATGTTAATTACGATCAATTTTACGACAAATTGTTATACGTTATGAATTGTAAATTGTGTATAATAGTAAAATATCGTTGGTTTAAGTAACGAACGTACATTTGATTAATAATAATCATCAATGAAAACTAACAACAAGATAAATATTATATTTGATTTTTCATTTAAACAAATCACAAATGTTTTAACTTATCTGACAAAAATTTAGAGATAATGATTATACGTCATATGTATATGGCTATAATAATTAATTGACATAAATAATAATGGTAAATGATGTTATTTTTGTTATTATCAATTTTTTTGTTTTCGTTTTACCAATCACCTTTTTCAACTACTAATTCGTTAAGAATCGAGGTTTGCAACTACGCACAAATAGCAATGTAAAAAAAGAAAATAAAAGAAAATAAAAGAAAATATATATGATATAAAAGAAGATTTGTCTAGTCACTAACGTTATTTACGATCCATGAAAAATGAATTCGTTTAACTTTTAATTATATAATTCATATGGTTGTAAACAAAATTCTTATTAATTCTTCGTACGATACTATAAATACAATAATCAAATTATTCCTATGCTTAATAACATTTCTTTATTAGCAATGACATTGCTAGTATCGTTTTGTTCCACGTGCAACTAAAAAAAAAAAGAAAACAAAAAAAAATAACAAGAATACGATAATAAATTGCGAAATTGTTGTTTTTTTGTTCGGACTCGAACGATTATTATACGTAAGAAAAAGTCGTTATTATTATTAATTTAGATTATTATTTGGAGTAAAAAAAAAAAAAAAAAGAAAAAAAAAAAAGAACAAGAGAAAAAAATTCGCGACAAATATAAATTCAATGATCCTTATTATTTTTCTTTTTCACATTTTTGTTTTTATTTTTCGTTGATAAAACAACATTTGATTTAATTTATTTTCCTCCGTGCGTCAGAGATTTATAAACGAAACATTGCGACAAAAAAAAACTTAACAATGCAATTATCGAATGCAAAATAAAAAGAAAGAAAAAAAAAAAAGGAAATCTACCTAAGTAATAGAAGCGTCGAGTAAAGTAGGTATACTAAACGCTAATATATCGTTCGTTAACTGCGTAGTTTATAATATTCTTTACTCGATAAATGAACATTTTTCTTTGACATTCTCGATAAGATAAAGATAAAAATTCTCTTTTTAAAAAAAGACACAAAAACAAAAGAAAAGGAAAACCAAAAAAAAAAAAACAAAAAAAAAAAAA
>NW_014569559.1:1413600-1449124 GCF_001313835.1 Polistes canadensis | reverse complement strand
TCCTCCTTTCCCTTATCCCCGTCTTACTTCTCCTCCAATGGCAGAAACTTTCAGCCCACCTGTCGCAGGTGCGCTTTTGCGAAATTGAAGGGGGAAAAAAAAAAAAAAAAAAAAAAAAAGACAAGAAAAAGAATGTCCACGCAAAGTCCGCGTTTGACCTTTGATCGCGTTTCAAAGTCTCGAAATTCAATGACGATTAATATAGGTATTTATTATTCGGGTGAGAACAGTTTTACTCAAACACTCGTGCTTACTTCTTTTTACTTACTTACTTACATACATACTTACTTACTTTCTTTTTTTCTTTCCTTCTTGTATTTTCTTTTTTCTTAACCGGTATCTCTACATAAAGTGCAATGTATAATGATCACCTTTTTAACATTTGATTGATTATATCCTTTTTTTTTTTTGGTTTCTTTCTTTCTTTCTTTCTTTTGAACGTTGAAGAAAATAACAACGAAATAACAAAATATAATGCAAATGCGATTTATATCTTTCTAATTGTGATATATCGTTTACCGTATCAAAGATTATGCGTATTCGTCGGATTATACGTTTCGCTCTGATATCTAAGGTTGCTTAAAAAAAAAAAAAGAACTAACGAAAAGAAAAAAAAAAAAAAAAATAAAAAGAGACACGAATGATTACTATTGGCTCGATGCAACATTGTAAAAGTGTAGTCACGAATCTAATCTAACAAAAGGAGAACTTCGACCGATGAATTATTTAATCCTAAGTATAGCGATAACACGGAGAATATAATTTCTTGAATACAAGGTCAACAAGCGGCGTTTTAATTTTCTTAAAAAGCATCAATCATCATTCGCGTTATAGTACATTTTATATATTTACTTATAATCAAGAAAACGCATATCTTTACCAAAAATCATCTATCGTTATCGATTATTAATATAACACCTTTTAAAATTTACCTGTATTAAGTACATATTTAAAAAAAAAAAAAAACGTTGCAATAAGTATGCGTTATTGAATCGAGAAACCGCGTATTCCAAAAATATGACCATCCCACTCCAGATAAAAAAGATATATGTATTTTTAAAACTTTTGAAAAAGCAACAAGAGAGAGAGAGAGAGAAAGAAAGAAGGAGAGGAACGCGCATGCGTGGTGCGTGCATATTATATCTATACTACATGTATATTACACATAGATATTTTTAATTTTTATTTATTTATTCATTAATATTATTATCAATATGTATAATTTGTTAATCTATATAAAAAGGACTGGAAAAAAGTAGAATTTTTTTTATTAATAAAACATAAAACATAAAACAATCGTCATAACATATACTCAAATACTAATGTTATTTTTGTTGTTGCAATGTAATTCACCGGTGAATGCCGATAACTTTTACGTCACAATTTTTCTGTTTACAACGTTTTTAATATTTCAAAAACGAATAGGAAATATTTTAGTGATAATAAGAATAAACAAAGGAGAGAGATAAGAAGAATATAAATTATTAATAAAAAAACATTTCTACCTTTTAAAACACTAGTTTTGGTAAAAACAAATCACTTTAAAAATACTGCATTTTTCATTAGCTTTAGATTATTATTATTATTATTATTCCAGAAACTTAAGCTACCTATAACCTAATTTATTTATATATAAAAATACTTCAAATAATATTATTACATCTAATATTATAATATAACTAACTTTAAACAATAAATATACTAATAATAATAATAATAATAAGATATAGTGATAAATTATAGGAACTATAAAAAGGAATAAACGATTCGAAATATAACTCACACCGTGACCTCTATTGACGGGAAAAAGAACTAGGTCTGTTTTATCGACGATACCGAGAACCCTGACTGGGTTAATGACCTCGACGTTAAGGAGCGCCTGACCTATATATCGTCAACCAAATTCACAATCAGAGAGAACGTTCTCACGTTGGATGTTATGTCCCTTCTTTCTCCTTCGTATTTTCGTATGTGTGTATGGCGCATTGAAACGAGACGCCATCCTCTTCTCCTATCTTTTGCTTTATATATATATACACTAGCTTATATATATATATATATATATATACTTATATTACTTATATACTTGCCATGTAACTACTCCGCGACACTGTACAGTTTCTTTTTTACTTTTTCTTTTTGATGTGTATTTTTTTTATTTTTTGGTTCTTTTATTTTATCTTTCTTTATTTCTTTTTTGTGTCCGTCAAATGACCTTCTAGAAAATGTTCCCACCTACTACCAACGACGAATAAAAAGTTCGACCAATAAGATCGTTTTATTCAAAATGCAGTAAACATTTTATATTTGAATATAGATATACATGTATATCGTTTTAACGAAAAATACGATATATTTATCTGATAACAGAGAAATTTTGATCGATTGATCGTAAAGAGTTACTGATTCGCCGAAATTTTTACTTGGAAATTTGTTATTTTTAATTTTCAAGTAATGGCTATTGCGAGCAAATGCGTGAGTATGCGCCTATACGTAGTACAAAAAGTATATATGTATGTGCACGCGCTTCTTTCCTCTTTCGCTTTTTTTTCTTTATTTCTTTTGGAAGGCACCATACGGGTTTACCATATGCAAGACATAAAGAAACGAGTCCTATGTGATCTTTCTCACGATATTACTATTTTTTAATAACTATCAAATTATCATTATTTTTCCATAGTGATTCATAAATTTAACTACCTATCTTAATTATTATTTTAGTTATTAATTGATCGAAATTTGGGTTAATGATTTATAATAATTTGCTTGTGTCGGTAATTTAAATCCCTCGTTCATTATTTTAAAATGCAAGAAGCAATAGAAACAATAATAGTGTCAAAGTATTACGAGTTTAAAAAAGACTAAAAGAAAAACGTCAATGAACTATTACTTCACCTTGAAACAATAACAACGAGGGGAGGAAAGTGGCACGAGGACAATAACGCTGGGAGTCAATGCCCCGCATTATGACAACAGGGAACACACCCGAAATCTAATAGTCACGATATCTCGATACATGCATGTAGAATTAAATGACGACAACGACAACGACGACGACGACGACGATGAAGACGAAGACGAAGACGACGACGTAAGATAACCTAACGATCATCGATCGTCTAAAAAGACACGACATTTCTTTTACAATAAAATGCAAAATAAGGAAAGAATGCACATAGAAATACAAATATAAGAATAATCGTGATAATGTAATTGTAAATACATACCAGTGTAACACTAACACCGAAAATTGCAGACTTTTCTTGAACGAAACAAACAAAGTCCCCAGGTTTTTTTCTTCAGCCGCGAACGGCATCTACTTTCATCACAACACATTAAACATATCAACGCACCACATTCATTATTATCTATTCCGATCATCAAACTCGTAAATAAAGACGATACTACTGGCAGTCCTTAACGTAACATCAATCACACGAAACCGCACTGGCGCTAACGCAATAGTGACACACCGCCGCCATGTTTTCTTTTGTCGCTCTTTCACTTCTCACGAATTCGACCGATCGTTACCGAATACGACCGATCGGCACCGAATACGACTGAAGTTAACCGAGCGTCACCGAACCATCTTGAAAATTTCTTGGAATAGTAACGCCATCTAGTAATCAATTGTACCAATTAAAATATATATCATTTCTAGCCCTTAAAATCGGCGGGAAATCAATTTAATCAAATTTAAATTATCATAAGATTCAAAATATTAACTAAATTTTATATAAATGTTAAATAAATAGCTAACTATATATTAAAATTAATAATTCTATTTGAAGAAAATACTAATATCGCTTGGATTAAATAAAAACTGCATGTTTCTTTTATACAAATAATATATCCATATGAAATGATAGTAATTATAATGCTTTTCAAATCTTACCAACGTTTAATATTTAAATAGATGTGTCAAGGTTAATCAAGTATATGTATAATAATACAATCATATTTGTATAATAATTATTTCTTATTGAAAATGTAAAAGTAAGAAAATGAATAATGATACGTTTGTTAACAAAAATTTGTGTGTGTATTAAAATAATTCTTAAAAAATGAACGAAACAAAGACAAAAATGATTTATTAATAGATGATAGAAATAAATAAAAATATAACCTTATTTTAATATAAATTTAATTTGAATAAAATGTAGTTGAAACAAACAATTAAGAAACGAGGAAAAAAAAATTAATAAATAATCGTTTCTCTTATGTTTCCTTAATGTATAATAACATCATTCAAGTATCGACGGTTCCCGATGCTTCTAGATACGTGTCCTATAGGGTCTATGTTCCGGTTACTACGTTAATCGATTTAGCGACCATTAAAATTTGAATTTCTTCCGAGATAAGGAGAACTATAAAATAGGTCTAATATTGAAGATAATTCTTATATTAATTTTAACGATAAGTTATAACTCGATTCTGTCGTAAGATAATGAAAATAAATTTATTGAATAGACTCAAATCCGATGGAACATTCGCGAATGGTTGAAATTTCCGGCGAGTGATTTCTAGAATCTTCATCACTCAATAAAAGCGGCGCGTTTCCCCCAACTTCTTATAATTTTCTAAGAAGACCGCGCACGAGACGTGTTGATTCGAAGAGTCTACGCTAAAATAAGTAAAAGAAAATATTAGAGAGTTACAATTTTCGTAATTGATAATTGTTCTTCGATAAGAAAAAAGATACATTTTACATCTGCGATCAAGTGTAAATCCTAAAAACATCTACTTACTGGCATTTATTGTGATTAAAGCTGAATTTAACATCCAACAAGATGCCGGCCGACGTTGCAATGATGGATACCACCAATGAAGTCGAAACTTTCGTCTTTCAAGCCGAAATTGCTCAATTAATGAGCTTGATTATCAATACTTTTTACTCGAATAAAGAAATTTTTATCCGAGAATTAATTTCCAACGCATCTGACGTGAGTAACAATTTTCTTTCGTATATTATTCATTTCTATTTTTACTTTTTCTTTTTTCTTTCTTTTTTTGTTGTTTTTCTTTTCTTCTTTTCTTTTTTTACTTTTATTTTCACCTATTTGTCCTAACGAATGTAATCAACAAGAATGTACAATACATAACTAAGAATTCTATTAAGAAACTATAAATAATTTAACACATAATGATAAATTAATGAGTCAATTAATAAATCAAATATGTTATCATATATGTTTCAGGCTTTGGACAAAATTCGTTATGAATCTCTTACGAACCCATCGAAGTTAGATTCATGCAGGGAATTATTCATTAAGATCGTACCCAACAAAAATGATCATACGCTTACTATTATTGACTCGTATGTATTTTTATCCTGAAACAATTTTCTAATTAGTTTATCACCACTAAATGTGAATAATTTTTATAACCATTTGATAGTAAGTAATATGACAATGTATATGTTGTTACTTTATTAATTTTCTCTGGTTTTTGTTTTACAGAGGTTGTGGAATGACCAAAGCTGATCTCGTCAATAATTTAGGTACTATTGCAAAGTCTGGTACTAAGGCTTTTATGGAAGCTTTACAAGCTGGAGCTGATATTTCTATGATTGGTCAATTTGGCGTTGGTTTCTATTCTGCATACCTAGTAGCAGATAAAGTTACAGTAGTATCAAAACACAACGACGATGAACAGTATTTATGGGAATCCTCTGCCGGTGGTTCTTTCATAGTTCGTCCTGATAATGGAGAACCTATTGGAAGAGGTACTAAAATCATTTTGCACATTAAAGAAGATCAAACCGAATATTTGGAGGAGGATAAAATCAAAGAAATCGTCAAGAAGCATTCGCAATTTATTGGTTATCCAATAAAATTACTGGTTGAGAAAGAAAGGGATAAAGAATTAAGTGAAGATGAGGATGATGAACCATCGAAGGAAATGGAAGACGAGGATACTGCAAAACCTAAAATTGAAGATGTCGGAGAAGATGAAGAAGAGGAAAAGTCTACTACCGAAAAGAAAAAGAAGAAGAAGGTCATCAAAGAAAAATATACAGAGGACGAAGAACTTAATAAGACCAAACCAATTTGGACCAGAAATCCAGATGATATTACTCAAGAAGAGTATGGTGAATTTTACAAGAGCTTGACAAATGATTGGGAAGATCATTTAGCCGTCAAACATTTCTCTGTTGAAGGTCAATTAGAATTCAGAGCTCTGCTATTCATACCAAGAAGAGCACCATTTGATCTTTTTGAAAACAAAAAGAAGAAGAATAATATTAAATTATACGTTAGGAGAGTCTTCATCATGGACAATTGCGAAGATATTATTCCAGAATACCTTAACTTTGTCAAGGGTGTGGTGGATAGCGAAGATCTTCCATTAAATATCTCTCGTGAAATGTTACAACAAAATAAGATTCTCAAAGTTATCAGGAAGAATCTTGTTAAGAAAGCTTTAGAACTTTTTGAAGAATTATCCGAAGATAAAGATAATTACAAAAAATGTTATGAACAATTCAGTAAAAATTTGAAATTAGGTATTCACGAAGATAGCCAAAACAGGAAAAAGCTTTCTGAATTATTGCGATACAATACGTCTGCTTCGGGTGATGAAGTGTGCTCGCTTAAAGATTATGTTGGCCGTATGAAAGAAAATCAAAAACATATATACTACATCACAGGAGAGAGCAAGGAACAAGTGGCCAATAGTTCCTTTGTTGAACTCGTTAAGAAACGTGGTTTTGAAGTTGTCTATATGACAGAGCCCATTGATGAATATGTTGTTCAACAATTGAAGGAATTTGATGGAAAACAATTGGTCTCTGTCACTAAAGAAGGCTTAGAACTTCCAGAGGATGAAGAAGAAAAGAAGAAAAGAGAGGAAGATAAGGCCAAATTCGAAAATCTTTGCAAAGTCATGAAAGATATTCTCGACACGAAGGTAGAAAAAGTAGTTATCTCTAACAGACTTGTTGACTCTCCATGTTGTATTGTTACATCCCAATATGGATGGACGGCCAACATGGAAAGAATAATGAAAGCCCAAGCTCTTCGCGATGCATCTACCATGGGATATATGGCTGCAAAGAAACATTTAGAAATCAATCCTGATCATCCTATAATGGAAAATTTAAGGCAGAAAATAGAGGCTGATAAGAGTGACAAATCTGTTAAAGATTTGGTTAAACTCCTATTTGAAACTGCTCTTCTTTCGTCTGGCTTTGCTCTTGAAGATCCACAAATACACGCATCGAGGATATACAGAATGATCAAATTGGGTCTTGGTTTTGAAGACACTGAATCATTTAATGAAGAGGAAGAAAAAATGGACACAGATGTTCCTGCTCTTGAAGGAGATACAGAAGAAATTTCTAGAATGGAAGAAGTAGATTAATAATTTAATTTAAATATTTCAGGAGCGTTAATATCCAAAGATTTTTAGGATTTAGAAAAAGACTGTTAAAGACTCTAATAGTACCAATAGTATTTCTTTATTTTTTTTTCTTCGATTTTTTTAGTTTTTCTCTTTTGTTTCATCCAAGAGGTCTTATATGCAAGACAGATTGAGGTTTTTTTATATTTTAAGCATATTATTTAGTATGAAAAATATGTGAGCAGAGAGTGTGTTAAAGTGTAAATGTTATTATTGCATGTTTGTAGTAATAAGTCGTATTTCTTCTAACTAATAGTTAATTTTTATTTCGAAAGAAAAAAAAAAAGATTCTATTTTCTAAGCGAAGAGATATATTGATCTGTTATTTTTATTTTTATATCTTTCATTATTCTCTCAATTATTTCTCACTTTCGTCATTCCGTGCTAATATCACATAGATTAGATATTTAAAATGTTGTAAACACATAACATTAAATAAAATGTCTTTGAATTTAAAAACTATTCTAAATTTTACGTTTAAGCGGATGTACTTTTTTTTTTTATATACACATATAAATCTTCCTCTCTTGATTTATTTTTTACAATAATGAAAATTTATAATATTATGTTAAGATGTAGACAAATATTATTGATAATAGAGATGCCCTCTCTAATATAATATTAAATTAGAATATTTCCTGAGATGACTATGGATGATAATGAGCAAAAACATTCAAATACAGTAATGGTGTTCGCATAACTGAAAATTTGCTAAAGTTTAATTTAAGATATAAGTATCGTTCAGTAGAAATAAGATCAAATAAATATATAATTTACAGAAGTATAAAGAGAAAAAGAGAAAATTCATAATTGTTAAATAAAGAGTATAACGTTAGGATTAATTTGAAATGAGAGAAAAATAAATAACTGTTTCGATAGGGTGCGACACCGTCGTTTATCGAAATGTCGCGTGTTGCCACATCACCACCAAATCAAATGAGTTCGTACGATGTTTTCTGTATAGGTAGCGCCTCTGTCGAATAACCCACGATACGTGGAAAGCAGCGTGAGTTTTTCTGCTTCTATACAACATGTCAAATTACTGTTGAATTTATCTTAACTATCTGATGCTAGAAATCGTATTTATTACGATATCAGTCTATTCTAATTCGCAATAACGTTGAAACGGGCAAAAGTTCGATTAGACATTTTTTGTTCATTTATTGAGAATCAGCGTTCTGCATATGCACGGCACGATGAGCACACCAGCTCAGGGCCAAGTTAAACCGAGAAACGGCGTGGTTAAGCAGGTAAGCGTTCAAAACTTCATGGCTAATCTAATTTTGTGCATTTTATTGAAAAGATTTATTCGATAAATCGAAATTTAAATTGAATAATTTATCTTAATGTCGAAGAATACCTTTACTTTTTCCTACTTCTTTATTTTCTTCAAGTATACTCTTGCTAAAAAAAAAAAAAGAAAAACGTGCACAACATATGGTCATTGTATCGTCGTTCCATCATTTCTTTATACTTCTTTACTTTCTACTTCATTATTCTAATCCATATGTCAACATTAAACTATTGCGTCATGTAGAACATGATATGGCAATATTTTTCAACTTTGAAATCTTTCCAAATAATGATCTTAACAAATAAAACTTCTTATGCTTAATCTTGTATGAAAAGTACGTTCCTTTTAGATAAAACAAATGATACGTTAACTTAATTGATATCTTTTGTATATATAACGGTATATTGATGATTATTATTTTATATTAAAAAAAAATATATATTTTTTGTGTATAGATCATTTCAGGAGATACTATTGTAATTCGTGGACAACCGATTGGAGGACCCCCACCAGAAGTTACTATAACCTTATGTAACATAACCGCTCCAAAATTAGAACGCTGGAAAACAAATGATAGGTAAGAATAATTGCTAAGCCTTTCAATTATATAGAAAACATGTTAACTTATAATTGAATTTACAGCGTCGAAGAAAGTAAAGATGAACCTTATGCCTGGGAAGCAAGAGAATTTCTACGTAAAAAACTTATCGGTCAAGATGTTACTTTTACAACTGAAAAAGCTGTTAATACTAACAAAACATACGGCACTGTTTGGCTGGGAAAAGGTATAATGTTTATACATATATGTGTACATAAATTAATTTTGTAAAAAATTAATTAGATATTTATACAATACCCTTTTTGACAGATAAAAATGGAGAAAATGTTATAGAGTCTTTAGTTTCCGAAGGCTTAGTTAACGTTAAAAAGGATACTCGCAATCCTACAGCCGAGCAAACACGGTTGATCGAATTAGAAAATGCTGCGAAAGCAGCTAACAAAGGCAAATGGTCGGATTCACCAGGTTCTGTACACGTACGTGACGTTAAATGGACCGTTGATGATCCTAGAAAATTGGTAGAAAAATATGGCAAGAAACCCGTTAAAGCTGTTATTGAATTTGTTTTCAATGGGTCAACTGTAAAAGCATTTTTGTTACCTGAATTTTACAACATTGTATTGATGATATCTGGTATTCGATGTCCTGGTTGGCCAAGTGGACGACGGGATGCTAATTCAGGTGATCCGTATGCAGAAGAAGCAAGGTATTTTGTAGAGTCCCGTCTTCTACACAGAGATGTCGAGATTATTCTCGAATCTGTGAATAACAACAATTTTGTTGGAAGCGTTATTCATCCTAAAGGTTAATATTATTTGTCGCAATATGATTGTAGACGCGATGCAAATAATCAAAATCATTATAACAATTTCATTTATTTAATAGGAAATATTGCGGAAATCTTATTGAGCGAAGGTTTTGCAAAGTGTCAAGATTGGTCTATAAACAACAGCAAATCTGGTGCCGAAAAGCTTTATCTTGCTGAAAAAGCTGCTAAAGAGGCACGATTACGTTTATGGAAGGATTATAAGCCGTCTGGTCCGCAAATCGAATTTACTGGTACTATCGTTGAAATCGTAAATGCAGACGCGTTTATTATCAGGACACAAAATGGGGAAAACAAAAAAGTATTCTTAAGCAGCATTCGACCACCATCCAGAGAAAAGAAACCTGGTGAAGATACTAACAATGCTACCAGGTCGAACCGACCTCTGTATGACATACCGTGGATGTTAGAGGCACGTGAATTTCTTAGAGAAAAATTTATCAGAAAAAACGTTAAAGTTGTAGTCGATTATACGCAACCAGCAAGAGATAATTTTCCAGAAAAATTATGTTGTACAGTCATGTGCGGAAAAACGTAAGTTAGAAAGAAATATTTATTTATATCTGGTAATTTATGTATGCATCGTTATTTATTCTTTTTTGTTTTTGTTTTATAGAAATGTTGCAGAAGCATTAGTTTCAAGGGGTCTTGCTAGAGTGGTGAAACATAAGCAAAGCGACGATCAACGTTCCTCTCATTACAATTTGCTTCAAGTTGCCGAAAGTAAAGCAGAAAAATCACAACATGGATTGCACGCAAAGAAAGATATTCCAGTTCATAGATTAGTAGATCTTTCCAACGATCCCTCTAAAGCTAAAGCATTCTTAACATCGTTGAAGAGAGCCCAAGGAATTAAAGCTGTGGTTGAATTCGTCACAAGTGGTTCACGCTTGAAATTGTTTTTACCAAAAGAAGATCAATTAATAACATTCGTATTAGCTGGTATTAGAACACCTCGATGTCAGAGATCTTTACCTGGAGGAGGTATTATTAAAGCAGATGAATATGGAGATAAAGCTCTAGCTTTCACTAAGGAACATTGCTTCCAAAGGGACGTAGAGATTAAAATTGAAAGTACAGAGTCTAAAGGAAGCGGTTTTATAGGATGTTTAACCGTTAATGATATTAATATGTCTGTTGCTTTGGTGGAAGAAGGTCTAGCTGAAGTAGTGACTTTCCCTGATTTAGGTGAATTTACTAAAACGCTTAAAGCTGCGGAAGAAAGGGCAAAGTCTAAAAAGCTTAATGTTGGTATTACTTTATTTATTTTTTTTAATATTTAATATTATCTAAATATTTATAATTAATTGTTGATTTTTTTTTTTTTTATAGATTTGGAAGAATCGCGTCGAAGTGCAAGTTGAGAATGAAAAGAATGAAGATGAGAAAGAAGTTGCTGAAAGAAAAATAGATTATCAAGAAATAGTTATTACCGAAGTAACAGAAGATCTTCATTTCTATGCTCAACACGTTGAACAGGGCAGTTCGTTGGAAAACTTACTTTCACAATTACGACAAGAATTAGCTGCTAGTCCTCCACTTCCTGGTGCTTATAAGCCTACGAGGGGTGACTTGGCAGTAGCCAAATTTACTGGCGACGACCAATGGTATCGCGTTAAAACAGAAAAAGTAGCAGGCACAAATGTTAGTGTATTTTACATTGACTATGGTAATAGAGAAACTATTAATGTAACACGAGTCGCTGATTTACCTGCTCGTTTTGCAACTGACAAGTCTTACGCGCACGAGTACACACTTGCATGCGTTGCTTTACCAAACGATGTAAGTAATTTCATCATTTTTTCAAACTCTTTGAATTAATAATAAACATTACAATATTGGAATTATTTCACAATAACAATATTATTATAAATTAATTTCTAGAATGATGATAAGAAGGCAGCTGTGCAAGCATTTAAAGAGGATGTAATGGATAAAATATTATTAATGAATGTTGAGTACAAAGTAAACAACAATCTTCATGCTGTAACTCTCGCTGATGTATCTACAAACGATGATATTGCCAAAGGGCTCATTGCAGATGGACTATTATTGGTTCACAAACATAAAGATAAGAGACTTGGAAAATTGGTAAGTTGAATTAATTTTATATAAAGCAGTGTATGATAAACTAAAAATTAATTTATTCCTTGTCTATGTTTCCAATTTTTAATAGATTGAAGAATATGCAAAGGCGGAAGAAGAAGCTAAGCATAATCGTCGTAATATCTGGGAATATGGAGACATTAGAGCAGATGAGGATAAAGAATTTGGAGCGTAATCGAGCTACTGAAAATACTGAGAAATATTTCCGATCAAACAAAAGTGATATAAAGAAAAAAAAGACATTTTTGAAAAACATAATAATAAATGCATAATAATTATATATATATATATATATATATGTGTGTATACATGTATATATGTATACATATATATATATATATATATATTGACTAGATTGATGGAAAAGAATGAATGTCGATATGAGAGTTACATATTGCATTCGTGATAATGCAATTATATTTCAGTATATAAAAACCCAAAATGTACATAACGATTTAATTAATGTCCATAATTATTAGCATATTACAAAGGACAAAGGACAAAATACAGATGCAGAAAATAAATGGATCAGACTGCCTCTATTTACTGATATAAAATATGTATTCTCATCGACGCATACATTCATTATTCTTTGGTGCCACAATGTAAATGTTTTTTTTCAATCTGATGATCATGAATGACTTTTGATAAAATATTATTTCCTGGTTCGCCAATCTATCCAAACTGTGTGCAATTTATATTTGTTAACATACCTCCATATAAAATTAATATTTATCTTTAGATATATATTACATTTAAAAGTTGGCTGCAAAAGTAGAATTCGTCAAATATTATAAAATATATCTGTTTATCTAATTAACAGATTGCATTTGAACGTTTAAAGTGTTGTATCAGAGAAATATCTATCTCAAACGTGTTATGTTAAGGAGACTGTATAGAATCAAATAAGAACTTATTTAGGATATGACCTATTTTAAAAAAATAGGAATATAAAATTGCAAATATTCTTCTTTAACATTATCACGTGATTATTATTATTTTTTTTTTTTTTCATTCTTTTCCTGTATATGGGTTCTCTTAGTTTCATATCACTGATCCATATCATTAAAAAGCACGACGTTGCATTTCTTTTTAAGCATAATAGACCAGATATTATTCAATATGATCTCAATCTTTAGCATGCTCATTTTATTTTACATTTGTTCTTTTCTAAGCTAAAAATAATTTGAATTGATCGTGATCACAATGATCACATAATCATAGATTAAAAACGTGCAAACATTATCGTAACAAATATTTAAAATAAATATAACCATAAAAATTGCAAAGAATTTATAAAACATGAAATTTATACTAAATTTTCTATACACACATTTAATTTTTTTATCTATTAAAAAGCTTAACGCGTATGGAAGAATGGCAAATAGTTTGTAAGGAAAGAAAATGTATAAGGATTAAAGACTCGATTAATTTTTCTCAAGTACTGAAATGGGAATGTTACAATCAAATCATGTTGTATATGATCAATTATATTATATATGCTTCTCATTCTATGATTTTATGTCATATAATTACGGAATTATGGTATTCTTCTGCAAAGAAATGCATTTATCTATTGTCTAATATGGGCACACTTTAATAATTTTATTCAACGGATGAGAAGATATAGTTTCCATTTATTTATAAATGACATTGTTTTGTCTATTTCACAATGAATAAATATTTCAATTTCGATGTAATGATTTTTTATTTACGTTAAAAATGTCATTTACTTTATTGAATTATGGTCAATATGGGAAAAGGAAATCTTTAGAAATATTGATAGTTACGTAAGACTACATTCCAATATATATATATATATATATATATATATATATATATATATATTGCTATACATTTGAGAATTATTTAAAAAAAATTGTGAGAATTATAAATGACTAGAACAATAGGGTATCTAAGATTTTAATTAGAATTACTCGTTCTCTGGTCCTGAAAAAAAAAAAATCCAAACTATTCTAAGCAAATTTGTAAATGAAAGAACAATGAAATGAGAACTGCATTAAAATGTATAGAAACATTAATATTTCTATTTTATTAAACTGATCAGTGATCAGAATTAATTTTAATATAAAAGTAACAAGTTTAATGTTCAATTATACAAGAATTAAATCGTATGTTTTAAAACTTGATCATCCCAAGAACACGATATCAATTTATCTTTGTACCAAGCGAGTCCACGTACAAAATCCGTATGTCTAGTATCTTCATAAATAACATTACAATCTTTATTTGTATCAAGAACTTTAATTACTACGTCATCGCAGCAACAAGCTATTTGACTTGACCTAGAGAAAGATAAATGAAAGATATATGTAATTTCTTTAAATTATTAAATGAAACATCCCTTAATTGATTTAATGTTCAATATCGATTGAAATGAGACAAGTATAATTATTATCAATGATCTATGTGTGCAAATAAGTGTTTAGATATTATTTGAATATGGGTTATTAATGTAAAGATCATGCCAAATTTCATTGTATTACCTTTCTGGATTTGGATTAAATAAAAGCTTATGTATTGATCTGGAAAATATTAATGACTCGAATAATACGTCATACATATTTCTAATATCTATTAAGGTAACACTTCCATCATTTGCACCTATTGCAACAATATTATCAGAGACAGGACTGCAGGATACAGAAGTCAACCCATAACCATATTTTTCTAAAATACCTTATAGAATATAGAACAAGATTAATATTAATGAAAATATTCAAATATATATAAAATAAAGAATAATATCTTTAAATATAAGCAGACTTACAGTGCGCAGGTTTTGATTTTCTTAGGTCCCACATTAATGCACAGTTATCTAATGACGAAGACATAAATACAGAATTATTTCCATGTTGTACATCAACTCCAGTTACAACATCTATGTGACTAGAATGGAATGAATCTGTAGACATTAGATTAGATATATCCCAGACCTTTATGCTACGACAAATGAATATTAATATTTCTATAATTTTCTTAAATGGTTTATGGATTTGTAACGATAAAAAGCGTACCAACAATCCATTCCGCTACTCACTAAACGTTCTTTATCAGAAAATACTGAAATGCTTGTAAGAGTATCATCGTGTTGACAAGCATATCCAAACGATTGTAATTCTATTGTATCTTTCTTAGATGTTTCAACTAGGCCAATGATTTGTAACAAGCCGCTATCCTCGCCAATTATAAATTTATCTTTCTCTAGATATGCTCCCGTTGTTATACCAGTTACAGTTTTAGTCGATTGTAAAGCTTTAGATTTTGTAAAATCTGAAATATCATTGTAATACCACAGAGTACCAGTCCAGAAACGATCTGTCATATTACTACCACCAAGAATAGCATTATTATCTGTAAATCAATAAGACGTGCAAACGTTAATTTAGTTATTATACACATTGCAGATATGTATGTATATATATTAATTATGTTTAAATTTATATAAACATGTAATGTCGAATATTACCATCATATACCAATATAAGTTGTAAATGTTTGTCAGAAACAGTCGGACGATCGGCTTGTGCCAAATTTCTGTAGATTTCGGCATTTAAATTCGGAGCGATAGATATATCCATGATCTTAAATTATTTATACCTAACTATATTTAATTATTATTATAAAAAGTTATAAAATATCAGCAACACCTATATTCATTTAATACCAAAACAGTAGAAAATTCAAAGTAAATCGTAGGATTTACAATTGAACCTTTACCATTGTAATTTTTATGCGAAATCAGCCAATTAATGAATAGCAGCCATTAAAGCAATAATATCATTGGTCGAACGTATATAATCTATGGACAAATAACGATATCTTTTAAAATACTTCAGGCAAATTTACAACACCAATTCTCATGTTAAAATAAGTCAAATGTTTTCATTCAAAATAAAAATAATATAAATATTAAAAATATAAAATAATAATAATAAAAGCGCGAAAATTAAAGTAAATTAAACAATTTTAATGAGATATGTTAAAATGTGATATTGATATTAAGAAAGAAAAAAGAAAAATAGAAATGGTGTGTTATATATATATATATACACGTATATAAAAATATATATATATTATACGTTAAGAGTATTTGGAAAAAAGAATATCCAAACAATTGCAAGATAAAAAGAAACTATAATTTTAAACAATTGCTAAATGCTATGAACGTATTCCCGGTTTGAAAAAGTTCATCCGTTGGAAAAAAAAATATGATTAGAAAAATTAATAGAAAATTAATAGTTACGATATAAGAGAGATAATAATACGACGACCTTTAATCAAATTGTCACGAGAATCTTGTTTTGCTTTCATTTCATTTCAACCCCACTCCTCGGTCATATTTTCTCGCCATCCAAATTTACATGTGGCGTGTAAAAGTAGAGAATATGATTACCGTGGTAAGATCGTCGTGACGTAACGCGTCCAAGTACGCCTGATAATTTCCGTCGTGACGCATGCGTATTCGCTCGCAAGGAGAGAGAAAATTGGAATTAGTCGAACGGAATCCCGGAAAGCGAGTACGAGATACGCGTGGTGCCGTTTTACCAATATCAGAGCGAGCACACGGAAAAAAAAAAGAAAAAGTCCAGATCAATTAAGTCATTAAGTTAATATAATAGAAGAAACGAAAGCCCTTTAACGCCGAAGTGACGCGACGCAAGGTTCATTGGATTGATAAAAAATATAGGATGGCGAAGCCTGCGCAAGTTTTACTTATCGAGCCGGAAAGCGAACTACGATTCAGGGGTACGAAGGATCAACGATCTTCGTAATTTATATTTCGATCGACACAACGTCTTCATATATTTATTTATTTATTTAATTCATATTTTAATATCTATCTAGTTGTCTATTTATCTATCAATCTATTCATCCACCCAATCATCTATCCACCCATCCATTTAACCATCCATCCATCCATTTCTTCTCTCCTACTTTATTCGTTTGAGTTTATCTCTTTATTATACCATATAGTATATACTTAGTTATACGTATTATACGTTTGACTTTGATCCTACATATCACTATATTTCGTAACAAAAATTAACCGATTTCGGTTTCGAATGAAACCCCCTAGTGCACACGGTGTTGTACTGCATTGTCAAGATGACGTAAGGGAGATAGAAACGGACAGAGAGAAATACTACGAGATTCCCTTCCTCTCCCGTGTTTTTATTAATGTCTAAACGCGTTTCTCTCACCTCCCCCCCCCGTCCTCCTCCTCCTCCTCCCCACTTACCCTACCCAAATTGAAGAATTTATATTCGAGAAAATCCAACGGAAAGTGCCAAGTCGTACTTAACCCTATTCGTTGTACGTCATTCGCTGTCAAAGCCAAGTACAGGATGATCATTTTATTGTACGCTTTTCTTAACTCTTTTATTTCCCCTCTCCTCTTTTCTATTCCACATTACCCCTCCTCCATGTCTTCCCCTTTTCCTTCCCTCCTCCTCGTCTCCTCTTTCCTCCCAATCCTCTTCTCTTCGCTTACACACACTTTTTCTCTCTCTCTCTCTAACTCGTTTCTTCCCTACTTCCATCTTTTTCTTATCCATATACTTTGCTATCCTCTTATATATGTCATTTTCTTTCTTCCCCTCTCTCTCTCGCTCTCTCTCTTTGTCTATCTATCTATTTCTCTTTTTATCTATCTATCTATTTAACGTCTACCTTTGGCCTTGCGTAGTTTTTTTTTTTCTTCAATGCAAATTTTTTCGTATTTAAAATTAAGATATATATATAAAAAAAACCACACGCATGTCTAATTATATTCAATGTGTCAGGTGAATATATTACTTTCGTGACGATGCCTTTAATTAATAAGTCGTCTCATATACACGTATTTCCATTTAAAATGTTCACTTTTTTTTTTATAGCCAATAATGTAATATTTATGTTTCAATCTTTACATAGTTAAATCCAAGCATTATTATTATTATAAATATGAAAGATCTTTTTTTTAACGCACATCTACTAATGTAGTCTATTTGATAGAAATGTTATTCTACTTGATCATTGTTTTTTATCATTGTTGCATTAGCATTTTGCTATGTCATGTTTAATCTGTATATCAATGATCTCTGATCTATGTTATTTCAATAGAATTACGTTTCTTATTTAATAATGATAAACGTTATTAAATGGTATTATACCATTGTTGTTTATCTTTTTGGATACGTTCTATTATTTATGTTTTATTAATTGCATATTATTATATATTACATTGTATTACGTATGTGTGTATTATTAAAAGTAACAGTAATAATAATTCTTTTTTAGGCCCATTCACCGGAGCTCCAGTCACATCTTACATAAAATTAATAAATCCTACTACTAATAAAGTATATTTTAAAATAAAAACGACCGTACCAAAGAAATATTGCGTACGCCCTAATTCAGGAGCCTTGAAGCCAATGGAAATTGCAGAAGTAGCAGGTTAATTTTTAAATCTATTTGATTGTTGATCAATTAAAAAATATTTAAATATTTCGTTTATACGAAAGGAATTATTTTGCATTTTAGTATGCTTACAACCTTGCGATTTTGATCCAGCGGATAAAAATAAACACAAATTTATGGTTCAGAGTTTAATAGCTCCGGATAATGATTCAGATGATTATTTAAACGATGTGGTATGTATCAAAGCAAATACTTTTAATTATTATTTATGTATATTTATTATATACGCGTGTTAATAATTTTTTTTAGTGGAAAGAGACAAAACCGGAGCAATTAATGGACTCTAAGTTAAAATGCGTATTTGAGAATCCAGTAACAACTACTGCTGCAACTAAAACGACTACAACCACTACGACAACTAGGTCGGATACTACTACGAATAACGAGAAAAATAAAGGTACTGGTGATTCGGTGAAGTCTTCTCCAAAGGTAAGTTACAACGAGTGAATAAAATCTATCCTCAAAGCACAAATATTAATGATTAATAATATTAATATTTTCACATGTGTTCAGGTATTGGAAGAAACAGAAGAGAAATTGTTAAAAGCAGCACAAGAGGTAACTCAGCTTAGAGTAGAGGAAAGTGCTCTCAGGCAGGAGAACCTTCAACTCAGGGTAAATGATAAGAAATATTTTACGATAATTCGATAAATTGTTTTTTTTTTTTTTGCCTTTTTTTTCTTTTCAATTAGCACACTTAATGCAAAAGATAATATTTGAATAGAGATTAGTATTAATTCTTATTTTTTGTTTTTATCGTTACCAGAGAGATTTAATGAAATACCGGAATTCAGCATTGGAGGATGCTAGAGGTTTGCCAGCCCAAAGCAGTAATCAGTATTCTATGTCATCAATCAGTTATATCATTACCATTGCAATGGTCATATTAGGCTATTTGTTGGGAAAACTAATCTGAGCAGCTCTTATTCTTCAAATATACCTCGGCACATCCCTTTTTTCCCTACATTCTTAGTCTGCCCCCCTGCCATCTTCAGACTGCAAAGACCAATTTCAGTCGTACCATTATTTGATTGATAATAATAAATTATATTAACAGGAACAGTCGTGGTCTGCATTAATAGGACTATTTGCTTTGGGAATGTGCTTAGCCCGGTAAATCATCCGAAATTTTGTTAACTTCGTTAAATTTGGAAACTTCAAATCCTTTTTTAAGAAATGTTTGTTATGTTCCAGTCAAGAGTCCAATGGCTTGGGATTGATACCACATTAGTTAATTGTTAAACATCTAAGAAATGTTACTGATTTAGGTGAAAACTAAATATCAAGTAGCATGTCTTGGATAAATGTTTACTAGTTTATACATTTGTTTTTAATAAACTTCCCACGCATACACTTCTTACAAAAGGATTTTTTTTGCTTTAACAAACAACACTTGCCTGCGTCTTGTGTCTTTGACACCATGCATTGCCACCACTAGGTCAATCAAATTACTTATACAAAATACTAATTTTAAAGAAATTTATATTTGTTTAAATGAAGTATTTTGTATGATAGTTTTAAAAAGTTTTGCAACATTTTTTTAAATCGAATACCATCACCATCGAGGAGTCTATCTTTTTAAATCTAGCTCCATTTTTTCAATATAATTGCCGATATTTACTAATATATTTTCAATATTTTTCATTTAGTTATAAATCCACAAGTTTGAAAACTATAGCAATTGTAAACATTGTGTGTTCTAAGATGAAGAGTTACGCGCGGGCACGTTAACACTGTGATAGGTAATAACGCCTTAAAAATTAAGTGTATTTCGCGCCGACGTTCAACGTCAAATTTGTCATTTTATTCATTAAACATTTTTTTAATTAGTTCGTATTTAATCGAAAATGTAATTTTGAAGAATAAGCAGAGAGGGAAGGGGGGCTGACTGAATAGTAGTGGTTCGTCATTGTCCATACGGTAGTGATGACTGCATCAAAGAGCAGTGGCATATAATTTAAGAAGTTAATGCATTGAATTTATGACGCTTCAGTGTACTTTTTATTTCTTTATGTTTGTCTTATAAAAATTAAAAATAAAGATATCTCGGATGTCACACGATACAATATTTGTACTTTGTACCTCTCTGTCATTAAAATTCTTTTTGAGTCTAAAGTGGAGCATGGTTTACGTGGACATGAAATCACTCGTTTACTTTTTCTTTTTTTTTTTTTTTTTTTCATTTTCAACAAATAAAAACGAAGAAGAAAAGAGAAGAAAAGAACAAGAGTCTAAAATATATATATATATAATATATTATTATATATAAATACACTTTTTTAAGTTGGCATGCTATAAGTTATAATAAATGAAAATCGTCTTAGCACTTAACAGTTAATACTTTACACACAAGACGTTAAACATTTATATAATTATGTAGGAGATATAAAAAGATAAAAATAATACAATGGCGAACTGTTTGTATTTAAATTAGCTTATATACTATTATTCTTATCTTATTGTTAATTTTCTTTTTTTTTTCCCCCACTATTTCTTTATGTGTTTTAATGCTTGTTATGCAATTACAGTTTTCTTATGTATAATACATACTACGTATATACGTGATACATCACAATGGAAACGTGTTTTCACTTTTATTATTTATACTATTATTTATTACAAATACATTGAGTTCGAATACAGTAAGAATTATATATCGAAGAAAGTGTTTCAGTGAAGAACATCTAAGGTACGATGATTATCTATAAATCAGATGATTTATATGAGATCTTCAAATTATTCTTTACGACACAAGAAGTATCTTAGGTTTAATATGTAATTGTGTATCTTTATAAGGAGAATCGAAGGAAATTTGACACACACATACTTACATATACACTATAATATACATATATATATATACCAGCTTTCCGGTGTTACTTAACGAGAAAATAATGGAAACAAGAAAATCGGCAAAAACAATCCGTGCCACGTTTTTCTGTAAATAATATGATGGTACTCATGCCTAAAGTGCACACGTGTTATTTTACACGATCGCGTATATTAATATAAATTCGTTTCAAATTCTATAATAATAAATGATAAGTAATAGTAATAATATAAAACCATTAAGATACATATTATACATACACACATACATATACATATATATATATGTATTCAAAGATCTCTGTAACGAGTTAAAAAAATATGCATTAAATAATTTACTTATTGTTAAATAAAACTGAAGAGTGCTAGAGAGAAAAGAGGAATGATCTAATAAATTAAAATAATAACGTTTTGTTTGAGAGATAAACAAAAGAATGAAATCGAAACGAAACGAATTGCGCATCCCTTTCTTTTCGTTTGAGGATTGCTGCGTTTCGTTAAGGTTTCTTCCCTCTTCGAGTTTCGTAAATATTATAATAAATTTACGAGAAAAATCTCTTTTCATTGATATCTTTAATAATAATATCCTTATAACGTCAGAAAATTGTGGAGAGAAAAAAAAGTATTAACAAAAAAAATTAATTCGACGGATTGTTGTGTATCGTGTCATTTTATCATACAATTTGAATCTAGATATTAATTTTAATAAACTTTATCAGGACAACATTATCACACACAAATTATTTTAATTAATTTATAACTCCATATATATATATAATGCGAAGAAAGGTCAGATAAGCGATAAGTTTTTGAAAAAGATAATTGAAAAAAGGAAATAAAGACTAGGTAAGTGTGTGTGTGTATGTATGTGCGTGTATGTATGTATGTGTATGTGTGTAAGAGAGAGAAGAAGAATCGTATGGCCCTAGCCCGAAGTAGAGTAGGTCAGACCGTAATCAGACCACCCTCGTACACACACACACACACATACACATACACACATAAACACGTAACGACTTTGTACGTGGCACAGGAGAAGTGGGTGAAAGGGGGAGAATGTGCTACTGGGTGATGGTGGTGGTCATCATCGTAAGGGTGCAGAAATCTACACACTGCAGTGGAGAAATTAATTCGAATTTAAACGATGATCGCTTGATCTTTATTTTTGACTTTCTACCCTTTGCTAACGCCTACGTTATTTAAAAGTGTCACCTCTGAAAAACAAGAAACAAAAAAATAAAGAAAAGAAAAGAAAGTTGCATCAACCCTTATGGACTCTGCAATGTCCTCGAATAATATACGTTCTCGTCGATATGCAAAACCATTCCTTCACATGCATTATGCACCCTATTACCCATAAACGTGCTTCCTCCTCCCTGCATCGCGTTTGACTCGCGCATTCAAATAATAAATAATAAAACAACCAAAATATATTGCAAAAAGCTACTTTATTTAAGATTGTTAAAACTAATGAGTGGGGCTTGCTGAAAGGAGGAGATGGTAAGAGTATAAAATGAAATATGTGTTTCGAATAAATATTAATATTGTTTCTCTCCATTTTGTCCCCACCTCCTATCCTATCCCATCCCATTCCCCAACCCCCATTATGAAGAAAGTTATCGACGAAAGTCATAATATATCAATGCGTTTTCTTTCAGTGTTAATCATACAAGAGTCATTCCTTTATAATAAATAATCAAATCCATTATCATTAACTCATGAGAAATGAATGATGATAATGATAGAAAAAGAGGGGGAATAAAAGGGAGGGAGGGTGGGGGGGAAATATAAATAGATAGAAAGAGATAATAGTTCGGTTTATTTTTGGCTGACAATTCATGATCGTACCAACCCACCCACCCACCCATCCCCTCGCTTCCACCCTTTTCACCGTCACATGGAACACCGCTAAAAAAGTCGACGAATGACGTGCGGTGCCCGTACTGGTAGCGGGACGTTCGAGCGCAAACTGAAGTGCAGTTCCTGGCTTCCTCGGTTACGACGTACAGATAAATCAGAATCGGTGCGAAAGAGAAAGAGAAAGAGAGAGAGAGAGAGAGAGAAGCTGTAAAAGAAGGGTGGTGTATGATGATGCTAGGGGGAGGACGGATGTGCAGCGCAGAACTGAGCCTGATCAGGGTGGCGGCGGCAGTAGCGGCCGGCTATTGATTTCAAGGGTTTCCTTAGTCCCCCGCACCTTGCCGCTGAGTGCCCGACGGTTCCAGGTCGGCCCCAAAGTATTCCCGGTGCCCGCGACACTTAAATCATTCCTTTTTACTTTTACCTATCATCATCATCATCTTCTTATTCTTCTTCTTATCTACCCATTATCGGCTCTTAAAAGGAGAAAACATGTTACATTATTAAAAAGATAATAACTGTTAAACGTGAAAGGTATTTATTTTCTTTTTGTAAAAAGGAAGGGATGGGGATGGGAAAGGAACCTTAATCATCACGGGAGAAACATTTTTGTATTAACCACGAGCAAATGTTTGTACTTAGAGACATGTAAGGGAGACATTATTATTATTATTATATCTCTGTCGTCGAATAATATTGCTCATGTCGTGGTAAAAAATAAAAATAAAAAGAAAAAGAGGAAGTATGTTAAAAAATGATCGCGTTCTTGCGGGAGGGTTCATAGAAAGAGAGAGAGAGAGAGGGATGGTGGGAAAGGGGGGTTTAGATAAAAGAGTGGGAAGGTCGTCGGTTGGCGTCGACGAAGTACTCGGGTGGTCTAGATACGGCACTGCGCGAGTTGGCCCGAGCACAGACGGATCCGCGGGGTGAGCCGTCGCTCGCCATACGTCGAACTGGGTGGCCCGCGTTGGGGCGTCTCCTTCTATCAAGGATCGGTGTCGTGCAGTCGAACGGGGGACGACCACCGCCTTTTCCTCGATTCACCTTTATCCCCAGGAAAAGCTACCTCTAGCTCTCTCTCTTTCTTATTTTACCGAATTTTCGTTAAGTTCGAATACGATACGATACAATACGACGAGGAAGAAAAGTATCGTCGTGTTGCGGGGTGCATTAGTTAGTTAATTAGTTAATTAGTTTAGTTTCCGTGCGAGGAGTTTTTTAATTCGTGGTGACTCGGACGGAATAATAACGGGAGAAAATAAAATAACAAAGAATAAAGAAAGAGAAAGAGAGAGAGAGAGAGAAAGATGACGACCAGGACGAGGAGGATGACGTTAGCATTTAATCGACGATGTTACTATTCATGGTAGCGCGAGCTTCGTGCGTCGCGGTTAGTAGTGCGGCCGTCGTCGGCATCGTCCTCGAGAGTGAATCGGGCGATCGGACGAGCAAGGAGATGGTGTCCTCGGTTTGCGAGGATAACAGTGACTTGGTAGGAAGAATCCCCGTTATACGCAGTGTCGTGTTTGAAAAAGAAAACGAAAAAGAAAACGAGAACGTGAACAACAAGAAGAAGAAGAGGAACAACAACAACAACAACAACAACAATAACAATAACAACAACTACAGCAACGACAACAACAACAGCATCTTAGTCAACAATAATAACAATAATAATAATAATAAGAAAAATCTGAATAATAAGAAGAACGTCGTCGTCGTCGTCGTCATCGTCAGCAGCTTCCTCCTCTTTGCCGTTGTCTTCGTTGTTTTCCCTTCTGCCGTTTCCGTCACAGTCGCCGCCACCAGCACCACCGCTGCCGTCACCACCGCCGCCGCCGCTGCCGTTGCCGTCATCAGTGTCGTCACCGCTGCTGCCGACTCTGTATTTGTCCCCCTCACTCCCGCCACTGCCAATACTGCCGTTTATACCAAGAGGACCTCTACGACGACGACGACGATACCGTGAAAGAAACCATCACCATCACCACCAACTACCACCATCAACACCAACAACAAGATTATATCTTTCTCTCTTCACTGCGTGCGTTATCATCCTTTTATTTTAACCCTAATTTTCCTTTAGACCCCCTGTTTTATCCGTTTATCTATTTCCTCTCTATTTCTATCTATCTATCTATCTATTTATCTATCTATCTATCTAGCGGACTCTTTTATGGCTGGGGATCACTCGATTACATTCCGAACTGTGTGACTCGAACTACTTATAATAATACGGTGAGTGTTAATTATATTATATCTTTCTCTCCCTCTCTTTCTCTGAATTTGTTTGAATTTTCTTCTATTATTCTCGAAGATGATCACGAACGACATCTTTAGTGCGTTCCTTTCGTAATATCTCGAGAAGAGGCTAGAGGACGAGAGTCTCGAAGCTCGTTTTCGTCCAACCTTCCTCGATCGATACCGGAGGACGTCGTCGTCGTCATAGTCGTCGTCATAGTCGTCATACTCGTGGCTTCCAACGCCCGTTTTGTTAATCCGAGGATCGAAGGAGATCGCGTTTATTTCCAATTAGGCGTATTCAAAAATGTCTATTTTAATATATGGATCATCTCATTTGCACCCCCTCTCCACCCTCCTCCTCTTATGTTATATTTTCAAAGTTAGCCGACGGTTTTAACCGACGTTAAACGACAAAATTACCAATTTATTATAAATCTTTGTCTATTCGATGATTCTCTCTTTTACCCTTTATCCTCTTGACTTCATCGTTTAAATTCCCTCTTTTTCTCCCTTCTTCCTCTTCCACCCCCTCCCCCATCAAGGCTGTTTCTCGTAAGACTTTGACAATCGATCCCCTTCTTCTTTTTTCCTAAGTCTCTTTCGCATCGCGATACTTAAAACGAACCAAACTTATTTTATGACGTTTTAGGGGTGGAAAGGGGGAGGGCTGCCCTTTTTCCCTCTTTTTTTTTTCTTCTTCTTGCTTTCGGACGTTTATATTTTCCATCTCTTTCTCTCTCTCTCTCTCTCTCTTTCTCTTTTTACTCGTATGCGCGCGCGCGTATGTCACGAATGAACGACGGAAGGGGGTGGGGAGTCTTTAAGGGTAGTCGAGCTAGGGTGGGTTTCCTCGCGCGAAATTTTGGGAAAACACCGAAGCAAACCGAGAATAATTACCGACGTTAGGAATGAGGGAACGAGAGATAAAGGTTGTTAATGAGATAAAGGGAAAGATATAATATATGAGAAAGAGAGAGAGAGAGAGAGTGAGTGAGAAGGAAAACCTTGATGAGGCGTCGTACCGTCTAGGTGGAGTCAATCAAGCACAGGAAATAATGCGTGTGAAACTTGAACATGAATTCTTTTTTTTTTTCTCTTTTTTTTATACGTATTGGATATCGAATAATTCTTTGATACCCAATCGAATATATTTATGCGTGTATATTGTATTTTTGAAAATGATCGGGAATCATTTTGTTCGATTATTTCAAACAAATTCGATGATTAATAATTCAACCCGTTGTTCGTTTTTCTTCTATCAACACATTTTTATTATATTAAACTTTTTTTATATTTTTCTTCTTATAAATTTAACAACTTGTTGTTGTATATATTCATATGTATATGTTAATCGTGAAAGATCGAAATTGGAGATTGTCAAGATTTACGTGAATTGTTTGTCAATGTATATATCAAATACGCGTTGGTGAAAAAATCGAATATTAAGATTTCATATAACTTTTTTTTATGTAATTATTTCGAATTTATACCATCAGACCGTGTGAATCCTGACATTCTATAATTTAGATGTATGAGTGCAATGTATACTATATATAACCCCCCCCTCAAAATAAGTAGGATTGAAAGATATCGTATTTTTTGAAGTAGAATCGAGATTAAAAACACTTATCAGATATCGTTTGATTTAACGAAAAATTTCTAACACTTCAACTACTTTTTTATCCTTTTTTTTCGATGAGGTTACGCAAACCCTCCCCTTACCCTTCGACCCTCTATTTCGTTTTTGTTTTTAATTATATGATTAATATATATATATATTATAAATCAGATGTGCATGTGTAATCAAAAATTATTATCGAAATTAAATTCTATATACATATAAGTTAATATTTTCCCCGATAATATTATTATTATTTTTATATAAATTTAATCAAAGTATATATATATGAGAAAGAGTTAGAAGAGTTAATCGAAGGAATTATAGGAATAATCTTTGGTATGACGCTCGAGCAAGATAATAATACGAGTTTATGCTTTAAAACTTATGACAGGAGTATTAAAACCGTTTCAGGATGTAATTTCTCTCGTGGTATTACGGCTTAAAAACTAGGCCTGACAACTAAGGATCACCTAGATAATAATAACACTCGAATAATAATCATTATTATCTTCGTATATCACACATACATATATATAGAAAACTTGCCTAAACAAATTTTTCAGAAATGCCCGTTTCAATCGTAATTATGATTTAAACAAAAATTATTATCATCATTAAAACTATTTATCAAAGAAATGAACAAACACAAATAAAAATATTTTACCGATTAACAATTTTTACTATACTCGTTAAAACATAATACTATTCCAGTTATATACATATATATATATAGAAAACTTGCCTAAACAAATTTTTCAGAAATACCCGTTTCAATCGTAATTATGATCTAAACAAAAATTATTATCATYATTAAAACTATTTATCAAAGAAATGAACAAACACAAATAAAAATATYTTACCGATTAACAATTTTTACTATACTCGTTAAAACATAATACTATTCCAGTTATATACATATATATATATATAGAAAACTTGCCTAAACAAATTTTTCAGAAATACCCGTTTCAATCGTAATTATGATCTAAACAAAAATTATTATCATTATTAAAACTATTTATCAAAGAAATGAACAAACACAAATAAAAATATYTTACCGATTAACAATTTTTACTATACTCGTTAAAACATAATACTATTCCAGTTATATACATATATATATATATAGAAAACTTGCCTAAACAAATTTTTCAGAAATACCCGTTTCAATCGTAATTATGATTTAAACAAAAATTATTATCATCATTAAAACTATTTATCAAAGAAATGAACAAACACAAATAAAAATATTTTACCGATTAACAATTTTTACTATACTCGTTAAAACATAATACTATTCCAGGTACATACATATACATATATATATATATATATATATAAAGGAAATAATATATCATAGCATAGGAAAGCTTCGAGAATAGGAACGTTTTGTGACGATTCATCGTCGGCCAGTATGTACTTTTTAATAAATCTTCGTACCTGACAGCGGCCAAAAAGTTTGCAGTAAATTCGAGAAGTTTGCCTTAGGATCTACGAGCTGGTGAAAGGGTGCGGGGGTCAAGGGAGGCAAGGAGGGTGTGCAAGGGGGGGCAAAAGGGGGGATAAGTCTTAGCCGACGGGCGCGTATGCTCGTGACCTACTTACTTTCATGTTTACTTGATCGATCATCCATGTTATATTTTTATATATATATATATATACATTAAACTTTTATTTTTTCTATCTTCGATTAAATATCAAATAGATTGAATATAGCTTGAATAACTTGTATTCAAGATCATAGTTAATTAATAGTTTAACTTATGATACGTAATTCAGTATTTTAAATGATGTGAGAATGTGTTTTTAAGGTTTGTTTAAAAATTTGAAAATAGACAAAACGATAAACACCCCTCGGAGGGGTATGCAGTAATTCATTAATTATCGCGTGTATCTTTATCTTCTGTATGATATATTTAATTGTAAGAGATGTTTATCTATTCAGGGATGCATCGGATGCAACCGATACGATGTCAAAATTCACGTGCTAAACTATCGTCAACTTACTATGAAAGGGGGATTTATGGAAAATGGGTTTAGTGTTATAGCATTTGAATATTCTATTATACGGTGTTGAGTGTTAGTACACTATTCAGTGTAAATTCCATCAACGATATATATGTGTGTGTGTGTCTTGTATAGTGAAGTATAATATTTTATAGAATAAAAAACAGAGAGAAAGAAAAAGAAAATTCATTGGCTTTATTCCAATTTGAAATGTCTTTCTTTTATTAAAAATCACATTGAGAATTATGTTTAAAAATAGGAGATCTTGTGTGTCTGTGTGTGTGTGTATGTATTTTTTTTTTCCAAATAATAAGACCTGACGATTGGAAATATTGTTTAATCGCGAGATTACAAATCGAAGGATTGAGATGAGAATGAATAATAATAATAATAAAAAATACCTCAAAGGAAAATGGGGAGAAGGAAAAAGAAAAAAAAATATATATATCGCGAAGGTCGTTCGGATATAAAACGGTGTCAATCTAAATTTACGCACTACGTTCGAAGATTATGCAATATATATATATATATATATGTATATATGTATATGTGCATATATATGTGTGTGTATGCTCGGTTATGTTCTACTTTCCCTTTTTTCTTTTTTTTCCTATTTAAAACTCGATTCGATCTTTATTTTGTTATTCTTTATTCAATGATGATCATTTATCGAGATGATTAAGAAAATATTAGCTCGTTTGTCCAACGTAATTTTTAATTATTAATTTTAATTATTATAAATAAGAATACTTAGAATTATTATAGAAATAAATTACCAAATAAATATATTGATTTGATCGATAAATAAATTTGCAAATATTTGACAATATTTTTGTTCTTCTTATCGAATCAAATATAAATATTTTTTATATAGGGGAAATAAATATTTTCCTATGAAACACACATTCACAATAATAACCATTCCTTCTTATATTAATAGATTTTCGATATTGTGTATGTATGTGTGAAACATCGGAATTTATCTTTAATAAACTATGAATATCTTCAATAGTGCAATAGGTTAATGGAGTAGTTCAAATGTTCTTCTTCTTCTCGTATTGTCAAGGAACACAACGAATTAAATTCTATCAATGCAATTCTCATAGAGAACCTTACACAACAACAACAACAATAACAACGGGTTTCTCTTCGAATAATGAAGATATCGATCGACATGAAAATCGATTGGGAAAACAATGTAACTCGTTCTCGAGTTAACGAGTCATAGTTTTTTTCTTTAAACGTTTAACGAATCTTCACCGATAATGAGAAGACAATGAAAAGCAGCAACACCTGCTAACATATCTTATTACTTGCTTGCTTGCTTACATTCATTCGTGTGAATACATACGTATATAAATATATATAGTGATCTACGAAATATCGAATAGAAATCTTGACAGCTTCAAGGTAACGAGGTAACGATCGTGTTGCATTGGAAGGAAACAAGAATGCATATACCTATAAACGATTCCAAGATATTATGTTTATATATATATATATAAGGTGTCCCAGATAATTTGTTTCTTCTTATGGCATATATATATATATAAAATATTAAATTTAATAAAACTTAAGAGTTAATCCCATTAAACGACATTAATGAAAACTTTGTTAAATAATGTTAATTATAATTATAATAATATTATAGTTTAATTGAATAACAATACTTACAGACGAATATCTAAATTTCATCTAACTTTTATAATATACAATATAACATATTAGAAAAAAAAAAGGAAAGAGAAAAAAAAGATAGAAATTATTTAGGACACCCTATAGATATCACCTGTATAATATAACACACAATTCCGTCTATAAGGAAGACCTAAATATATAGGTTAGAAAGAGATACTCATGTTTAAACGTAAATTCGAATGATGAAAGAAAGTGGTGAGGTGGGATTGGTTAGAAAAAGAGGAAGGGGAAGTAAATAACAGTGGTGGGGAGAGGTTACGACGAATCTCGTAGGAGACTTCTTCAATGGCATGCATGCACGCGTTTAGTTGAGCGAGAACTGTCGCAGGTATGACCTCGCATTCGTGAATTCGCATAGAAACCGCCGTTGTGTTTCTTTTTAGATTATTTTTTTTTATATATATATATATATATAATTTTTCTATCGCGTTAACCCTTTTATTTTATTTTTTGTTTAGTTTCCTCCTCTCCCAAAATTTGGCCCGCCTACTCTCGAAGTAGTTTTCTATATGACTGCATAGAATTATAGTAAGCACGTCATTTTCATTAGAGTGCAGGGAGGAGGGGAGAGGAAACAAATTTAATAGCTTCCACCGTAACGATCCGTACGCGAAAATCTAATAATACGCGTGCGTGTTCCCTCATATAGATTCCGTATTATTGACGTGTACGTATGTACCGCGTACATATACATACATATACATATATATATATATATATACGTGTCTACATTATTACTAATTGTGTAAAGTTTTAACGAGTGGCTGGCTAGTTTTGTTGCATACGAAAAAACAGGTACGGGAATAAAAGTTACTTAATCTTTTTTTTCGTTCGGCTAATTTATCATTGTGTATACTGTTTATGCAATATTTTTAAATGTATTGTATAATGGGTGTGTGCGCGTGCTCGTGTGTATATATATATATATATATATATATTTCACGCTAAACACCTTTCTATTGCTGACAACCGTTAGATGGGTTTTAAAAGTTCGTTGTACCCGGTATAGTAAACCTTGATACTATAGTGCAGTTTATGCGTGTTTTCAAACGTATTATATCATAGCGTGATCAAAATTTTTGTTACGTGTTATATATGTTATTTACAAATAGAGATATACAAAATTAACTTTGTATGTTTGTTTGTTATTTTTTGTTTAAAATGCATCGTTTTAATATTTCTTTCTTTCTTTCTCTACCGTAATAAATTTCATCTATGATAAAAATACCTTTCACTTTAGTTTCTCTCGTAATCGTTGTTTCGATAAAAAAAAAAGAAAAACGTTGCCTACATTTGTTTGCGTGAATACACGAAAAGCTCAAAGTGGTTAGTTATTTTTGGCAAGTTTAGTGTCAAATGTTGATAACAGATATCGTTTCGTGTCAGATTTTTTCTTTTTCTTTTTTTTTTTTTTTTTTCATTATTCATTCGTGAATGTTACAAGTTGCGTTGGTTATGAGAATAAAAAATATATTACAAATAATTTGGAATATACAAAATTTTCTTGGTTATCTGTAAAGGAATATATATATATATATATATATATGTGATTCTTATCTATTTAATGTACTCCGTAAAATATATCTTAAAAAAAAAGATATTGCAACTAGATGTTTTTTTTTTTTTGGTATCAATAATGTTCTACAACTATTTGAATGATCTTGCATAAATCGTGATATACTTAAACTTTAAACCCGTGAGATATCTTTTATAACCCAAAAAGTGTGATTAGATAAAAAGTAATATACTATTTTTAACAAATTAAATTCAGTGGTTTTTTTAATTTCGTTCAGATATTGTATGGAAAAAAAAAAATCGAACGAGGAATCAAATTTTTTACTTATATTATTAGAATGCAATATAATTTTCAACAAAAAAAAGAAAAAAAACATTCGAAAACCATATCGTAGAATTGAAATAACAATAATTTGATATATATTTATAGTGTTGATAATTTTAATTATAAAAATTCCTATAATAAAAGGAATATATTTCGTTTATCATAAATTATGAGAGAAAGATAATGAATTAGGTGAGACAATAGAAACGTAGAAAAATCTTTCGCGGGATTGCACTATCATAAATCCATGGATTTACAATACTTTCGAACGGCCTTGAATGCTAACAAGTTTCCATTCGTCTTGAGATTTCTGTGATTCAACAAACAGATTTCTTATTTATAACATGGATAATACCAAGTTACACGTTGTTGTATGTATATTTTATTATGTAACGTGTTTTAAGGAAAATAATCAGATTAATATGAAATAATAATAATAATAATAATAATAGTCGTGATATTTTTAACACATTATAGAAATTATTCGCATTATATTGTAATTTACTGTATTAATATCACACATATGGTCGTTTATTATTATTATTCTTATCTATTGATCATATTTTCTATAATAGTTATCTCGGTAGAGAGTATCAGTGAAAATAATAATTGGAAAATTAGTTAAGACAGATTGGTTGAAAGCAAATAAGTATACATATATATTTTCTTTTTACTTTCATAGTATTCGAAAGAAATCTAATTTAATTCTTTAAATCAATAGATGAACTTTTCGAGATTAGATAATTTCCGCTTGGAAGGTCGTATAAAACATAGTAACATATATTTTCTATCTTCAAATTTTAACAACGGTGCAATTACAATGTATTACATTCGCGAAATAAAAGTCAAAGAATATTTTTATATTATATAAATGTGATCAACAAAATTTTTATCTGATATTTTAACTATTTGTTTTTTTTATTGTGAAAATTTATATAATATCTTATTATATTTACAATTAATTGAAAATAATATTTCAAACAGATTAGTATATAATTATTTCACAAAAAAAATAATGTTATCTATTGTGTATAGATATATTTAGAATTCGTGTGATAAAAATATTAACAAATGATATTATTTAAATATCAAAAATTAATAAGTTTTCAATTATATCCTTGAATCTTGTATTTTCGTGAAGAAAAATAAAATCCATATTAAAAAACAAGCAAAACTTATTACAAAGTATGAAACGAAAAAAAGAATGCGTTTTTGTTGATAATATTTATCGATCGTGAAAGATATTATACCACAAACTTTTCTATCCTGACGTGAATTTATCGATCCTTATAATAATAATTACTGTAGTTACCTTTCCTTTTCTTCGGATTGGTCGAAGAACCTATTAATACTTCTTATATCCGTTTCTTTATTTATTATACTTTGTTTTTCCTTTTTTTTCTTTAATTACCGAGAAATCTGTGGTTTTCTTTCGACGGTACGATAAAATTAAAAGTTTCGATGACTGAACACAAATTTTCGTCATTTTTACGAAGATAAAATTTTTTTTAAGGAAATAAGTTAAAGAAATAAAGAAATAAACATTCATTTCCTGTTCCCCTTACCCCTCTTACTCGATTACAAAAGAACGCACGTAAATTGTCGTTAAATTTTGTAAATGATATTCATTTAATTGCGATTGCATACTAATCACGATTAATACAAACAAAAAATTAAGAAGTCACTAATATTAATTTAATAGTTAGAAGTAGAAACTTTAACAATTGCGATAAACTAATGAATTTGTAGAGTATCAACAAAGATAATATCATCGTATCATGATAATTGTAACTTAAATATGACTATTATATTAATGTTTTTCATATTTCATTTCTATTTCAATTCACATTGGGCGTGGCAAATTTATTTTTCCTTACACGTTTAAAAGAAACAATTATTAAACATTGCAATCTTATAAATTTTCACAATCGTTTTAATCAACGATCAAAAATTATAATTAACATTAAAAAAAAACATTAACCAATGAATAAAATATACTTAAATATATCTTTGTATTCTCATTTTAGGTCAAATAGTGTAATCCGTGTTATAGTAACGAAGATCTATCGAAGAGTTTGAACGAAAGGGACAACAAGCAAAGTTTTATTGTTCATTAATTTCCTGTTACATCGGAGAACACCGTGGAATAAATAAATAAACAAACAAACAAACAAACGAGAGCCACTGGTCGCGTGCACAACAACAACAACAACAACTTGCATTTCTTCTGAATCTTTTTATTCGAATTTTAAAAAAAGAGAGAAAATAAAAGGAAAATAAAGAAAGAAATAAAAGAAAAAATAAGAAAGAAAGAATAAACAAAAAGTACGTTCCATTCGCGAATAAGGGGAACCAAAAAAAAATTATATATAAAAAATAGAAGACTAATTTAAACGGAATAAGAATAAGGAATAGAGAAAAGTGTTAATTAATTGTTGATAAATATTCATTTGAAGAAAGAAAAGTTGTTGGCGCCTAGTCTAATCGCCTGGCACGATGGCTTGCGAATTTTCTAAGGTGAGTCTATCATTTTTTCTATTATTATATAAAGAAGTTTATATGTATATATATATATATATGTGATAAATAAGTAGTGTTTGAGAAAAAGTTGAATCAAATCGATAATCTAGTATTTTTATTATTCTTATAATTAAAATTGTTATTTATTTAATTATTTATCTTTCAAAAAAAAGATCAATTTGATATGAATATTAGAAAATCAGTATTTATAATAAAATATCAATTATATCAATATT
>NW_014569559.1:1407947-1413475 GCF_001313835.1 Polistes canadensis | reverse complement strand
TATAAAGTTTTGAATTTTTATTTAACACACACGTATATTATGTATTACTATTAAATCTCGACGATCATTTTTTGATATATTTTTGTTTTATTGTTATTCTCGTTGCAATAATTATTGCATACAAAATATAACGGAAAACGATTGGTCTTTTTTTACGTAACGACCACGTTTCCCATACAACCGATAAACAATATTTTTTTAAGATTAGGCGTGACACATAATTTTTGAGAAAAAAAAAACGGGGATAAGAAAATCCATGTGATTTTTATCCTATGGCATGTTCATAGATAAAGTCAAATATTTTCTCGAGATAAAAGTATTTTTTTTTTTTTACATAGTTACACGTATCTTCAAAAAAAAAAAAATAAAACCCCATAAAAGCTTCTCGAAATTTAAATCTAATGATACCTTTTTTTCTAAAACGATCTTACAAAAGTATTTATTTTATATAAAATATACTTATTACAAAAATATTAATTAAATATAAGTATAAGAAGTATTATTATTAAAGTGATTTCTTCCAATAAAAAAAAAAAGAAAAAAAAAAACTACATAGATAATTGCATCATAATGCATTTCTTTAGAAAATTACGAGGAAGTTGGATTTTTTTCGTTGATATAACAATAAATTATTACGCTGATACGATATCTTGATAATAATTTCGCGTGTTGATTATCTTCTTTATTACCGTCGAATATTATCTTTGTTATTTTAAAATCTTTTTTCATGATTTTAATATACCATTGTTTTTTCCATTATTAACCACACGTAAACATTTTAATAAGGTATCGCTATTAAAAATACATATCATTCGATTCGATTGAATTTTGTAAAACGAGTTAGTTATATATATATAAATACACACATACACACACACAGATAATAACACTACACAAATAATACTTATTATCGAGAAATGGATAATTATATATGTCTGAGAACACACATATAAATTATTCATTTATTCAGTTTATTTTTACATCAACTCCTGTTTACAATTTTATTCCAATTACTATTATTATTATTACGTTTATTTTTTCAAACGAATATTATTTAATCGTAATATTTTGTTTATCCAACAACATTATTAATATTTAAAAAAGTATATATCTCGTAAAAAAACGTGTTAATAAAAACAAGAAAAAAAAAACAAAGAAAAAATTACCAAAGTGGCGTTAGATTTGTCATAAGAAAAATTGCGTTTAAATTGCATTGCATTGCATTGCATTGCATTGATGCATATTAATTACTGCGGTATGATTTTGCAGTATAAACAAACACTGTTATCACTTTTTATATTTTCTTATTCGCGTATAACTTTAATTCGAAAACGTGACATCAATTGTCCCTTTATTTTCGAGCATACCAATTTGTTGCTCGTTTAACTATGGTAACAATTGAAAACTCTTATATTTTGAAGTAACATTCAAAATTATTCAAACACGCTATCAACAGATATAGAAAGAAAACAACCGTTGTGCACGTAATACTTGTCAGTTTATGCTTGACAAATTTGAACACGACAATTATTACGAAACTAATTCCGTTTATACGACAAGTTGTTGTTTTTTTTTTCTGCGCGCGCGAATTGATAAATAATTCTATCTCTTTGTTTCTTATATTTTTCTTTTTTTTTTCTTTTTCTTCTCTTATTTTCTAATCAATTTCCTCCTCCTCCTCCTCCTTCTCTTCTTTTTTTTCTTTTTTTTTCTTAGGTTTCCCTTGTCTGTTTTATTATTCTAACAAGTTATTTTCACGAATTAATTGCACCTATCGTTGTATACATTTACACACGTACCTATATATATATATATATATAAAAAAATATATACACCGATAGAGGAAAAAGAAAAAAAAAAAGAGTTCGTTTAAAAAGGTAAGGAAACAAAAAAAAAACATATAACCCAAACGATTAACGATAATAATACCATTTTATAAACGCGCGTATTAACAACAATACGATACGTAACAAATTATTCGATTTTATCTTTTTTTTAATCAAATATCCTTTTTCATCCGAGTTTATTTGTATACATTTTAACGACACACGTGTGTGTTAGAGTTAAATGTTTGATAATGCAAAAACCGCGATGGTCCTTGTTGAAAGTTCCATTGTGGGAAATGAAAGAAAAACAAAAAATAAAAAAGTCATCAATCAACAAATAAGAAAGTTAAGAAATATTTCGTTTAAAGTGATTCTCGCAACGTTTTGTTAATCATTCAAATAATATTATTAAACTACGAGTACACAAAAAAATGATTTTTAAAAAAGTACCATCGCGGGAAAACCAAAAAAAAAAAAAAAGAAAAAAAATCAAAAAGGATATAATAAACAACCAATGGATCTACTATGTGTGTGTTTCTCTCTCTCTTTCTCTCTCTCTCTCTCTCTCTCTCTCTCTCTCTCTCTCTCTGTCCTGGGCCCTACAATTGAAGCAGCCCAAACGATGGCCGATCCACGCGGCTTCAAGCCAATAAATCAGTTGTGGCAGAGCGTGGCAGTACCAACGGATCCGGATTCGGAATACTTGTACGAGGAGATTTCGGGCCTTTCGGGGTCCCAGGATATCGAGACAGGGCCGGTGGGGGCCGCTGTCGTTGGGGAGGAGGAAGAGGAAGAGGAAGAGGAGGAGGAGGAAGAAGAGGAAGAGGAAGAAGAAGAGGAAGAAGAAGAGGACGAAGAAGAAGAAGAAGAAGAGGAGGAGGAGGAAGAGGGGAGGAGGAGGAGGAGGAGGCAAGAAGAAATAATAAATATCAGTAGAACTAACAGAGGTTGGTGGAGATATCACGATACAAAAGAAAATATTTGTTGTACAAGTATCCTTACCCCTCCTACCACTACAACTACAACCACCACCATAACCACCATAGGCGACTCGAGGTCTCGTAGTAGATCGGCCGACAGGCCATCGTCATCAAACGAAAGGAAAATTATCAATAGCAGGGTGGAGGAGGTGCAGAATGCCGTGCGCAGGAGTTACGTGGAGTCCGGTACAGGAGGACCGGTACAACCACCTCCTGCAACCGGTCTCAAGCTGACCTCGAGAAGCCGTACCAATAGCAACACCGTTGCTCATTATATACGTTCGGCCAGTACCAATACCGGCCAACATTATCACCACCATCATCACGGATTGCACAGCCAATATCCGGCCGGAACTGGGACCACCACCAATACCAGGCCGATCAACGTCAGCAGGCATCATCATCAACATAGATCAAGATTTGTCAGTAATGAGACGCAGGAAGAGATACAGGAGGACGATGAAGCTACTCTACGGGAGTTGCTTGTAAGGTACGTTTTAATTTTTTTCTTTTTCTTTTTTTTTTAACGTTATCCGAGAGAGACGTCTTTTGGGGCCTCTTTTATCTTTTTTTTTTTTTTATTACCCAATTCCTTCTGTCTAATAATACTAATATTATCTGTCTATCTGTCTATATCTATTATCTATCTATCTATCTATCTATCTATCTATCTGTCCTTTTTTTCCACCCCATAATAACCCTGTCTTTCTAACACCAACACCACTAACATTCCTCTGTTTTGTTTTTTCTTATTCTTCTTCTCCTTTAATCTTGTTTTCCCTCTCTCTCGTCCCTTCTCACAGTGGATCTACACTATACGATGTTTTATTGTATTATTATGACACTTTTGCGATGTGTTTTAGAAGATTACTGGTCGAAGTTTTTTTTTTTGGAATATTAGTCTTGTCCTAAAACGGTCCGATTGATTTTTGGTTTTTTTCTTTTTCATTTTATCAAACTATGTTATATTACTCACTGGAGAATTATGGTTGTATCTGATCAAAGAGGTTACCTTTTTCTTTTTTTTCTTTTTTTCTTTTTCTTTCTCTCTCTGTTTTTTCCTTACTCGGTGTCGCCACCAATGTGTTCTTGAGAATTATCTGGATTCTTATTCCTTATAGTGAATATGTTACTACCATTGATATACGAGACTGACACACGTCAAGGGAGAACAATTTCTTGGAAGATAACGAAAAAAAAAAAAAAAAAAAAAAGGAAAAGATCAAACAACGGGAACTTCGTTCGAGTATCGAACTTTGTAGCTTGTTGCAAAATTCCTATTTTTTTTTTTCTTTTTCTTCCTTTCTTTTTTTCCTTTATCCTCATTCCTATCTCATTACACGAAATTTTTCTACTAACGCGCGTTGACTTATTTTAATCGAAATTGTCGCAAGCGGATAAATCAAACTCCGACGTTTTAAATGGCGATAAACTCGTGGAAAAAGAACAAAAAAAAATGCAGCATCCGTAAAACGACAACGACAATTATTATTATTATTATTATTTCCTTTTAGAAAGCGATTATAATTATCATAATTATCGCATATAATAATATCATCGCTTTTTTCAAACGATTACACATTCCTTTTTATTTTATTTTATTTTTTTTCTTCTTCTTCTTCTTTTTCTTCTTCTACTTTTTTTTTTTTTTTTTCGTATAACGCAAAATATTTTTCCATACGTATAGAAATAATTTCATTAATTAGGCGCGATATTTAAAAAAAAGAAAGGAAGAAAAAAAAGAAAGAAAGAAAAAAAAGATAGAAATTTGTTTCTCTTTTTTTTTTTAAAAAAAAGAACATTATTATAAACGATGATACATATACATACATATTTATATAGAAATACAATTTTAACATTAAACATTAACGTGTTTATTGCATAGCATTTATTATAATATAGTGCTTTTGCTTTTAAAAATATATAAAATAAAATAAAAAACAGAAAAAAAGATGTAGTTAGTTAGTTAATCAACCAAAACTATTTACTAAACCTATGATCTATTAATTTATTTTCGTTATAATTTTCATATTATATGAATGACAAAATATCGTAGAAAATATAATAAATGATTGTTAGTTTCTTTTGGAAATGTATCAAGTAATTAATTTTCTCTATTAGTATTATATAGATATATATATATATTAATATTTTTTTTATTAACAAGCATCCTTGAACCTCCGAAAAGTAATTTTAGTTTAGTACCGCGATAGCTCATTCGGTAGAGCTTTTGAAGCTTGCATATCAATTAAGAGGATATTTTATGCTCTCTCTCTCTCTCTCTCTCTCTCTTTCTATCTCTCTATCCCTCTTTCTCTCTCTCTCTCTTTCTTTCTTTCTCTTTCTATATATCTTTTAGATAAACCCCGAATAGTTTTTACTAATCGCAAACAATTAATCAATCATGGATAAGAAAATTTCGCAACCTTTTGAAATATTTCGTAGGACACGTGAACGACTTTTTCTTTTTCTTTTTTTTTTTTTTTGATTGATCGATCGATCGATCGATCGATTTATTTATTTATTTCGTTTTTCTTCTTCTTGATTCCTTTCACTATCCTTTGTTTTTTTCTTTAAATTCTTCCTCTTTTTTATTTCTATTTTTATTTTTATTTTTTGTTGGAGATGAAAGTAATCGAAAGGGGGGTACCGCCACTTAAAACAGAATTACCTGGATGCATTGATTATTTTTTTATTTCTATTATTGTTGTTCTTTCTTTTT
>NW_014569559.1:1403619-1405887 GCF_001313835.1 Polistes canadensis | reverse complement strand
AAAAAAAAAAACAGACAAAAAAAAAAAACAGAGACAATATATATGAACTGAAATATATATATATATGCGATATTATTATCTCAATGTGAGAAATAATGACGATTAATACTGAAATCAAGAGGAATTTTATAACGGGGAGGCAATAGAGGCTACTGTAGTTTTGGAACACAGCCATGGTCTCCCTACCTCCCAGGTACATGCCAACATATCATCGCTTCTCTATCTATCTCTATCTCTATCTCTATTTCTATCTCTATCTCTATCTCTCATATCACATTATTTCACCATATCTTTTTCTCTTTCTTCTCATTAATCTTTCACCCCTTCCACTCTCCACCCTCCACCACCACCACCACCACCCCCGTCCGTTTTTCACTCATATTTCTATCCTCACATTTATTCCGTTTCATATTTTTATGAATATAATATTAATAATATTATCTTTGCTTTATTGAGAATATCATTATATATTTCATGCATTTCATTCGTGCTGCATAATCATTTATACAGTTATATGTTGTACTCATTTGGATTATTTAATTTATTCCCTTCCTTTGAACACCCATCCTTTCGTTTCGATACACGTGCATTTGTTCATTATTCACTCGTTCATGTCAGTCATGTACACGTACACGCATACCAACGCACGCACGCACGCATCACACACACACACGCCTTGCAGCAAATCTTCTCCCTTTTTCTCTTTCTCTCTTTCTCTTTCTTTCTCTCTCTTTCTCTCTATATCTTTTATCATTAACATAACTATTCACCCTTTCTGCTTGGCTGTGCACATCGATTGATTAATTTACTGAATACTTTTTAATCAAATTCAACATTCGCGAATTTATTATATATATATATAAATATATTTGTGCCTATAATTATGAAAGTGGTCTGAAGTGAAAATTAAAAAAATAAAAAAAAAAATGAATTTATTAATTATTTCACACAACACATTTTATTTTCAATTAAATTAATTCAATATGTAATTTTCACGATTTCAATATATTATATATTTATTATAATATTGAAATAACTTATATTATTATATTTTTAATGTTCAAAAATGTAATCCATTAAATAATAGATATATTATGACTTAAATCACATTCATAATTATGGGCACATTTATATATATATATATATATAAATATCATTTCCATATCATCGAAATATAAATTAGAATTTTTATATCGCCATGTGATGACCGCCCCCCCACTCCCCCCACGTACATATATTTTTTCTTTCCCCCGCCCGACCCCCCGCCTCCCTCATTTTCGCACATTTTTTCCTGCATCGTGTTCAGTAGATCCATGCGTATTGCCACTTGTGCGTGTAACATTACATATGTATAAGTATTATTATTTATGCTGAAACGAAAATGTTTTGATTTATTTCTATTTACTTTTCATTCGCGAATTGATTAAATAGAAAATATATATTCGGAAAAACGGTTTAAATGATTCGTTCACCCGGCCCCACAGCCCCCGGCCCACCCCTTTTATACTGCATCGAAATTGCACCAATGTTATACGTTTTTTTTTTTTTTTTACTTTTATCTCTTCACTCTTCTTTCATTTCTTTCTCTCTCTCTCTCTGTCTATTTATCTTTTTGTTAATCATTGTATTTTTAGCAAAAAGAGGATAATGAATAACGATAAATTACAAATTACTGTTAGATGAAATATACACATTCACGTACACATACATTCAGACATACATAAACACGTAATAAATTAACAACGAGAGATTATATATATTTTTATTTCGTCTTTCTTCTCTCTCTCTCTCTTTCTATTTCTCTTTCTGTTTCTTTATAATTATTAATTATATTTAATTTTTTTCTTTTACTCTTTGACCCCTAACAACAAATTACCCATCTAATGTGCACAGCTGCGAAAAGTATTATTACCAATGACGTAGTATAATATCCTAGTTCCCCTTTTCTTACACACCTTAAAAAAAAAAAAAATTCCCATACACTGTCTATAGACATGCTTTTAGTGGCGTTTGTAATTTTTTGTCTCTTGTAATCCATGTGTGTGTGTCTCTCTCTCTCTCTCTCTCTCTCTCTCTCTCTCTCTCTCTTTCTTTCTTTTTCTTTCTCACACACAAAAATCGGTGTAATATATATTTTATTAATTTATATAACGATCACAATATGTAAGAGGGATAAAACATTTATCGTATATACGCATCAATTAATATATTTGCGTATATATTATATACAGTATTCAGTGTTTGTTACATATGTATATACGTAACACA
>NW_014569559.1:1399461-1403419 GCF_001313835.1 Polistes canadensis | reverse complement strand
TATATATATATAAATCGGTACTGTTGTTTAAAATAAAAAGAACTTCCATATTAATAGAGAATAAAATATATATATAAATTTTCTTTCTCAATTATTTTCTTTGACTGCCGAGCAAAGAAACATGTCACTGAACTCGCGGTTGATTCTTTTCAAAGTATTCGAAGAAACAAGAGTGTCTACCTGTTGATATATATTGTTTTATATACATAAAACCATATACATATAATCATATTTCTTATTTATTCACGACATCGCGAAAACTTTAACACGTATACTCGGTTGTTATAAATCATACAAAGAAAAATATATAATTCCCTATATAGGGGGCGAAAGAAAAAAAAACAATATAAAAAGGGCTCGGCAGTTCGCGATCGCGTAAAGTTAGTCTGATTTTTTTTTTCCTATTATTTTTTGTAAAACAAAACGAAATCTATGAATATAACAACCAACAATCAACAACAACAATAATTACAATTATATATATATATATATTATACTTAATTACTTAGCTGGCCTTGATCTACCCCTTCCCCACCCCCACCACCACACCCCATAATGTGTCAATGTGCTCCTCGACGCGATGTCGATTATTTCTTTCTTTTATTTTTTTTTTTTTGTCTACTTCTACTTCTTCTACTTCTTCTTCTTCTTCTTCTTCTTCTTCTTCTTCTTCTTCTTCTTCTTTCCCTCGGCCGGAGTTAGGGAAATTCACGTGTGGCTATGTGTGTGTGTGTCTGTGGACAGTCTGCAGAAACAGGTCAGCGTTATGAGTATGAACCTGAGTGCCAAGTTGGACGAGCTGCAGCGGGGTGACCGCCAGCTGGAGACTACTGTTGCCCTATGTGAGATACGTACTCAACTTCAGGAACTCACCAAAAGTGTTGAGTCTTGCCAGAGCGAAGTCAGCGAAGTTAAAAGGGATATGGTTGCGATTAAGGTACTTAAAAAGACAACAACAAAAAAACCAACAAACAAATAGAAAGAAAGAAAGAAACAAAACCTCCCAATTTATTCTTAACTCTTTTGGTATTTCAAATTTGTCAAAAGTTTTTTGTCAATTAATCGTTCAAATTTTTAATACTAAAAAAAATATAAAAAATATTTGCCGAAACTTTTGAAAGAAATGACAAAGTAGGAAAAATTTGTAGCATCTCATTGTTTGCCATTTTACGAACCTTTGCAGATTGTTTTATAACGCGATAAGATACTCTACGCGTAGACAAAAGAGTGTACTTTAATTTAATATAAAAATCATTAAAATCCGTTTGCTAAAAGTATAAAAAATATTGACCAAAACTTTTCAAAGAAATTGCAAAGATGCACAATTTACAGCATTGCATTCTCTGACATTTTCTAAACTTTACATGCTAAATTTATAACTCGATATGATATTCTACGCGTAGACAAAAGAGTGTACTTTAATTTAATACAAGTTTCATTAAAATCTATTAACTTTTAGTATAAAAAATATTTACCAAAACTTTTCAAAGAAATTGCAAAGATGCACAATTTACAGCATTGCATTCTCTGACATTTTTTAAACTTTACATACTAAATTTATAACTCAATATAATATTCTACGCGTAGACAAAAGAGTGTACTTTAATTTAATACAACTTTCATTAAAATCTATTAATTTTTAGTATAAAAAATATTTACCAAAACTTTTCAACAAAAATAGCAAAGTTGTACAATTTATAGTATTGCACAAACTTTGATATTTCTTTGAAAAGTATCTGTAAATATTTTGTATATTAAAAGTGAATAGATTTAAATGACACTTAATAACAATGCCGAGAAATTACTAGCAATGACTGATTTCCGGCTTTGACGGTAACATATATATACATATATAATTTTCTTGGTTTCCCTTTTCTCTCTATAAAATATATATATATATGTATATATATATATATATATATATCCTATCTACCTGTCGTGTATTTTATTTAACTTAGCACGAGCTAGACACCGTGCAGCAAGTAAAGGAGGAGATAGAAGAATTACGAGAATATGTAGATCGCCTGGAAGAACATTCACATCGACGAAAACTCAGACTGTTGGAACAGGTGACCGTTCATAACGAATAAGAAAAAAAAATAAAAAATAAAATAAATAAAAAACAAAAGAAAAAAAAAAACCATTAATTTATTTTCGTTCACCGTTTGGTTTTTTTCTTTTTTTTCTTTTGAAAGTGTGATAATACGACGACTGAGTTTTTAAATTAACTCTACTAATTAACATTATTATTATTCTTTGTTTGTTTCTTTTCTATTATAATATAATCTATATTTTTTACGTTTATTTTGTATCTATATATATATATTTATATATTATATATAATTTTGATATTTTATACGTTGTATTAACTGTGTATAATCTTGATTATTCGATGTTAAACAAAAAAAAAAAAACAAAACAATAGGATACCAAATAAAGTTACTTTTTTGGATTATTTTATTTTGTCCTTATTTATTATTACTTTAAGATCATTTTTAATGTCTCTTTGGTAATAACCCCCTTTTTACAAATTATATTGTAACAAAAACAAAACAAAACAAAAAAACTGATGCACGAAGAATGTTTCGCTTTTGATCGTTGTTTATTATTTCCTTTTGTATATACATTTGTGTTTGCAAATTGTACTTTTTTCTTTTTTTTTTTTTTTTACTCTTTAAACGCGCGAATATGCATTTCATCGTTATTCAAGCATATTGTTAATAATTTTCAGGGATTAACATTTTTCTTATCGTATGCAATATTGGCGGCTGTTTTGGGCATGTTGCAATTTGGATATAATACAGGAGTGATTAACGCACCCGAAGTGGTATGTGTTTAATTAATCAATAAACAATAATAAAAAAAAACAAATCCCCTCTAATCGCATTACCTTTATCTAACACACATCTTTATCTTTTTTTTCTTTCCCCCTAGAATATAGAAAATTTTATGAAAGATGTATACAAAAATAGATACGGCGAGGATATCACCGATGACTCTGTTAAGAAACTTTATTCCGTAGCGGTGAGCATATTTGCTATTGGAGGTATGCTAGGTGGTTTTAGTGGAGGAATAATTGCCAACAGATTTGGCAGGTAAGTAAAATATACCGCGTTAAAATAAATATAATAATAATAATTCAATTAAATGATTATAATATTAATATTAATTTTAAAAAACACGGAATCAATCATTGACTTTAATGTGAACAAATCTTTCCTTTTTGTTTTTTTTATTCTCTCTCGTTCCCAACCCTGTTATTATTTTTTTCATTTTTTTTTTTCATCATCATCATCATCTTCTTCTTCTTCTTCTTCTTCTTCTACTTTTGTTTAATCCTACGACCACAGAAAGGGGGGCTTACTGCTAAACAACGTGCTGGGCATCGTGGGGGCATGCCTGATGGGTTGTACAAAGATTGCTCACTCATACGAAATGTTGTTCTTTGGACGGTTCATCATCGGTGTCAATTGTGGCTTAAATACCTCATTGGTTCCCATGTACATATCGGAGATAGCACCACTGAACCTAAGAGGTGGCCTAGGCACGGTGAACCAGCTCGCTGTTACGGTGGGCCTCCTGGTCTCCCAGGTGCTGGGCATCGAGCAAATCCTTGGGACAAACGAGGGTTGGCCTGTTCTCTTAGGATTAGCTATCTGTCCTGCCATATTACAACTATTATTGCTTCCAATATGTCCCGAATCTCCAAGGTATGAATAATATTCTATATTACAAATTATATTATAATATTATTTCAATTTTTATCTTAATTATATATATATACGTTTGATAAATAAAATATCACTCGTATTTTTATTTCATTATTATTAAAGTGAAGCATAAAATTTTGTGCATTTATATTATTGTGTTATCAATCGAATAGGATTGTGTTTTAATAAAATTTACTTTGGTAATATTTACTTGAAAAAATACTCACGAACATTTTAATATATTATAA
>NW_014569559.1:1395573-1398643 GCF_001313835.1 Polistes canadensis | reverse complement strand
TATATATATATATATACGTTTGATAAATAAAATATCTCACGTATTTTTATTTCATTATTATATAAGTATAAAATTTTGTGCATTTATATTATAGTGTTATCAATCGAATAAAATAGGATTGTGTTTTAATAAAATTTACTTTGGTAATATTTAATTGAAAAAATACTCACGAACAGATTTTGATGTTCATTCTATAAATATTATTCGTTTGTTGTTGTTGTTATAGATATTTACTCATTACTAAACAATGGGAAGAAGAAGCGAGAAAAGCATTGAGAAGATTAAGAGCTAGTAATCAAGTAGAGGAAGATATTGAAGAAATGAGAGCAGAGGAAAGAGCTCAACAAGCAGAATCTACGATATCTATGACAGAACTTATATGTAGTCCAACATTAAGAGCACCTCTTGTAATTGGTGTGGTTATGCAACTTTCACAACAGTTGTCCGGTATTAATGCCGTAAGTAAATGATATCAATCTAATCAATATAATTGTTTCACATTATCCAATGATCTCGATACAATATAATCTATAATTAATTATTAACAGGTGTTTTATTATTCTACGAGTTTGTTCACCAGTTCGGGTTTGACAGAGGAAAGTGCTAAATTTGCAACCATAGGCATAGGAGCCATTATGGTTGGTATGACGTTAGTCTCGATCCCACTTATGGATAGGACAGGAAGACGTACTTTACATTTGTACGGTCTTGGTGGCATGTTTATCTTTTCAATATTCATCACAATTTCGTTTTTAATAAAGGTGAGCAACTAATTTTATTTATTTTTTCCTCAAAAGCTATACAAAATTTACATATATGTATATACATATATATATATATGTAATTGTATAATATCTATATATAGTTATACTATATATATATAGTTAAAACAAAATTAAAACTCGAAGAAATAATTTGGTGATTTCTTTGTGCATATATTAACAAAGGTAGAACACATGAACGAATAAATTCGATTGAAAAAAATTCATATTTAGAATATTTCATATATAATTAAAATGAAATTCTTTTTAAAAATTAATCGCGCGTGTGTGTGTGTGTGTGTGTGTGTATATTATGAAATAAAATAATATCAAGCCATAATTAATATATCACATTATAAAAACCGTGATTTGTGTGTAAATAGCTATCTTTTTTGTGCTTTCTCTCACTTCTCTGTATACCTTTGAAAAAAAAAAGAAAAGAAAAAAAAAAGAAAAGAAAAAAAAGAAAAAAGGTGTACTTAAACACTTTGTTCACAGCTGGAGTGCAGCACTGCACCAACAGTGAGAACTATCGCTATTATATTAATATGAATCTGTATCATTTAAAGGATTCATTTTAATTTATTCCCAAGCCATTCATATAACTAATAAGTATCCACATACCTGCATGTATTATTTATCATTTGCGCTTATACTAATACTTTCTTTATTTTTCCTCTTTCTTTTTTTTAATTTAACAAACATTACTCCTTTTTCATACAACGATTAATATACTTTAAAAACGTAAACGTGAATAATAAATTTCATGTACAATATTTTCTATCTCGATCAACAAAAACTTTGAACTTCAAATTAAATAAAAGCTCTAATTGAACGTTATATAAAAAAAAATAAAAAAAAATATTATTTGTCTTTAATGAACAATTGAAAAATAATTCGAGAGATGATTAAATTATGTAGTAATGTATTTAAGAGGAGTTTGTGAAATGTTGTATTTAGTGTAGCGCACGTTACTTTACATTATTCGATTGATTTTTGTATAATTATAAAAAGCTTCTTTATAATCCAAATTCCCTTTCCCTTTCATCCACTAATGACCTCTTTCGTGACAGTCTGGAGGAGATATTCACTTTCTATTATATTAGCCTACTTTGTTCTTGGCTCAACCCTGTTGTTCATGTTTTTTAATATTATATTCATTTCTTCAAAAAAAAGTATATGCATAAATCGAAACTTTTCTATATGATCATTCTCATTTTTATAGAAATAAACGACCAGGATTCGAATAATTTATTATAATAAGCACATATTAAAATACAAGTAGCACAAATATTTTCTCATTTCCTGCAAGGAAAAATGATTTATTCATTGTTCGTATTAATGAAGACACCCTATTAAAGATTATTTTTTTTCTAATAAGAATAAATTCATAAAATATATTATAAAGCAAATTCACATAATATTCTATTTTACATTAGACATTGTATCGAGGTCTTTTATCATCCTGGCACTCCTTTTATCTCTCAATTATAGCAAAAATTATGCTTTGCTGCTTATAACAAAGAAAAAAAAATCAAACAACAACAAAAACAAAACCAAATAATGTATTGTAAAATAAACGAAGCACATATTTCACTATTGAGAAAAAAGAAAGAAAATATTTCATGATAATCACGACAGAGAGCAGAACACGTGTTACACAGGATTGGGCTGCGCACACTGCATGAGAAAAATAATTTGTTACATTTTTTTTTCTCTCTCTCTCTCTCTCTCTCTCTCTTTTCTAAGTTTTTCATAAAATTATCTGTAATTTTGGTTATCCTGAGGCTCCTCCGGCTGCTCAGGAAAGAAGAACTTGATTCTACTGCCTGATAGGAGTTTTTTGGTTACGTACAGGAAATGATCGACTGGATGTCCTATCTGTCAGTTGTGTCTACGCTTAGCTTCGTGGTATTCTTTGCTGTTGGACCTGGATCCATTCCTTGGATGATTACAGCAGAGTTGTTTTCGCAAGGCCCTAGACCTGCTGCTATGTCCATTGCAGTTCTTGTCAATTGGATGGCTAATTTTTTGGTTGGCATTGGTTTTCCAAGCATGAAGGTAATATATCAAAAAATATTCACAATATTATTAATAAAGGTATTTTAAAGGAAAATTGGACAAGTTGAAAAATGTTTTTTAATACAAACATTATTATATTTTTGTTTGTCCTGTTGAATTGTGTTTGATTACGTGTTTTGAATTTAACAGATTTAGAATTAACGATTAATGAATTTGAAGTACAGTTTTGTTTTTTTAAAAAAATATATGATAATGTAGGTCTTTGGAAAAATTTATAAAAAATATTC
>NW_014569559.1:1392357-1393418 GCF_001313835.1 Polistes canadensis | reverse complement strand
GAATATATTGTGTTTAAATAATCATTATTACTTTATATATTATTATCATTATTATTATTATTATTACAATGATAAAATGATACCACACAGCAGTAAAACAACTTTTAAACGAAGAAACAAATAAATAAGGAAGAGAAAGAGAGAGAGAAAAAACAATTGCAATAAGTTCATAAATATTATACATTGTGTGTGGGAACATTTTGTTCGTTTATAATTTTCTATATCTATTCTGTATATATTTATTTACAAGTAAATATTATAACTACTTAAAGTAATCATAAATTTACGAATATATATATATATTATTTTTTTAATTTCTCGTTCTTATTTTTTCATTATTATTATTAATTGTTTTGCACTCTAATTTAAAATACATGATATTAAAAAGTTGCATGATGATATATCTGATATTTGTTTAAAATAAATGACATTAATAGGTAACAATTTGTACAAATTATATATATATATATGTAGAAATTACAATTGATTCTTTTTATGTTTACACAGCTGTAGGTCATTGGCTTCTAAATACATCGCTAAAATGTAGTTGCTAAGTTGTAAAGTACATAGAATTAAAAACAAAAAAAAAAAAAAAAAAAAAAAACAAAAAAATAATAATGTATTTACATTCACATATTATATTTTATAATTTTTCCATTATAAAATGGAAAAAAATATCAATACATTTGCACAATCCGTATATAACATATACACGATTTAGTTTATAAAGAACAAAAATTTGTTTTTAATCATGTGTTTGCTCTGAAATTTATTATTTTATAAAATACAAGAGGGGACAAATATTAAAAGTGGAAACAAATTAAAAAAAAAAAAACACAATTGTACGGCCAAATATATCGACAATTAAATTTTAATCTCGCATGTTCGAAAGCTCACAAATATTTTTATTTTATATTGTAATGAAATTTTGTTGCTTGTATTGTACAAATGACGCAAAATAATTCATTTTGTGTGAAATATGTATAATAATTACATTAATATGTGTTTAAACTTAAAACTTTAATAGAATCTTCATTATTATTATTATTATTATTATTATG
>NW_014569559.1:1389978-1391181 GCF_001313835.1 Polistes canadensis | reverse complement strand
AAAAAGGAAAAACAATCGATACTTTGCTTTTGCATAATTATTCTATAATTATTATGTTCGTATATTTAAAATAAAATAAAAGACAATTAAAAAAAGGCAAATTATATAATTGTTTTATGCCCGTTACATTTGTTTCATCAGTGCAGCTCTTAATAAACTCGCAAATCCGCGCGAAAAGCTTTATTCATTTATTTTACAATTTTTATATTGTTTTGTTTTGTTTTGTATTTATTTATTTAATTATTTATTCCAATTTGATCAAAGCAAAGGTTTTGCCGAAACATTCAACGAATCATTGTTACATGCTTATTCGCGGAATGAATTATAATCAATGGCAGTGGGCCCTCTCTCTCTTTTTAATTTATAATTTAATATATTAAATTTTTATAATCATATTTATATATAATATATATATATATAAATCTCGTTAAAAGGATTATTTAAAAAAAAGCATTTACCCATCTCATATATATTTCATGTGAAATCTTATCAAATATATTAAACATTTACATATGCATATGTGCTGGTTGTGTTTATATTATAATGAATATATATATATATATTTTAATTAGAATTTTTTTTTTCTCAAAACACTTATACCAATGGCAGTGAAAAATATATACACACAACACACGTATCAATTATTTGTTTTTTTCTTTTAATTTGATTTTCGATCAACTCTACATATAAAAAATACTACTATCTGCGTAAAAGAAAATGTGTAAAAGTAAATACGAATAATATACTTCGAGAAGAAATAGACGATTATAAATGAATAATAACGACGAAAACAATTTTCATTCTCGTATTATTGTTAATAAACAACGAATGCATTTTGTCGTTAATCGAAACAAAAAAAAAGAAAATATTGTTACTAACAATTAAATAACGTATCATTTATTCGACACACGTTAAAATCACTCGTAAAATACTGCTAAAGATGCTAATAATAATAATAATAATAATCATCATGTGTCACAATTAATAGTTATAACATAAAAAAATGTTATTCTCACATTAGTGTGTTGCATTTTTAATCTAACATTTAGAATAGGTATTTATATTTTTGATTGTGCAATAGGACGTTATTGTTATTAATTTGCGAACAAAATTAGACGATTAAATGGACAATATAATAAATAGGATGAATAATAATCGTAGTATTGTTCTGTTTTTTTTTTTTTTTTTTTTTTTTTTTTTTTT
>NW_014569559.1:1360396-1388478 GCF_001313835.1 Polistes canadensis | reverse complement strand
ATACATTATATTCATTCCTATTCATTATTATTCATTACTCAATTTAAAACTATGTAAAGAATTATTAAATATAAATTATATGAACACATATCATTTTGCCAACAGAATTATATATACATATACATATATATGTATATCTATATATATAAATCAGAACACAACTATATTTTTAAAATAATTACAAATAAAAGATTCATAATGACAAATTAAAATTGGAGGATATTAGAAAGATTTGATCTAATCAGCATCAAGTGCATGTTGAATCCGATGCCTTCAAGGAAGATCTGGAATATATAGAGAGAACAAAAAAGAAAAAAGAAAAAAAAAAAACACACACAAAGAAAAAAGTACTGAAAAAAGAAATCAATAATAATTTGTGAAGACGTGAAAACTTGGACAAGTCGCGTGATGTTTTACAGGAGCATGCTAAACTGTGTGAATGCATTAGAGGGACACATACCGCCAGCAGAGAGTGCAGCCCTGATGGTGGCCGAAGAGAAGCCACATCCAGATTCATGTAAGGCTTAAAAACCTTCGAAAGCATAAATAACCCTGCAAACATGATCATCGCAATCATTTTCCTATTTTTCTAGTTTTTGTTTTTTTTATGTATCTCTCTTTTCTCTCTATTAACAAGACGAACAATTCTTTTTTAATTGTTTCATCATTCAATCTAACACAAATGTTGAATACATGGTTTTTATTTTTTTTTCTATTCTTCGTTATAAATTATTATTAATATTTATAGGAATATAAAAATGAAAAGCAATTAATAAGAATTGTTTGTTCACTTGTATATCACATTGTCTAATTATTATCATTATGCATGTTTTATTGTATCATCATCTGTACTTTTATATCTTTGTAAAACAAAAAAAAAAGGAAAAAAAAACAAAAATTATTTTCTTTATTTGCCGCTATATTATTGCTGCTAAAACGTTTCGTTTTCTTTTTATTTTTCTTTTTATTTTTCTTTTCTTTTCTGTTTTTTTTTTTTTTCTTTTTTTCTTTTTTTTTTGGAATTTATTTGCCAAACATTATTTTTCTGCTTTCAGTATGATACAAATGTAAAGAAGAAAAATATCCTGATTATATGAAAAATATAATATATTATTACTGCTTCGCTGCTACAAGATGTGTGTACTGTTTATTATGGCAGAGAACACGAAGTCTCATATACAACCCACCTTTCACATTGGCAATAGAAATTAATTAGCAAGGAATAATGAACAATACGATGTACATTATTAAATAATTGCTAAATATTCTTCTGTATCAAATATATACGTGTATTATAATGAAAAATTAGATATTTTGAATTTCGTATCTCTAAATGTTTTTGACAACTAATTATAAATCATTTTATCGCTATTATAAAGATGAAATAATATATTTAATGTTCCAAAAGAAAAAAGAAAAAAAAATACAACTGGAAGATACATTTATCTATTAATTATTTAACTTCATTCGAATTATCAAGTAAATATATTTTTTGTTTCGAATGTTACATTTATAATATATATGTTTCGAATTATTCAAATATTGCTAACAAATTGGATTATTATAAATAATACTTTGAATTATTTCAATGAAATTTTGTTGAATAGTTCGATAATTTAAAAATCCATTAATCAATCTTTTTATCAATTTATAAAGCTTGATATTTTTGATAATGTAATAACGTATGTCCAATAACAATATAAACAATTGAACCAACAGTGAAATATATAATAGGTATTGCTTCGTAATGCATTTCAATATTTTTTCTTTCGTATAAGTGTTTTTAAGCTGACTTCTCTGCACGATTCTGTATAATTTAATGTCTTGCTAGAATCATAAATTTTAATTATGAAAACCTGAGGTTATTGAGATAATCAAAAAAAAGAAAAAAAAATCTAATCAAAATTAAATTTAACAAATTTTATCAATTTATAACGATACATTACATTAATTTTGTTTTCTACGATTCCATATATAATAGATTGAAATAAAATAATATCTTATTTATTTTTAATAACAATAACCTCAGATAGCATAATAATTTTATTGAGATTGAATATAATCATATAAAAAGAATATTTTACAAAGAAATTCATATATATATATATACATATAAAAATTCTATGCTTTATGTGCTACAATTCACACATTCGTAGACACATTAATTATAGAATTGATAATGATATTGAATGATGCATATGTGTGCGTGTGCGCGCGTGTCTCTTTAATGTCATTTGTCTAACTACACTTGAAAAAAAAAAAAAAAAAAAAAAAAAAACAAAACTCAAACTTCTTCTTCTTCTTCTAACTTTTGGCTAAATGATAGTATTCATCTGGAGAGAAACGAAAAGCTTAACTACTACTACTATTACTACTATCTCGAAATTACACTAATGGAATAATATAATTTATAAAACATCAATATATATATATAATTTCCTCTTTTATAATTTGTAAATTAAAATGTGCTTAAAAATTGCATGAATATAATATCATAAGAAAAAAAAAAGTAGAAATAAATATTTAAGAAGAATATTGTTTATATTATGCTTATATGGATTGTATGGTATATGTGTAAACGAAGGAAAAATCGATTGACATAATCAGCAAACAAACAAACAAACAAACAAACAAATTAAAGAAATAATATTGTGCTGGATAATAAGTTCATCATCGTCGTATGGATAATATAAAAGAGATGTTGATTATAACTAATGATATATCCAAGCACATATATAAATATTTTAAAAAAAAAAAAAAAAAAAATATACAGAGAACACAATGAATAGAGAATACCTGGCTTTATACGTTGTGTATTCGATTCCTGTTTAGATGCTTGCAACTTGCTGCAATCTAAATATAACATTTTAAACAAAGTGATATTTCTCGAGAAGAAATTAATAATAATAATAATAATAATAATAATAAATCGAGTATTTGAAAAAAAAGAAAAAAAAAGAAAAATAGAAGAAAAAAAAAAAAATAGAAAAAGGAATTTAAAAAAAAAGACAGTAGACCATCTGATTAATATGATTGTGCAGTTGTGTTTGCAGCTGGATCCGAGCGATCTTCCGTCGCTCCCGCTCAACCGGAGAGGCCACCGCCCCCGCTTCCCCCGCCACGCTTTCCGAGCAGCGGTGTCTGACAATGGGGAACAACTCCTCTTAATATTGGTAATCTGGTGATAATGAACAATCCTATTCCATTACCGTTGCTATTAACTACGAACAATTACAACCTGGAGAGTCAACTTTACGAGATGATAACGGAAAGTAGCAAAGCTTGTGCTGTCTATTTGAGGAACAGTTTGTTGTTTCGTGCTTTCAATGCTAACAATCTCGGATGGAATTACGTACGCGGTTAAAGGATTATTATAAATTATTATACGAGACGCGAAATCTCCTTAACGAGAGGGGGAAAAAAAGAAAAAGAAAAAAAAAAGAAAGAAAGAAAGAAAGAAATGAATTTTAAATGATAACCGAGAAGATGGACGACGATTATGTAATGACAAAAAAAAATCATTTTTCTTTTCTTTTCTTTCTTTTTCTTTTTTTTTTTTCTCGTAAATTATCCGCGAATCGAAAGGTACCAGCCCCAACCATCCACCACCACCCACCATCAACATCAACATCAACATCGTCACCACCAATGACAGCAATGCGTGGGAATCATCGAAGAAAATGAATTAAAAAACGAGAATTCAGTTTCCGCGAAATAAGTGATTTGTGCCTAAGACGCGTTATATGTTTGAGAAGGGTAAAGGGAGGTGGAGGAAGAAGGAGAAAAAATATTCGATATAAATCCGCGATAACAAGAAGAAGGAAACATAAAAAAAAAAAAAAAAGTTAATATACTTCTTTATTAATATTTACGCGCGAGAGGAGAACTCTGTCTTTCCCTATCCCTCTCCACCCCCTATTCATCAACCTCCCTCATTTCTTTTTTTTTTTTTGTGTTTTTCTTTTACCACAATTCTCACCTGTCAATCGTCTCCCCCTTTCTCTCCCTCTCGATCGTTCATCGTTTTCAAAATAAACGCATAATGGTAAATACCTCATGAGTGATTCTTAAATTTTGTATGATTTATTTCGGCAGGATTTTTTTGCATAACATAATATGTATTAACTTTTTTTCTATAATATATCATCGTTATCTTGGAACTTCGTCGATTCTAACGTTGTATTTAACGATTATAACACACACACACACACACACACTATATCGATTCTAACATATACGAGAGAAAATATAATTCCTTCGAAAGATTTTACAATCGTTCCTGAATACACACACATTTATTCGCGTATATTCGCAAAATAAATATATCGATTATTATTATTATTATTGTTATTATTATTATTATTATTGCGATCGGAAAATTACGATCTACCGTGCAACGAAAAAAGCAACATTAACGAACTAGCACAATAAAAATTACGATCGTTTTTTTCTTCTTATCGAAAACACAAGCGAAACTCATTGATAATTATTGTCGAGAATCGCGATTGAAATTTATGCACGTATGCGCGCGCCGCTTTTTTCTTTTTTACGATTACAGCTGTTTTATTTTTCTCATTCACAAAAATTAATTTTACCCGCGTTCGAGAGATGGCGCCATAGTAATGAGGACCGCGGTAAATATTTCAAATTTAAACGCGTTATATTAATTGTTTGCTTAAAAGATACTTTAATGTTTTAACGAAATAAAATATACACTTTTTAAAGGGAAAAAAAATAATCGAAAATATTAAAATATAATATAAATATATAAAACTTTGTATATTCTCGAAAAAAGTAATAGGAATAATTAAAAAACGCTACGTAACGTAACGTAACCTGAAAGCGTTAATTAAAGCGGCGCGTGTCGTGCGAAAATTAATAATAATAAAAAAAAGAAAAAGAAAAAAAGAAAGAGAAAAATGATTCTCGCTTTTAGCACATATATATATATATATATATTTATTTGTAACGTTTCTTAGAAGCCGATATTTCTTCGAAATAAATACAATGGTCTATTTTCGATCGAATAATCCCGCGGTAACGGAAAATAAAAGGCGTGCGCCTTGTCTCATTTAATTAAATTCCTTCATCGAACTTTTTAACTTAATCGAAAAAAACCATACGAAAATAAGAAAAATATTTAAAAAGAAGAATAACCGGGGTAAAAGAATAGAATAGAAAAGAAAAGAAAAGAAAAGAAAATCTCTCGAAAATTTCATGTACATAATATGTATATACTTGTATACTTCGACTATACCCCTATCGTATACTTTCAATTAGTAAAAGTAAATGTATGATAATCTCGTTTTTTTTTTCGCAACGACAGCATGCTCGTTCCTTCGTTAAAATGATTACGTTTAAAAATACGAGCTTGTCGAAGGTGAAATAAAATTAATAACGTTAATATATTTAAACGGTGCTGCACACAGAATAATAATCGACATAAGTTTTATTTTAAAATATCTCGAATTGGAAGTATTTTTTGCTTGTATTCTATTTTTTTCTTCTCGTCTTTTTTCTTCTTCTTCTTTTATTTCTCATACAATATAAAATACGACGATCATCATTTTTGGAAAAAAAAAAAAAAGAAAATTGATTCGCACATAATAATTATAAAGAAAATATTCTAACCATTTTTAATATCCGCGTATTATTACTCTACACACAATTTCCTTGATAAGAAAGAGAAAGAAAAAGAAAAGAAATAAGAAAACACATTTGTCACGCGTGTGTATAAACAACACTATTATTTTGTTCTTTGAAAAATGTTATCTAATGCATAATTACATATTAAATATGTAAATAGGTTGGAAGAAAGGAGCAGACAGATTCTTTTGACTACTTCAAACTCTTAACACATCTTAATGAAACAAATCTTTCTTATATAGTAATCAAACTAAGAAAAAAATGAACGTGTTCGTACGTTGAGAAAATGAAAACCCTCTTCGAAATGTAACGGCATAAATGCAGTATGGTATTTTAGAAATAGCACTCATCAGAGTTTTTTAACTCACAAATGAACAATGAAAAAACTTCGGACGCAGTGTGTGCATTACTGCACGGTGTAATTTAAAGAAAAAGATAAAGAGTAAAAAAAAAAAAAAGAACAAAAAAAAAAAAGCAAGAAAGAAAAAAACTTTTAATCTTAAGCAGTCCATACATATAGAAAAGACAACAAAACAAAAACAAAAAAAAAAACAGTGAAAAAGGCAATAAAAAATCAACATGAACCGAAGATAAGACCGCTAAAAGTAGGATTTCCTTGCATTTACGTGCGATGATATTATCAAATTCAACATTACTACTAATTAATGATATTTTAGGCTAGGTGCATATACACGTATAAAGGTTATTAGTAATTAAGTAGTTAGTAGCGTTACGTATCGAGCTAATAAAATTAAATAAAAAGAAAAAAAAAAAAAAAAAAAAAAAAAAACGTTTTTTTTTCAAGCAGAAGACGGAAAAAAAAAAAAAAAAAAAAAAAAAAAAAAAAAAAAAAAAAGCAAAACGATCGAGGAACAAACCTCAAAAAGAGTTGTAAGAGAAACGTGTGATCGGGACGGACGAAATTGTACGTCTTTTTACTCACGTCTAATGGCTGTACAATAATTACGGACCGAGTATTGCTAGCATATCCATTTTTTAAATCATTACAAGCTTATGAAAAAAGAAAAATATATATACAGACACAGAGACAGAAAAATACACGATGATGATGATGATGATGAACCTGTAAGGAACATACATACATATACAGGATGGTTTAATAACTATTATTACTTTAAATATTTATACATCATTTTCGGCTTTTTATGGAAAAAAAAAATATTATCGTTAGAATAAAATGTACATTATTTCAAGGTGTATACGCGTCTGACGATGTAAAGAATTATTTTCACAAATAGATTTTTTCTCCTGGTGCCATTCGAAACACTATTGATCCAATTTTCAATTTTTAATTTTCAAAAAAGATATTACTCGTTACAGGAGTAATAAGTTGCGCGAATCATCAAACATTTATCTGAATACTTGTACGAATTAATCATTTTTCGACACTGTACTTCGATACTTTTTTTATAATTCTAAATGGTGTACAAAAAAATATTAATGTCCTGGAAAAAGAATAATTCTTTTCGTTGTCAGAGATGTATTCCCTTTTGAAATGACGTAACTTTATTTCGAGCAATTTCTTTTTTCTCATAAAATAAAAAATAATGATTATTTTTAAAGTGACAATGGTTATTGAATTATCTCGTATTGTTGCAATTGCTTTGGCTCAAACTAGATATGCGTCTTCGATCGTAAATTCAACGTTAAATGCGACTTTTTATGACAATTTGTTTTACTTCCTTCGCGCGCGCGCGAATCATTGGATAAATAATAATCCTACATTAATAATTTTGCACGCGTAGATATATACATCATTATGAGATACGTTAATTAAAGCGTTTCTGTATCTTGTACAAGGATTCCACTTGGTCAAATTATCGGAAAAAAGTATACACCACATTAAATTTGTTCATGACAGACATATTCAAATCTCTCATTAGAGATTAATTATTCTATCTATTTACCAAAAAAGAACATTCCGCGTTATGTGTTCACAATGTTCGAAGATAAAGCAGAAAAAAAATTAACCATAAAAAAAAGGGATTAAAAAAAAAAAAAAAAAAAAAAGAAAAAGTGTCGTTAAGTGTTCGTTGTCGTAAACATTTCTACCGTCACTTTGATTTAAGATTGCACCGAAATTATAAGAAATATCTTAAAAATTGCACTTATATACAAATAATAATAAAGTACAGTCTACATACACATACACACACACACACATACACACATACTATTGACAAGAGGAAGAAGAGAGAAAAAAAAGAAGAAAAAAGAAAAAAAAAAAATAAGAAGAATTGCTTGAAATCTACGTAAAAAAACACGTTGGCGCACTTAATATTTCGCATAATCAAGAAGTTGGACGATCGGAAAGTGATATATTATACGTGATAACGATTAAATTCGTTGATATTCGTTTTTAGCGAACGACTTAATATATATTACGCACTTATTATGAATTCGATAAAACTCGATAGACGAGGTAGAACGATCGCATAAATAGTTTCGAGTCAACGACGCGTATTTATGCTCAATTGAATATTGCAACGTACATAGAGCCTTACGATGAAATACTTGCAAGAGTCCATAAAAGTGAGCGATCACAATAACGATTTGTAAAATAAGTTCACTGCCACTTTAACGACTTGCACTCTTAACGGAGTGCCAATATTCCAAATGTGAATGTGTACAGTTATGTGAAAAGTACTTATATTTACATATGATACTAATTAGTATTATATAAAACTACCTAGCGTATGATATTAAGAGTGGTATACATACATAGGATATACAAAAGGAAATCACTGAAAATGCAGAGCTATTATATTCAAAAACAAAAACATTTATGCCTGCTCATTTGTATATTATACTTAAAAGTTAGTACAGCCGTAAGTGTTTATCCGCTAAAAAAATGCCAAGTTCCAATTCCACAATCTGTCAATAGTATATTTATCTTCTTTTTGATAAAGGCTCCTTTAATCTAGACAGACGATTATTCATTTTGCTCTTTCTTCTGGCTTCGGTTAAATCAAAATAATGATCGAATTACGATCAGACGTCTTAAAATTGCAAATTAAATGCATTTATATTTTGCAATGTTACTTTTTACTATTTCAAATTTCACATTTGTTAAGTATTGTATAATTAAGTTCTTTTTATAAATGCCCTTATATTCTCTGTGAAAATGTTTCATTTATACCTTTATTGTATTCACACTATAATAGATAGAAGAAGCGTTTGAAGCATAATATTCCAGGTTTTGAAATATATTACCTCTCTTCTCTTTACACTGCGATTACCTCCCATAGAATATATACATTTTACAAGGAACAACACGATATTCTCAGATTTTATTAATAAATATATTTAAATATATGAACTTTTACAATATAATATAGAATTAATTAATTACTTCTTCAATATGCAACATTATAGTGTCAAGGGACCTAGAAAAATTCATAGATAATAATATTTCTTTCAAAACACATTGACATTTATTTAATATTAATATATATATATATATATATATATTCAAAACTAAGGTTAGTGAATCAAATTTTTTTTACTTCTTTATGAAGTATTTGTATACAAAAAAGTAAAGATTTATAAATTATTTAAAATATCGTTACTCTATATAGTCAATGCTATAGTAAATATTTCCTTCTTATAAAAATGACCAAAAATACCTTGACATCATTCATTATTATGGTTTACATTCCTGATGATATGGTTCTAAAGTACGAAAATCTCTCCATGTTGGAGGTAAAGCACTGTGTAGATGTAGTCCACAACGTTTGCATGGTTCACTGAATAAATTGATTAAACTATGAAACCAAGTCTACAAAATAAATAAGATACCACAAATTTGTACACATTCTTATTAATAACTTATTTATCATTTTTCTATGCTCTTTCACGATTTTTTACTTTATCTGTGAGAAACATTATGAGTTGTTATTATTAAAAAATATTGATATTACCATAAATGATCGTACAGCTAATTCAGGAAGTGCAGGTGAATAAAAATGTAACATAGCTGCATGAGCATTTTCTGTTACTTTTCTAAAAACTTTATGCCTCGATTCTGTCCATAAATCCATTCTTTCTCCATAACCTTTTACAACAACCCATTCAATCATTACACCTTTAAAAGCTATTACTGCCTTTAAGACGTGTCCTAACGTAACGTGTAATACTGCATTTGATGCAAATGGTCGAGATACAGATACAGTCATATCGTTAAATAATCGATCAAAGGTTGCTATCATGGAATCCACTTGTCTTTAAGCAACATGTAAATAATCTTTCTTATGCTATAAATCTGATCAATTTAAAATATGTAATCATTATAAATGAGACTTTACTTACTGCGGAGGTACATTGTGATTACTAGTTTGAACTCTACCTCTTTTTGCTCTACTTGTATTCGTATAAGATCTCTTTAACGAATTCTGATTCAATAATGTTTGAGCAGCATTACTGTACTCGTGAACTTTATCTGTCCATTTATAACTATTAACAAGAGAACCATAAAGTGCTTGTCTTTCCTGTGTCGTTTCCTGACTAAGATAAGTCGTGCTAGCCAAATTAAATGGACCAGGTGGTGGATTCAAACTACTAACTGCTTGTTCTACATCCCTATCAAATTTGTATACATTACATGAATAATTATCCCCACTTTGTTTATTAATTAACTCACAAATAAATTCAATATAAACCTTAAATTAACGTTAACCGTTGTCAATAATTCTTGCAACTCTAACAAATATTTGGATTCTTTATTATCTTCTCCGTGATCGGCTCGTAACCCATTTGCAAGAGAATCAAAAACTTGTCCAACACTAGATCGTAACACTTTAATTGCTGTTAATGCTGTTTGCAATTGTTCCATCATTATTCTTATTTAAATTAAAAGAATGTACACACGTGTAATAAAGATTAATAATAAATACAACGTATTACACGTTGTTCTTGTTGTTATAAATACAACAATTAATAAAGAATATAACGTAACGTATAAACGTAGACAGACGATTTCTACACTGGAGAACGTAGGTTATTCTAAATTATACTTTGCTTATATCACGTAACGTAAGTTTAATTATTTAATACTTCCATATATCTTTAACTAAATAAAACACTACACATTATTTTCTAATTCTCCTATGTCATTTCAAATTCTCCTAATGTCATTTTCCTATTTATCCGATAATTTGTTAAAGCCACATGTAAACAAACGAACTCTTAAAGAGTGAGGTTAGATTTACCATCGAAAATATGCAAGGTATCGAGAAATGCAAGGTATCGATAATGCTTCGATTAGATAATGCGAGTTGCAGCTGCAGCTATCGATGAATAATACTAATCCTATCAAGGAAAACAGTATTCTTTGATAGTATATGATAGTATATGATATATTCTTTATAATAGTATACATAGTATATTTATATTGTAATAGAATTTGAAATAATTATTTTTAATTTTTAGTGTATAAACGTGTGTGTGCCTTCAGAAATGCAATTATATGTGTTTTAAAATGAAGCAATTAAAAACACTAAAGAATATATCGTATACTATCATATACTATCAATGAATACTGTTTTCATTGATTGTATTGTTCCGTCTTTGCTTTAAGTAGCTACTTTCGCCCACTGGTTTTCAGGCTAGTAACTAAGATTAATGTGGTTAGGCAAAAAGTGGACGTGTGAGCTTCTATGTTTTTATATATTCTTTGATCAGAGCATCTCTCTTTCTATTGTTTATACAACTTTCTAACTAAATGGCTAACTTATAAATTATATTTCTATGTTCGTTAAAAAAAAATATACTGATAAGAAGCAATAAAGATAAACTTATGAATCTTTGTATTCACCAAAAATAGTATTTATATTTTATAAATGTGTTTATATTATATGCACAAAACTGTCTAACACGGGAGAGTGAGTAATAATAATGTTTCCTATTTTTTCTTAATACGCGTAGAACAAAAATTGTATTACTAATATATCAATAATTATAATAATCGTAATTAAACTTATTATTTCAATTAGATTTAAAGACTAAAATTGATATTATTTTTTAGCAAGGAACAAAATCGAGCCAGCATGCCAGAACCTGTAAATCATCAGGTAAATGCAGCTCGTAAAACGTTCCAAACATTGTATCAAATTTCTAAATTACTCAATACAAACTTAGATCCAGCAACGTTAAGTATTTGCGTACGGCTGTGCGAAAATGGGGTTAACCCTTATGCTCTTGCTACGGTAGTAAAAGAGTTGCAAAGAGAAGCAAAAGCTATGAATAATGCACAAGCTGATCCTACAATCAGTAAATCTAGTTTAAGTAAGTGATTAATCTCATTTTACCGTTATATGAGTCTCACTGTTATTAATATATTAAAATGCTCTCTATAAAAAGATTTGTTATTTTCTATACTATATAATGAAAAATAATTTAAATATGATTAACTGTTTGTGCTTATAAGAAATTTTGATTGTAGAATAGTATGATCTGTATTACATGGTTATAACTATGACACATATGTTCTTCCAATTTCTTCCAGTATATTTATTTTCATAGTTTCCATATTACGTTAGATACGATCTAATAAAATGATTGATTTTACATTCCATAAATTGTTGATTTTTAAAAGTATTTTCCTATTGAGTATCTTTTCTACTGTGACAGTCCCAACTGAACGAGACACTGCAATTCAAGTGTACGCATTGCACAAACACAGTCATCTTCAGATTCTTACCTTATTGCAATAATAGTTACTATATATAGTAGTATACGCATAGAATTATATTGCAAATATTGTATCTATGTAGCATCTCATGCGCGAACCAATTATAGTGGTCTATTATAATGAAAGGATTCAATTATTTATAATTGTCATTGATATATGCTATTTATTCATTTTTCCTTATGACATTTTATAGGATACGTCAATGAGAAATAATTTGTTAACAAAATTTATCTCTTTTTTTTTTCTTTTGTTATAAAAAAAACATATAGATATTATATTTAAGTTATAAAAATATATCGTTCAAAATAATTTGCGCATTTTTGTTGGTAAGACAAAAAAGAAATAGAAGAATCCAACTTTTTAATAGATTCATTTGAAATGATTTTGTTAATATTTTATAATTCTGACTTTTTTACTTTATGATTTGTTTTCTTGTTTCCTTGATTTTTACTCTTATCTCTATAATATGTTTGTCCTTCAAGGGTAACGTGAGATAACTCTGGTTGTTCTAGTAAATAATTCTTAGCGTCAACAGCTTGAGATCCTTCTCGGAATAAAAAGACTGATCGTTTAGGATCAATCGAATATCTAAAATAATTATACAAATTATCTTTTGTAAATATAAGTTATGATACTTATTTACAAGCAAAGATTACCTTTCTGCTATGATATGATTGTTTTGTAAACTAGTTTGCCAAATGCGCATTATAACACCAGCTTGTTCTTCTGAAAGATCTTCCCTTACATCCACAAACATCATAACACCTTTACCTTTTTTTGTCATTTTGAGAACATTATCAGGATTAGAAACATCTATCTAATAAATTCCAAAACATTTGACATTCATTTTTGCATGATCGTTGTTAACAAAAGTGTTACGATATTACAAATAATAGATACTAATTGATTACCTTTGATAAATCTATTTTTGGACTTGGTCTAAGGTGTTCAGGAAGTTCATCCGGTGGCAGAGGTTCTTCATTTTCCTACAACGTAGCAATAATATGTGTGACAATATAATATATATAATTATTATATGAATTGTTCTCACAAGACAAAGCAATTAAAAATGAAAACTTAATATTTTAAACAATTGTCAAACCTCCCATTGGTCCAATAGATGTTCCAAATCTGCGTCATTCATATCTCTTATATCTTTATCACGCCATGATTTCTTTTTATTCTCATTAGAATTATTTGCACTTGATATAGTGAGAATCAGTAATATACTGCAGAGAAATAAGTTTATCTTCATGTTGAAATTATTTCTCAAGATTAACATTTGTTATTGTTTAGAAGATTCTATTATTTCCTACAAATATAAATATAAAAAATGTCACTTAATTTAGATTATTAAAAAAAAATTTTTTATTTATTTTATTTTATTAACTTTGGAAGCAATATGATTTATTAATCTATCAGATATTAAATGCAACATTGACATTCCTATAAATTTCAGCCATTTGGTTTAGTGTCATTGGTAAAGTAAAATCTACCTTACCTAGTAAGTAAACGTAGTATTATATTTTCAGTATAGGATTTATTAAATTTAATTTCAAGTTGTGAAATAAAAAAAGCTTAAAATCATACATATTTATTTTTCATTAACTTATATCCATAAAAATATAGAAGTTTAAGAGAAAACATTATAATTTTCATATGCATACATATACATTCAGGTTTAAAAATTATTTGACCAATGACTGTTCTCCTCATTTACCCGGGCTTAGAAATTCAAATAAATTTTAATACAAAACTAAAACTCTATTGAATAAAATTGTTAAGTATGTAGTGCATATAAATTATATATTTTAAATAAAAACATAATAATATAGTTCCTCCAGAGAGAATAAATTAAACATAACCAAAAACATAAAACACGTATATAACAATGTTTTTATTTAACGTTGCTTAGCAACTGTTTTATACGATGCACACGAATGCATGTACATTAACCTTGAATAAAATTAATTACAGTATTTTCATTTTAACTTAATATAAATCAAACTATTTATCGTTAGATTTTATAGAGAAGATGTATAGAATAATGATTTATATTAGTATAGTAATAATACACCATTTATGATTCATTTAAATATCAAAAACCAAAAATAAAACTATTGTATGATTAATTTAAAAATATCAATTTACAAAGGTATTATTTCATTTTCATTTATTAAGAACAATTATGTCGTAAGATATATTTTAGATATACAAATGTTTTTTCTTTCTATATAATAAAGGAACATAAGAGAAGAAAAGGGATACGAAGAAACTCTTTTAAAAGTTGTATTCAATTGTGAATTTGTTTCATTAATTAAAGACCTAGAATCAATAAGATGGAAGAGCAAGAATATATAACATGGATCGAGTGGTTGTGCTATCAGTCTTATTACAATGGAATGCTTAATCATGTAAAACAGGCATGCGATACTTATCCAACAAGCGATCATTTGAAACTCCTGTTTAGTCTTGCCTATTTATTAAATGGAAGGATACACGATGCTATTAAAGAAAGTAACAATTTAATTAACAATTCAGAAGTCTTATTGCCAAGTTTGCTTATACAGAGTTTGGCGCATAAAGTAAATGCAAATACAGACAAATCGACTATAATGCAAATCGATATAAAAATCAGAGATGAAAGAAGAAAAGCATCAGCCACTGCGTTATCATTATCTGCTTTGGTATTACTATTGTACAAAAAGATTGATAAAGCTAAAGATTATGCTGACAGAGCATATAAAGTTAATTCTGTTGATGTAAATGTCCTATTGGCAAAGGGTTGGGTAGAATTGTACATACCAAATGATGATAATCATACGAAGATAGATTATTTCGACACAGTTTTAAAAACACATAGTAAACATTTTAACGCTCTCATAGGTACAGCAAGATATAAACAACACTGCAGAGATTATACAGGTGCAATATCGATATTGAATTCATTAATAGTGCATTATCCCAAATTAAGCTTTCCACTGGTAGAAAAATTATTTAATCAATTAGCTATGAAAGATTGGGAACAAGTACTCGAAACTGCTAATAGAATATTAACGATAGATCCTAATAATTTAGATGCGATAAAAGCTCATTGCGTCGTTGCACTTTGTAAAGATGGAGAATACGGCGAAAGTTTAAAACATTTGCAATTATTTTTGAGAAGTTTAATTCTTGTTGAAGGAAAAAATATTGATCTTTTGATCAAAAACATACAATTATTTTCATGCATAGTGTGTGGAAATGAAAATATATTAATGGAATTATGCAAAGTAACTGATAAAATGTTACAACAGAATTCCAATTGTGGAGAATTAATGGTCGAACTTGGCAATCTGTATGTTTTATTGGGAAAAATAAAAGAAGCTGAACATTGGTATAGGAATAATGTACGTATAGAGGAATCATCTTTCCCAGCTCTGATAGGTTTGGCGCATTGTCAGTTGTTAGATAATTCTGCAAATGCTCGAGTTTTGGCCAGACAACAAATTGATTTTTTAATGGAGATTCAGTCAAGCTCTGTAAGTGCTAAATTATTGTTTATGTCATCGATAATTTGTGATGATGATCAAAAAAAAGGACTTCAGTATTTAAACATGGCAGCAAAAGTTTTATTAAAGGATTGCGAGTACGTTCCTTATGGATACGAATACTTAACAAATTTAAATCCTGATTTATGTGTGGAAATTGGAAAACAACGTTTAACTTATTCTGTTTATGATACATCGTCCATGAGTAAAGGAAGCTATGAAACAGAAAAAGAACCACTTTTAGATTTATTAGAAAAAGTTGCTGAATCATGCCCTGGTTTAAGCAACGTATTGTTAATATTAAGTAAGATTAAAATGCAAAGCGGAAAGTTGGAAGAAGCTCAAACAATATTAACAAAACTTTTGGATACTATCGATTCTACAAATGCGCAGGGACATTTATTAATGGCACAGATTTTGGCATATCAAGATAATTACCAATTAGCTTTACAAAGTCTTGAAGTTGGTTTGAGTTACAATTTTAAGATCAGAGATGATCCAATTTATCACATGGTCAATGGTATTATACAAAAAGAGAATGGAGATCTTGAAAGTTGTATACAAAGTTTTGAATTAGCTATGTTGTGTGCGGGTTTAAAACAAAATAAAAATATAACGGAAATTAAGAAAATTTCTATACAAGAGAAAGCGATGTTGTATCTTGAATTAATCTCTGCGTATAGTAAAATGAAACAATTCAGCGAAGCTTTAGCATTGATGGAAGATGCGATAATAGAACTTCAAGGTACTGCAGAGGAAAGCAAATCCACAATAGGATATGCAGACTTGTATTTGGAAATGGGAGAATTGGAAAAAGCAATAGAACATTTAGCAAAAGTAAAACCAGATGAACCTTATTATGTACAAGCTCATACGAAATTGGCTCAAATACATTTAAAATATAAAAAAGATAGGCAAGCATTCGCTAAATGTTTTAGGTATGCTTTTATTTTACTTTAATAATATTCTAATTTTTTTTTATAGAATATAATTTTTTCTATATCAGTATATATATCGACCTGTTTTAGAGAATTAGTAGAACACTGTCCTGGTCCTAAGACGTATGGTATGCTTGGCGATGCGTATATTTCTATACAAGAACCAGAAAGAGCCATAGAAGCCTATGAACAAGCTTTAAATCAAGATCCAAAAGATAAGGCAATTATAGCAAATAAAATGGGAAAGGCATTGATAAAAACTCATCAGTATATGAAGGCTGTTAATTATTATAAAGACATTATAAAACAAGCTGAATGTAAGGATTTAAAATTAGATCTTGCAAGATTGTTTATTAAAATGAAACAATACGACAAAGCTGAAGCTACTTTGGTGGAAGAATTGAGAATTAAGTATATTTTTTATGACTAATGTAATAAGGAAATAATAGTAATAATAATTTTTCAGGTAATATAATAATAATAGTAATAATAACTCTTCAGGTGCTCGATTTGAATCAGATTTGGAAAATTTAGAAAGTCGAGGACAGCAATTACTCTTACTCGCGAAAGTCCGTGAAAAAGCTGGCAACATACAAGCAGCACTCTCGGTGTTAAAAGAAGCTAAGGAAAGTCAAACAAGGTATATACAACGCCTTACTATGGTTTCGAGTACAGTAGAACAAAAATATGTAATAGCGAACATATGCATGACAATGGCAGACCATGCATCTGCTATAAGAGATTATGATCAAGCAATATTACATTATAAGGAAGCTTTAAATCATAAACCAGCTGATATTAAAGCTTTGCTATCATTAGCAAAGTTATACATGCAGGTTATTATATTTTTTAATAATTTTATAAATACCCATTAAGAAAGAAGAGAGAGAGAGAGATATATATATCTATTGAATTTATAAAAAAAAAATGTTAATTTGACAATAAGGAGTATTATAATTTTTAGATAAATAATTTGGACAGATGTGCTCAAACATGTACTACTCTTTTAAAAGCTGATCCAAATAACGAGGCTGCATCTGTTATGATGGCCGATCTTGCATTTAGAAAAGTTGATTTTGAAACTGCAGCATTTCATTTTCGGCAATTATTATTACAAAAACCAATGTATTGGACGGCATTAGCTAGATTGATAGAAGTTTCTCGCAGGACAGGTGTTATATTATTATTCCTTATAATTATTGAATTTAATTAAATAATATATTAAATATATTTGTTTAAAAATATATTTCTTATATAGGAAGTATAGATGATTTAAGTGAATGGCTTGATCTAGCGCAAACAGCAATGGGATCTAACAATGTGGAGGCAGGTTTTTATTACTGCACTGGCTTATTAGATTGGAGAATGGGAAGATTAAATTCGGCTCTTAGAAATTTTAATTATGCGAGACGTGATCCTGAATGGGGTCAACAAGCTATTTATAATATGATAGAAATTTGCTTAGATCCTGACGACGATTCTTCGTTGTCCAATGAAGCTTTCAATGACGAAGATATGGAATATCAAGATTCAAGGACAATGGCCTTGAAAACTGCTTATCGTTTATTACAGGTAGATATTATAAGAAAATAATTAAAAAAAAAATAGAAATCAATATTTTTAAAATTCGTTTTATTAGGAATTAAATCCGAGAGGAAGTCAGCATGAGATGTTGACGCATAGGCTTCTCGGTAACTTCTTTCTTCTTGCTACTAAACAAAAATCAAACATCGAGAAAGCTTTACAGGATTGTACGAATCTAGCTAGTCAAGAAACACTCAGAGATCACGTTGGACCAGCCTTGGGCATGGCGATGGCACACATTTTATTAAAACAAACCCCACGCGCCCGAAATCATCTCAAACGTGTTAGCAAAAACGTTTGGACTTTCGAGGATGCCGAATATTTGGAGAGATGTTGGTTACTCTTGGCAGATATTTATGTTCAATCGAGCAAATACGATTTAGCGAACGAACTGCTTAAACGCGTTTTGCAACACAATGCTACATGCGTCAGAGCACACGAATTGTCCGGTTATATTGCTGAAAAAGATCAAAATTATCGGGAGGCTTCGGTGCGATATGCTCAAGCATGGAAATTCGGTGGTAAATCTAAATTATCGATTGGTTACAAATTAGCTTATTGTTGTTTGAAAGGAAAATCTTATGCTGATGCTATAGAAGCTTGCAACGAAGTATTAAGACAAAATCCTGATTATCCTCGTATTAGAAAAGACGTTTTGGAAAAGGCTATTAATAATCTTCGCACATAATTGGCGAATAAATTCAATTACGCGATGAAACAAATAAAAGTTATTTATTTTGCTTGGCTTTTCTTTTTTTTTTTTTCATTTTTTTGTTTTTGTTACGTATGATAGGTCTGAAGAATGGTGCAATAACGTCAAAGATATAATCTCGTTGTTACTATTTTTTTTTGTTCTTGTCAAACGTCACTAAGATTCAATGCACATATATATATTCAAATTACTTCAGACAGAGATATAAATGTCATGGATTTTGTAACCAACGACGTGGATGATGAAAATATTGTCTTCTATCATTCTTCTTCATCTAATGATCGTAATGTTTTACGAGTTGTGGTTACCGAAGCAAGCACAGAAATCGCACTCACTCTCATGTATCGTATTCTTTCTAACAAAATATTTGGTGATAATCAATTGATTTATTTAATTGCTTATGAAATCTTTGAGAAAGCATTATTTTTAGAAAGCGTTGTAATAGAACTTACGGAATTTAGTTCGGATCAGTTAGACGGTAGTTTGCATTTTGACCAATTTTTTTACTTTAATTTCATATATATATATATATATTTTTCTAAATGTTTTTACTTTTTTTCTTTTTTTTTTATCTTCGATATACATAGGAATTATTTGTACGCACGAACCATCTGTAGCTTTTAAAAACGCTGATATTGTATTTTGTATCGGATTAGCGAGAGGATATGAATTCCTGGACGAAGAAAACGAGGATACATTTTTCGAAGAGTGTTCTTTAGCTTCGAAATTTCACGTACCGATTAATTTATATTCGATATTGTAATATAAATTTTATCTTATAAATATGACATTTATTTTAGGGTGAAATCATAGAAAGGTATGCTAAGAAAGACGTCAAAGTAATTGTTCTAGGAAACATATCTGCAACTATTATTTCGCATTACGCTAAATCTATTCCTAAAAAAAATGTCACCTCTTTGTCCAACTTTAACATGAAAATCTGCGCTGCTCATGTTAGCTTTACTTTATTATTTTATAACTGTACTAATATAGTTATGATTCATTATTTTTCTTATTATATCACACACAATAAAAGTTTCATTTGTAGATAGCAGCACGAACTGGTTGTCGTGTCGATCAAATTAAAAATATTATCATATGGGGTACCAATAATAAACTTACCTTTCCCGATTGCAGATACGTATATTTTAATAATGATATAATTATTAATGATTGTTTACACGTATGGTTAAAAATCGATTTGCCACTGGTATGTTAAAAAAATCGTATATTAATTAATATAATTCACTTAATCGTGACGATAGAGATAATAGATGCGTTAGAAAATATTTGTCAACGTGTGATGAAACATTTCTTCTTCGTAAATTAGATACTGCAAAATACGTCGAATAGATCTTTGTACAGCAGATCCCTTGCGTATGCACTTGCCGAACACTGCAAAATATTGTGGCATGGAACGGAAAACAATGATTGGACTTGTATGGGTGTATACTCTGACAATTCTTATGGCGTTAACGAAGGAATATTTTTTTCCTTTCCAGTATTTTGCAATAACAAAGAATACGAGATCGTTCAAGTATATCCAGACAATTTTTATTGAGTTTCAATTTTTCGTCTATTTCTTTTCTTTTCTTCTCTTTTTTTTTTTTTTCTTTTTTTCAAATAAATTTTTTTTTTACATTAACTTATTTATAATATTTATTTATATATACAAGGGTTTATTAGACGACAATTCGTACGTTCAACGACAAATAGAGAAATTAAGCGAGACCCTGACGTCGAAGGTTCGTGCTGCATTACAAATTTGCAATACGAAGTAATAAACCCATCGATTTACGAGAAGAGATATATTTTTAATTATTCATATTATAAGATCTCTTAAAAATATAAATATTTCAATAACTCTAAAAGTTCGTTTCGCGTTTCTCTCTCTCTCTTTCTCTTTTTTTCTTTCTCTCTTTCTCGTAAAAGCAGCATCTGATTAACTATCCTATAGCATATATAGTATGTTTTACGATTTAACAATTACTTCAATTGAAATTTGAAAATACTTCTCTATGTTTCAAGATCATTTTAAAATCGTTTTGTGCTATAGTAATGTACAGTACGCGACAAATATTATACAAATTAAGCGACGTTATTGCGAATATGTTAACGAAACATTTTTGATCATGAAGTATATATATATATATATTTAATTTTTTATTTGTTGGTCCTTTGGATTTGATAGTTCGCTTTATTGCGTCTCTTTTCTTTTTTATTGTTTATTTTTTATTTTGTCGTTATCATATTTGATTTTATTTTTAAAGATCCAGGTACATTATTTGAGTAGCTGAAATGGCACCACAAGCTGCTAAAGTGCTTGCAACGCATACAACAGCTGTTGTTGTACCAGATACACTAACTATAGTTCCAAGACAACAAGAAAGAAGAAACTGTGCTAAGAAGACCATGGAAGAAACAATTGCTATGTCAGTACCAAGACCACGAACGGTACCACTTTGTATAGCTTCTCCTTCGAACGTAACTTCGAACTACGAAAATTCAATATTTTATTTTGGATTATTTATTTATTATTTTTCTATATAAAGATAAACAGAAATAATATAATATTTGTTTTACTCACCGTCGAGGAAGCATGATAATGTGCAACTAACAAATAAGGCATTGTAAATAATGTGGAATACATGACACCAGCTGTCCAAGAAAATATTATCACACCAGCTGGATGTTTTACTATAGCCATTAACATCATTCCTATACTGTAAAACAATAGTCCACAAATGTATACTTTGCGAGCTCTGAAAAATAACAAATCAATATTATCAATTGTTCTCTCGAGGGACTTTATTTTTGTTTTAAATGAAATTGTTTAACTAACTTGTAACGTTTTATTAATTTTTCAATGATCAACGAATAACATGAACAAGATAAAGAATACATTGACATTCCCCAACATCCAAAACGAACACCACTTTCGTATAATTCTCGTTCTTTCGTGCCATCGGGAGCCTACAAATAAAAATCATTGATTTAAATATAACAAATATTTCTCATAAGATATATATTATATTATGATAAACAAATTCTATATATTTTAATCACAAATTTTTCGTTGTTCTTTTTAAATATAATATTATTCAATCACAAAATTTGTTTTCTTCCCGATTCGTAAGAAATCGAATTAACGAATAAATTAAAAAATGACAATGAAATTCTTAACCTGAGGATTACCACCGTAAACAGCTTCGCCAACGAAATCGGTGAAATATAAAGAGTAGCATACGTGTGACATCCAACAGAAAAGATTGGTCAAACAAACCATTCGAAGACTATAAGGCATATAAACAATAGAAAGAAGATATTCTCTCAATGAAACTTTAGGATCAGATTGAACACCATTCATATCGTATGTTATATGATTAGGGTCTTGAATGTTGTTGGTGATGGTGGTGGTGGTGGTGGTGGTGGTGGTGGGTATATCAGGTATCATCGGTGCTTCACCAGGTCTTTTGATCGATTCTTGTACCGGGAGTGGTTTTAAAACGAATTCCTATAAAATAATATAATACTACGATCACAAATTATTTTCCAAATAATAATTCTCAATAAATCACTCACATCATTTTTGTTCACGTTAATGTCTTGTTCGTTATCAACAGCTCCGTAAGAAGTACATTCTTCGTTAGTTATTTTATCGTACTCGTTTCTCTTGGATTCTTCGATCTAAAAAAAAAAAAACAAGAAAAAATAGAATTTAACAAGATATTAACTTTTAAAAAGATATTAACAATTAACCTTTTCTTCCTGAATTTGTTGATATTGATCCCTTTCGAGTACTTCCAATGGAATCTCTTTGAAACTCGTGATAGTACAAGCAACGCATATTATAAAAATAATAGTGATCAATGTGAAAGTAGCGTGAAGGTGTCCACCTAACATAACACCAATTGCAGTAGCATCCCAATTGATACCACCTAATCCGTATCCCATAAAACCACCAAGTCCTGCCATTATGGTGAACGTACTTAATCCTTTGGCATGGTCCTCTATTTTTCACATATACATATTTAAATAATTAATAATTTATCTTTATATATAACGCGTGTAATAAATAATAATTATTAATCTATCCCCCCTAATGTGTGTGTGTGTGTGTTAGATTATCTTACCAGGTATAGTAACGTCAAGAAGATAAGCTCTGGCTGGGCTTTGACAAGCATCAGCGTCGAAATCAAGTAAAACCGTGCCCAAAATCGTAAAAAATATACCCCATGAATGGGAGGATGGTTTAATCGTCAATGGATTATCATCATCATCCTTAGATAATTTAGCCGTAGTTCTATGACCTAATGGGATCGTTTGATTGTTCCATGATGGAATGTCACCGAACGCATATCCCATGTCCTCGCCGTTAGGCACCAAAATTAATCCTGACAGGTGAAACGAAATGAGATAATCATTTTTTCAATTAATTCGATTATTTAACATTAAATTTACGGATGTTATGTTCATTACTTTTTTTTTAATAATTTACAAAGATTGTTTGAATGAAGAGTTGAATAGAAGGGGGGAGGAATTAATATATTTACGTATATTTCATTAAGTAATTAAAAACCAACATATATTTTAAAAAAATAATATTTAAGTTTTATATATATATAATAATTAAATTTTTAACGAGTCAAATTAACTCAATCCGTAAATCTAATGTTAAATCTCTCGGAAGTTGAATCGATTGTTTTTTTCTTTTTTTTTTGGTGAATTTAATTAAATTAAATTTTACATAATTAATTGATAATTCACCTATTAAAACTCCGATTGCTAACAAAAGTATGAACGGTCGTCTTCTCCCGTATTTTAATCTGCAACGATCGCTTACGCTACCCAAGATTGGGGTTACGAAGAAACCGACGAGAGGGCTCAAAGCCCAAACCAAGGTCATGTGTTGATGATCCACACCGATTTTTAATAAAGTTGGCGAAACGAATGCGGTCTCAGCTGCGTAGGAAAATTCAATTCCCATGACGGCCGCCGATACCCTTATCAATTCTCGTCGTGTTTTTTTTCTATGGATATTTTATTTTATTTTTTTTATATTTTCTTTAAAAATATAACCGAAGGATACACGATATATTTCATCATAAGTACCTGTAAATATGAGCATAATCATCCAAAGTTCTTTCCAATTTGGGAGGACCACGAAGATGATTCAAAACACCTGGTAATCCTTGATCCAATGGTACACTGTTTTTCCATTCTTTAAAAATATCCCATCTCTCTTTGACTTTATCCCGAACATTGTGAATTCTACCGGCAAAGCCTTCGTAATCGTGCAATTTATCCACCATGGTGTTCACTGATTACAAAACTATCAACCCCCCTTTTGATTCTTCTTCTTCTTCTTTTGTTTTTAATAATAATAATAATAATAATTTTCAATCGCGAGTTCGTGATTTCATTATCGCAACAAATATAATAAATAATAATAATAAACAAAACAAAAAAAATACAACAAGAAATAATTTATTCCGTTCAAATATTAAACGTTGATTTGATTTGATTTATTATGAGATTTATATTTCGATTTATCTATTTATCTAATTATCAAATAAGTTTGATCTCATTCACGCCGTTAAAATTAAAATTTTATAACACGTCACAAAAGTTTTCTATTTTGTTATATTATTATTGTTATTTTTTTTCTTTCTTTCTTTATTTTACATTGAAAACTTGCGTAACACCGTCGAGAAGCACCGCACGACTGACACCACCACCGTAAACTCACAATCGTGAAAGCTCCAGCGAAAGCTCTCCTCTTATTCTCTGTCTCTCTCTTACCCTTACCCTTACCCTTACCCTTACCCTTATTCTCACTCCTCACTCCCACCCCCTTATCCTCTTTCTCTTCCTACTCCGATGTACCCAACATTCCCACCACCACCACTACCCTTCCATCTTTACGATACACAACTCACCTTGTTCGGGCTTTGAAACGCAAGTTTAACTTTTGGTAATTGATATAAACAAGATTTATTTCGTTGATGGGATTTTGTTTAATTGTTGTTTATTTTTTGTTGTAAAATTAATCGATAACTTTATAATTTAAATATCATTTATCAAATATTTCAAATATTTTGTTCTATTATAAAGTAAACATTTTGTAATATAATATATGAATCTATAATAATATATATGTATACACATGTTTATATATGTATTTATAATATGTATAATATGTGTATTTAGAAATAGTCTAGCTAATATCCTAGGAAGAAACTAGCATTATTAACGATCTTCGTTAAAAGGCATTATTATCGAACGTAAATATAATTTCCTCCCTTGCCGGAAATTATGTATCCGCATTTTCGTTTCGATTAATATTCTTTTATATAACAGGTATTTTCATTTGTACGTATACAAATGTTCGTATAACGTGTGTCCTTATAGAAATATGTAATCGTTTTATCGTTTGCTCCTCTTTTTTTTTTTTTCGTATTTTATTGAAATATTTATTAATATCAATATATATATATCTTAACGAAATAAATGAATTCATTTTTTAAGCAATATAACAAAATTCATAAGAATGAGTGAAAGAGTGGGAAAGAAAAAGTTGCTCGATGATAAATTGAATCGATTCAACTATACCTGTCTGTCGAAAGAAGTCTTATAAAGTAGGTCTTGTTGCGTAGTTGGCCTTGGCAGAAAGCTCCATATTACAAGCTAGTTTGATATATTTTAAAGATAGCATCTTATATACTTTTTTTTTTATGTGTATATATATATATATATATATTTTAACTTTAATTAAAATCGAGAAAAGTATCCCCCCCCAATATATTCGTTAAATATATAAAAATATATAAAAGATTATATAATATATAAAAAATAACAAAAAATATAATAAAATAAAAATGAAATAATATATATATATATGTATATGTATATGTATGTATCATTCATCTTCGTTTAAATTCGTATCTTCGAACATCGTGAAAACTTTCTCTTTCTTCAACATGGGAAATTAAAATAAAATAATATCCGATCGTATGGAATTCAATAAAATATTTAAAATATTCAATGAGCAGAGTGGGGGGAGGGGGAGAGGGAGGGGGGTAATAGGTCGATAGTTTTAATGCAAATTTATATTTAAACGTTTAGTATAAAAGTAACATTCGTTTAAGCAACACATTTTGTACTTCCGTGAAAAAGAAAAAAAAAAAAAGAAATAATAATATTCGTCTTTTATAAGGGATATTTTTATTCTGAGAGAAAATATGAAATATGATAGTACAAGTAAGTAAGATTATTAAGTATATTTTTTATTACCAGTTTATAGTAGCATCAATAGCAAGATCATTAGTGATATGTAACGATACATATATATATATATATATATATATATATATATATATATATTTCAAGATATATTGATTGTCTTTAAAAAATGATTAATAATGTTAATTTGATGTTTCCTGAGTGAAAGAGCAATTTTCAAGTCTTCTAGAATTCTGTATCTTATTTTTTCATTGATGTATTTGGTGCAATCTATTAGTATGTGCTTGACGTTAATTTTTTCATTGCATATTTCATCATTTTCTTTTGGATTTCCATCAAATATATGTAGCTTTGAATGTAGTTAGTGTATCCAATCATAAATCTGTTTATGATAGTATGTTCTCTTTTACTAAAGCTTATTATCATCATCAAAAGTGTTCACAAAAGTACAGAATTTTTCGTGGATCGTAGTGGAAGTATATTGTTAAAATATTTAATAACACATTTTTCTAACGATTGTTTTAATCAACATATTTTATTAAATGTTCTTCAAATTATATAATATCGGAAAAATCTAAGATAAGGTGAAAAGAAAAAGAAGAAATTTTTGATTAAAAATGTAGAGAAAGAGAAAGAGAAAAAGAGAATAAAAGAAAGAAAAATGAATTCATGTAAGCCCTTAAATCTTTATAGGGTATTATTACTTCGGTGTGTTCGTGCAATAGAATTTCCACGGAGATACTTTACCTCATTATTACGGGATTTTGAACATTTTTTATTTACTCGACTATACCTTAAATTTAATTTCATATATTTAACATGTCAAAATATTTAACATTGTTTTCGAACGATTCGGTAAGTAATTGATTGGTAATAAGTGTGATAACGCACACAACGATATTATCACGGTCTTATGGCACTTTTATGGTTTTATTATTAGGCTACCTTATTTTTTTGTTGTTCCAACTTTTATACAATATTATTTATCATCGAGGCAGATATATCGTTTAATTATTGTTTGTTTCTATATAATACTGCGTTTAAACTCGCTAATAATAATAATAATAATAAAGACTGAATTGAATTATTTATTATAATGAGGGAATTAAAAATCATTCATTATCCAGCATGTGTATGTAACTTACAAGAAAATTGGATGGATAAATACGGATAGATAAATAGATAAAGTTTCAATAAAGGTAAGAACAACAACAAAAAAACAACAAGGAAATACCAACGTTAACTTTAAATCCGATTTGCAGTTGTTCATCGTAAAAAGTTTCCTCCGTTCGTGTCTCAATCTCGAAGACAGTATTTTTTCTGATCACAAGCTACGAGATAAAATCTCGAACGATTGATTTCTTTTTTTTTTTTTTTATTCAATGCATTATTCGTTCTGCTGTCAAATTGTTGTTTTTCCTCTCGCGTGTTTTTTGTATTTCTTTTTTTTCTTTTTTATTTTATAAATCTTCGAATGTGTGTTTCTTTTTTATAAAACACAATTTTTACAAATCAAAACTCTCGTCAACACAATTTTCAGTAATTATTTACAGAATTTCATTTGAAAAAATGATTCGATCTCTTTTTACATAATTATTATATTTGAGATTTTTCTATGATACCAGGGGAATATAGTGTCTACAAGGTGGCTCAATTTTTTCTTTACGAATCCTATAAAATTATAATTCATTGACAATATAATAATTATTGATGGATTATTA
>NW_014569559.1:1351922-1359808 GCF_001313835.1 Polistes canadensis | reverse complement strand
ATTTATTCTTAACTCACCCCTCGTCTACCAATAATTATCACCAATCTTAAAATTAAACTATCTTATTACTATTAATTAATAAACGGAAATGAAAAAGGGAGTAATGATGTTTACAGAATTGCTCAATATTTTCTTCACGAATCCTATAAAATTATAATTCATTGACAATATAATAATAATCGATCAATTATTAATAAATGGAAATAAAAGAGTATATGATGTATACAAGGTGGCTCAATATTTTCTTTACGAATCTTAGAAAATTATAATTCATTGACAATATAATAATTATCGATCAATTATTGATACTCTATCAATCGATAAACGGAAATTGAAAATGTACTTAAAAATTGTTCACCGATAATCATCTTTCATTCGTTCGTTCGTTTCAACAATGAGAATGAGAATCTTCTTCCTTCGTAACTATATTTTACGATGGAAGGAATTCAATAGTTTTTCTGTCTTTCTTTGGTTTATCGTTTGCCAAGGTGCAAGAGAAAGTAAACACCTCCTTTACTGCGGGATTTAAACGACACGACGACGTTCTTCGATCGATCCGATAGTAGGAGGATGTTCCTAGATGAGAAGGAGAACGTAAATTACTTTCCTTGTTTTCCTTGAAATCTTCTCTCTTCCTATCTCTCACTCTCTCTTACTATCGTATTTTGTCTTTTTATCCATCAATTTGTTTTTTTTATTTTTCCTCGTCAGGATTTTAGAAAAAGACTAGAAGAAGCATCATCATCGTCATCTCTTCAGTTAGTATTCTTCGAAAAAGTAACATGTTTCTACGGTCCGTCCGAATGATTTTTACAAACTAAATCAATTAATTTTTTCATCTTATTTCGTTATTACGCTAAAATACTTTTAATTCATTTCTTTTTTATTTTTTTGTATACATCAATTAACGCTAATTATGTATATGTATATTATATGAGTGTGAATTGGTGTATGATAGTTTCAAAATCAACGTATATTAATTGTTTGTATTATTTTGTGATCTTAATATAAGATGATTATCACATCGGAAGAAAGTAAGTTATCATTAAAAGAATTTTTCTCATTTTTTTTGGGGGAGGGGTGATAATTGAACGTCTCAAATTTTACATAGAATTTTGACAATCCTTTTGTTATCATATCTTTCTTGGTTCTATCTCCAAATTTTCTGTCTAATTTATTTGACACAACACACATAATCATAAGTAAAATGATGATATTATATTTTATTTAGATAATCTCGGGTTTCATATATTTTCTAGATTTTATTTTCTAATTTTTCCGAATAATATTAAATTAATTATAATTTTACATTGAGTTCTTAGATATTACTTATTTCTCTATTCCAAGGAATATTATCGTAAATACTGTTATTATAGTCATTATTTTAACCAATGCACGAAATTCCGAATAATTCATTCACATTGTTTCACGGTATTACTTTTTACCAATTTCAATTAATAAATATAATCGTGCATTTGAATTTTGTTGTTATCATCAATTATTCTTCAACCCTTCATTTTGTTGTCTTTTTTTGTTCCAATAATTCCCACATTAATTTATTTCTACTCAACATTAACAATGAAGTATTAAATTTTTTCTTTTTTAATTATAGAACAACGCGTTTACTGTATTTTATAAATTGATAAAAAAAATATATTTTCATTAACGCATGTGTGCATCTTGATTTAATGTCGTAACGTTAACGTGATATAACGATATAATGAATTATCCTTTATTTATTTCTTTAGCTACTAATCAATCACCCCACACGTCAGAGATTAAACCAATCGATTGGCTTCAACTAACACAAAGATAAAACTATTTATATTTGCGAAAGAGATGTAAACGCATTTATGCATCGATCGATTCGCATAAACGGAATTTTATTTCATTCCCATAAACGTAATATCAACGTTGAACGTTTACAAACGACAGTTATCGAGCTTGAATTAATTTCAATGCGAGAACGAAGAGAAGGAGGAGGACGAGGAGGAGGAGGAGGAGGGGTTGTTTTATTTTTTTTCTTTTTTTTCATAATGAAAAATCAATCACAAATAATTATTGACGTGTTTTTTTTTTTTTTTCGATAAAAGCATCGATGCAGTGCCAGAGGACGATGCACTTTCTCGCATAATAACGCGAGATGTGCAGCAAATAGAGTCGGCGTCGTTTCTATTTAATAGAAACTCGACACGAGTCGTGTACAAAAATAGCAAAACTGCAGCTATTGCAAAACGACGAGAACCACCCCACCCCTCATCCCCCCTTATTTCGTTGCATGCCAGTAGCAATCGTCGTTTGCTTCAAGTAGGAACAGTTTAAAAAGTATATTTTAAAATAATGACGAAGTATATTTTTAAATAATGACGAATTACATTTTATTTCTTTTTTTCCTTTACTCAACATTAACAATAGTCAACAACGCGAAAGAATATTGTGTTATACGCGTACGGTATAAATAAATCAATGAATAATAATAATAATAATTATCACGTGGGGCTAATTATACGAAAATTCTATTATCTGTCAATAAACAAACGTTGATATAGATATGTATTCGTAAAAAAAATGTGAATATAATAATTTATTCATTAATAAATTTTATCTTTTGTTATTCGCGTAACGCAATTTTATTAGGGTAGAATAGTATTATTTATTATATTGAATATAAGGTTTAAACAAATGTGATAGAATAGTGAAAAGAATAAGATGGCAGAAAGGGGTGTGTGGATGTGAGAGGAAACGGGGGAAAGAAATAAATGAGCTTCGAGATCTTGTGGTTTAATAAAATAAATCAATCAATCGCCTTTTCTCTTCGATGATTGACTCCAATTTGATTTTGTTGAACTGAACTTATTTGTAGAACGTCCTGATAAACGTTGTCACGTGCTATTAATGTACGTAACATGATAGATTACGCAAAAGCACGACAGTGTCACGATCGGGTCTGACTTATAATAGATTCGAGTCAGTCTTATGATTTTGCGATGTTTCAACTAACGTAAGTCGTGTCAGTGAAAGTATATATGAAATAAAACAAGAATGAGAAAATAAAAAAACAACAACAACAACAATAACAACAACGACAACAACGAAGATATTCGTTAACGCAACTCACAACTACATATTAATCAATTTCTATATATATATTATATGCAAATAAATATTATGTGACGTATCTTATATTCTTTGAATATATATTTCCGTAATTATACGTCAAATTATTTTTCTTCTCTCTCGTTACGTATTAATTTTACAAGAGAAAACGAAAAACCAAAAAAAAAGAAAAAAAAAAGTAAACTAACAATCATCTCGATCGGTTTTGTGAAAATAAAAAAATAATGTCGTTAAAAAATGAGGAAGTGGATATTAAAAATACCTTGTTACATTCTCCTTCTAAAATTACATTTCAAATAGGTAAGAAATCGTTGTATGGATTGGGGGGGTGGGAGCGTGATTTAGGGGTTGGTTTATGAAATAGAACAAATTTCCACGGTTCTGGATATAAACAAAAATGATTCGTCGAATAATAATAATATTTTATTATTGAGTGATGTTGTTTATCATATTTTCATTTTATTCGTAGAAATTCAGCAGATCGATGAAATGATAGTGCAGAATGCTCTCGACGAGACAGGTATTATAAATTATATAATATAATTTTTTGTTTTCGATCATATTCCTTAATATTATAATTTTTATACGTGTTTTGTATATAATTATTTCTTTTCTTTTCTTTTCTTTTTGTCTTTCTAATGATAATGATATCTTATCAGAGATAAACTGTGGGTGCACACGAACAAAGTTTGTTGAATACATGTTGTATTTCAAAATTTAATCGATAATCATAATCATTGTAATAAATTAAAAATGATTATATATATGTATATATATTTTATTTCTGCATTGATTTGAATCAATTTATCGAATGGCGTTGTTTAATAAAACATTTTGTATAAAATAATACGGATAAACGAAATATGAATGATAACCGGGTAATGGAAAATTGCAATTGTGTTTCGTTACAATTACCATTTATTTCTTTTTCTTTTTAATAATAATCGTGTCACTTGAGACAAAAAACAAACACACACACACACACACACACGATAATAAATAACAACCGTACAAACGATAGATCTAATCAAACAAGTGTTATCTAATCGAAATTTTTCATTTAATTATTGTTAACAAGTTCATTAAAATAGTACATAAAATAATCACATGGTAACGTTGATCATTATTTCCTATGATAAATGAAAAAGTTTCTTTAGAGAAAATCATTTCGATAAAATTTTTCTAAAATAAACGCAGACAAAAGAAGAACAAAAAATTAAATAAAACAGCTGTGATCAATGAAATTATATTCTGAGATATATTATATTTTATCATTTAAGGATTTGGAAAATTCAATTTCAAGGTCTTAGCGGTAACAGCTCTTATCTGTATGAATTCTGCATTTGGTATGCTCAGCAATGGATTTATTTTACCAGCAGCAGCATGCGATTTTAAAATGACGACTGAAGACAAAGGTCACTTGACCGTATCTACCATGCTAGGTAAAACATAAAACGTATGCAATTAAATTGTTTACATAATAATTGCATTATAATGTGTTTGTTTTGTTTTGTGATAAAGGTATGTTATCTGGTTCATATTTTTGGGGCTGTTTCGCTGATATGAAAGGAAGAAGAACATCTCTATTGGGATCCCTATTTCTGCACAGTGGTTCAGAATTTTTAGCATCTCTGGTACCATTTTATTGGGGCTTCGTGTTATTTAAATTTACCAGCGGTTTGGCGTTAGTATGATCAAAAAAAAAAAAGAACTCACACAAAGAAAATAAGAAAAACTTAATCGTCGACGAAATTCATCGATGCATATACGGCATATATTGTGACCTTTTTTTTCTTTTGCCACGTACATACACAATCCAACATTAATGAATTTTCAGTATATGTGGACAATTAACGGTGCTCTATACATATCTCGCTGAATTTCAACCGATTGTTAAACGAAATATGTTTCTTTCCTGGATGGAAACGTCATGGGTAATGGGAATGGTAATTGTAGCGTGTAAGTATCGATCATATAATCTTTTCTTATATTTTTTATAATGGTTTTATTTTTTTTCTTCCTTTTTTTTGTTCAGGTGTAGCATGGGTCACGATACCATCTAATATTGGTATTAAAATTGACGTGTTTACATTTAATTCGTGGAACTTGTTCATCATGATTTGTTCTTTGCCATCATTTTTCATCGGCATATGGTTAATATTTTTACCGGAAACACCGAAATATCTTGCCGAAATCGGACAAACTGTTAACATGTTAAATGTTTTGGCCAAAATGTATTCGGAAAATACTGGTAAATCATCGGATGAATATTTGGTCAGTTGAATTTTCGTATAAATTTAAATACAACATTTAATATTAATCCTTTTCAATCGAGTATAATTTAAAAACAAGGACAAGTATCGTTGTTGGTTGTTGTTGATTTTTTTTTATAATCATCAATATTAATTGTTAAAATTTAATATCACGACGTGTGTTTCTCGATATGTCTCGTCAAGTTTTATTCGTTCAGAAACAAACTTTGCAATACTTTTTTGAAACTTATTTTAACATAAACACGTGAACTTTTCGTTCTATTACAATCCACCACGTGTGTTGGATTCAAAACTTTTTAAATTTTTTCTAGATAATAATATATAAGAACGATATACATTTTAAAAATTATAAATATTACTTTTATTTGTTTCATTTAAGTATGAAAAAAATGTTGAATCAAGCAGTGGTGGTGATGACCGAATGCAAAGGATTAATAAATGTTTTCTTTTTTTTTTTTTATTGTGTAATTATTGTTGTGTGTCATCGTTAAATTCTAATTTAAAAAAAAAAAAAGAAAAAACAAAACATTCTTATTATTTAAATAGACGAATTTAAAGAACAGTAACAACCAGGTGTTATCAGAATTAGTATTACGTTTAGGGGAAAGGATAAACGAGAAGGAAGATAAAATTCCATCTAAAACATTGCGGACAATACTAAAGAATACATTTATGCAAACATTGATGCTAGTAAGAAAGCCATACTTGCATAGAACGTTTATAGTGTGTTCTGTAACATATTTAATAATGAGTTCGTATTACATGTTACTTTTGTGGTTGCCCGATCTTTTTCAAAGATACGCAGAATTTCAGAAAAATTATCCTAATCAATCAGCCACGGTGTGCACCGTTGTTGCATTTGAAAAAAATAATCAAACGGTGAGTTTAAAAAAAGAAGATAAGGAAAACCAACAAAAAAATTCAATATGTTTCCTATTATTTGTCTTTTTTTTTATTTCTCTCTCTCTCTATATTTTTGTTTGATTTTTTTAGGCAATATATATGGATCCGAATGGTTGTGATGTACCAATACAAAACAGTGTATTCTTATATGCATTTATTTTAGCAATAGCTGCTGTTCCTGTTGGTCTTACATTACCATTATTAATAAATCGTTTAGGATATAAATTCTTTTTAAGTAAGATATTATATTTTTCTTCTTATATAATCCAAACAAACAACAAAAAATATGAATTCTTTACTTTGTTAACATTAGAATATAATATAGTAACACTAAACGTATCATATCATATGACCGGTTGAAAAACTTTTTGTAACAATTTTTATAAATTACAATTCTATTTGGGGTGAGTCAAAAGTTCAGAATTGCATAAATAAGGGAATATATTTGTTATTATTTATTATGACTTTTTGAAAATGAGTAATGTGATACATGAAACACACAACACAACAGTGTACGTTTAGTATTAATTAATTATAATTTATTACATTAATGTGTATAGTTATCTTATTTGTTTTTATTGTTTTAGTTACCAGTACAATAATAGCAAGTCTTTCATCGTTCTGCATTTTCCTAGTTAAAACATCTATAGAAAATTTGATTATATCCTGTATATTCGAATCTTTTACATCGATTTGCGTTAGCGTTGTATCCTGTATGTTGATCGACTTCTATCCAACTCACTTAAGGTATTACAGTTGAGAAATATTATTTCACAAATATTACAACAAAAATAATCATAAAACACAGGATTCACATTTTTCATAATTTACTTTTTCTTAATTATTTACAAGAGAATAAATCTCTGACGCAATATTACGTTCGTGTATATCGTATAACATGTTTGATGCATGAAATTTTTGTTTTCACAATTTCATATATATATATTATAGTGTCTACCAATCATTGATTTATATCACGAGATCTTTATCAACAGAGATATAAATATTTTCTATATATATAAAATACAATTACGGGTCATAAATTTTTGTATTTTCTTTCTCGTACGTTTATTTATAGAATTATTATAGAGTATTATTATCTTATTGTAAATCCCTAATCGATCATACTTGTCGAAAGAAAAATCAAATTCGATTGTTAAATAAAATTTCACAATTAACGAACACGTATATGCACTTCCATTGTAAACTTACGAATGTTTTTGTTAATCGATCGATAAGTATCGATCACACGGATCGTTCGATACGATAGATAATAAATGAAAAAAGAGATAGATAGATAGATAGATAGATAGAATACAAAATTGCGAGAGTTGATAATAATAATCGTGAAAATTGTTGTCTTATTTTATTTTTATTTTATTTTTTTTTTTTCAGATCAATCGCAGCCGGTCTTGCTTCATTTTTTAGTCGATTAGGTGCAATGATCGGAACCTTGATGACTGGTTTGTTGATAGATAAACATTGTACGATTCTTATCGTATTAGTAGGAATTCAACTTCTCAGTGAGTATATGAATATTATTTAATTATATAATATATAATATAATATATATTATAAATTATACAATATATA
>NW_014569559.1:1347668-1351481 GCF_001313835.1 Polistes canadensis | reverse complement strand
TTTAAATTCGTCTATTTAAATAATAAGAATGTTTGCTTGATTTAATAAGGTCAAAAACGTAGTAGTACATCAACGTTACAACTAAGGTATGTAAGTAAACATGTATTATTACTCGTTCATATACTACGTCTTATAAAAATCAACGTAATCATATTTAGTTTACTTCTCGACGACGTATAAATTTTCAAAAGTATAACGCGACACATATATTATCTCGCTAACAGTAATATATTTTTGTCGTCGTACCTTATTGTAGTCTTTTAAAAAAAAAAAAAAAGGTAGGCTCGTTTAAAAACCAATCTTCCGATAAGAATAACACATCATCGCGTTTTATTACATATATTATGGGAACATTTATTATTTATCGTTATACGCAATTATTGTTAATTAAAATGACGAAACGATTTTATATCGTAAACAACAACAATATTTTGCCCATCTTGAAATAATTACTATTTTGCACAAATAAAAAAATGAAACATACGACAAGTAATAAATTTGTATTATTTATTATTTTTTTTTCAAGAGAATTTAATTGCCCGCGCGATATAATGAATTAATTTCATTATGGGGAAATGTTTATTTGTAATAATAAATTTGCAATTCTGCGCACAATGGTGGTACGACGATATTATTTCATTTTTATTTATAATCGTAATGTTAAACTATTGAAAATAAAAAATATAAAATGTTAGATTATTATTTACTATTATATATTACACATTTGTAATATAATTATATATATATATATATATATATTTTTTCAATCTCGTTGTTCGTGCAAACGAAACAAGAAATATTACCACCATTTAAACGTTCAATTAAATTTATTATATAATATCATTTTATATATTATATTTAAGATAATTGCTAAATATAAACAAAAAAATTATTGTATAACTTTGAAATCATGAAATTAGAAATCGATGTTAATAGAATTTGAATGAAGTTACCTGGAAAAAAAAAAAACAGAAAAAAAAACATACATTTTACAATATTACAAAACTAACGAAATTATTTAGCATCGTTTAACAAACTTTTAAAACAATGTTTCTTATTGTTTCATAATCGTCATAATTTTCAACATTTCCCTGCGAATTACACATTCTAATTTAATTAACGTAACTTCATAGACTCTGCCATTATATTTGACAAATGCATACCAGTAATACGAATAATTCATATCGAATAAAATATATATGATACTGTGTAAAAAAACAAAAGAAACAAAATCAAAAACTAAAACTAAATAAAATAAAATAAATATAACCAATATATATATATATATATTTATAAATATTAAAATACGAAGACTGTTAATTCATTTCCAAAGATGGCCGACTAGCGATATTTAAAAATGGCCGAACAGAAAAAGGAAACGAGGATAGAAAACAAATAAAAGAAGAATAACTTTTGGCTTAAGTCGTCCCTAATATTCTTGGCAAGTGTATTTGTCCTTGATGTTGATCAACCAAGCTTCCTCCCCCTTCGCAAAATCATCTACTAAGCCAATGTGTGTATGTAAAAAATAAACATCCGGAAATGACCGGTTAAGACCGCATTGGCACGCAATCCTACAATGTGGGACTACACACTTATTCTCTTAACCTATACACATATATCGATATAAACTAGCATACATAACTTTCCGAAAGTAGTTACAAGGTAGGAATAGGTAAGAAGTAGCGTCAGTGCCATCCGATTGGCGTCCAGACACGGGACCATAATACATTTGTTCTAATCTTTGCGAACAACACAAAAAACATACTATGACGATATAGTATCATTAAAGTTCGAAGATCTTTCTTTCTCTATCTATCTCTCTCTCTCTCTCTCTCTCTCTCTCTTTCTTTCTTTCTCTCACACCATCAGAATTTCGACTAAATAATAATTATTTATTTGATAAATGTGTGAATTTTGAGACGCGCCACGAGTAAACGGTTTTCAGGGTTACCCGTTAGATCGAATTAAACGTTTAGTGTTAGAAGTTTGCCGTCGTCGTCGTCGTCGTGTTGTTGTTGTTGTTGTTATTGTTATTGTTATTGTTGTTGTTTGTCTCGTGTCTAGTTGGCCATCGAATTTTGGCATCGAAAATACAGTATCCAATCTGCCCATTTCATTTAACGTTTTCGTACAAACGATAAACGTACATATCATTTTTTTTAGGTATATATATATATATTTTATATTATATTATTTCTCATTGATATTATTATTATATTTAACTTTCGTTAAAACAAATCACCACTACCACCACCACCACCCCCTCTCTTCCTATTGTTGTCGATGTGACGTTGATTAATTCACGATTTTCATTTTTATTTTACACACATACTTTATATTCTCTTTTATTTCTATATTATTTATTTGATAATATTTATGAACTATTTTGTTTAATTAAAGTGGATTCAATAATTTTGATCCTTTTTGTTTTTTTTTTTTTTTTGGATTCATTTTTCTCACGGCCGACGATTATTAATTATCGGTACACCCGTTTTTCTTTCTTACTTTTTCTTTTTTTATAATTTTTTTTTCTCTTTACCATTACGTAGGAAAAAATCTCTAGGGAAATTATAACGAAGATGGTAGTCGCGGATCTCTTTTAACGAATATCGTCGCTCGAGTAATTGGACGAGTACTTTTATTATTTCGAGACATTATATTCTCTCTTTTGGCATAATGCCAACAGTTTTGGATTATTACTTACGGATTTATCAGCTGAGAAATGTCATCTGTGTCTAATAACAACAACTACTTTGCAAATGTTGTTCGTTGACCGTATTCTTGACACACACAATCGATCATTTTTATTTTTATTTTTATTTTTTCAACCCCCCAACAGAGAATAATTGAAACCAATTGTGTCAGTAGGTTTTCGATAATTATAAAAATGTTATTAGAAGAAGAAGAAAAAACAAGATATAATCGTATGAGGGGTGGAAGGGGGGTAAGAAATGCAAATGTTTATAAAATGGTTCATGATCGAATGATTGAACGAACGCAAAATGGCGATTATGTTTGAACCGAATGTTTGGCAGTGGTCCCCTCTTTCAATTTTTTTCTTTTTTTCTTTCTTTTTTTTTTGTGTGCCAAGAAAATCTGATGTCAGAATAGGAAACAAATTTGTGACGATAGATTTAAATTTATTATTATTATCGTAGAATAATTTTGAATCGTATTATAAATAATGAATGACTTGTTTTTTTTTTTTTCTCAAAAATATCAAAAAATATTCGAAAATATTTGATTTTGTTTTCAAGGATAAAATTTAAAATGATTTCAAATTTATTTTGTTATCTATTTACTACGATGCGTACTATGCCACAACAACAAATCTTATTCAATCGTTGTTTTTTTCTTTTGTTTTTCCAATTTTTATTTGATAAAAAGTTAATACTCCTTGTTGACTTTCTAATCCATTTGAGGATAATGAAGCTATATAACATTTTATTTCCTGGATTAGTTTGACTTTTTCATTCATTGTCAGCCATTTAATAAGATTAGATAATCACTGGGTTTTGTTTCTTTCTTTTTTTTTTGTTAATATATATTAATATTTATTTTATATAATTTAATGTGACTATTCTTGTGTGTGAAATAAATTGATGATAAATTTTCGACGAAGTAAAGTGTAAAAAACAAATTTGTTCTCAAATAAAAGATGAGACGGTAATGATATTATTTTTATTTTTATTTTTGAGACGGTAATGATATTATTTTTATTTTTACACATTCAAATTATTTATTTCGGACAATTAAACGAACTTTTTTTCACATATAAATATATATAATATATGTTCCGATTGAAGAATA
>NW_014569559.1:1340260-1344193 GCF_001313835.1 Polistes canadensis | reverse complement strand
ACAAACTACAGGTGGATACGTTTTTTATGAGATAAATTTAACCCTTAACTTTATATCGATATACTATTAGTGTATTATATTTTGATTAATACACATATATGTATATATATCTTGTTAATATGTAGAATGAAATTTTAATCAATTGGATTTAGAATCGAGAAAATATTTTCTTTTATTTCATTAATAATTGATATATATTTTTATACATTTTTACCGTATTCTGTTTATTTTTTTTTTTTTTCAATTACATAACACGTCTTATGGTAGATTTAATTGCAAAGAAATATATTATATTAAATTATTTGAACAATATATGTATTATAAATGTATCAATATTTTTTCTTATTATTGCAAAAAAGAAATAATTCAATTGAAACGAATCTTCGTTATCTTATGAGACAACTTTTTAATCTATCTTATTAGTATGTATTTTTTTTTTTCTATTATTTTTTTTATAGGGCTCGATTTCTTGGAAGACGGAGGTGTCGACTTCGAGCATGCAATCACCGTAACAGGTAAATTATTTAAAAAAAAAAAAAAAACAACGTGTACTCTCTTATCAAAAAATCATCTCGCATAATTCTTCAATTATTTTTTAACGATTCTCACAAAGATATAACTTACAATGAATTATTTCACAATAATAATTATGATCATGTCAGACGTGTAACAATATTATTAAATATATCAATCATAATTATCTCAAATGGTAAGATTTAATGTTTAAAAACCAACAACTTGTTCTCTCGCTTATATTAGATAGATTTATAACATCGTGTTGAATTATGAACGAATAACAAACAATTATTATTAACGTTATATACTAATTTATAATGTGTGTTGCATAAAAACACGCAATTATGATTGCGTTACAAATTCACAAACGAATATATCACAAAAGCAATTATTCTTATTAATATTTATTGCAAAATATAATTATATATACTAATCTGTAATGTGTTGCATAAAAAAAACAAAACATACACGCATAATATTTGTATATGCATAACGAAACTTATCATTTGTTATTTTTTTAATTACGTTTAAATCATTAAAAATAGGATTTGGAAAGTTTCACTACATGTTGTTGGCAATATGCGGGCTAATTTACATGGATACTGCCATAGGCGTTACAATTCTTTCTTTCGTTTTACCTGCCGCACAATGCGACCTGGAAATGGATTCAACTGCAAAAGGATGGTTAACTGCATCACCGATGTTGGGTAAAATTATATAATTTTAAAATAACAAATATATTGATAGAAAAATATATTATTTTATTGAACACATTTTTGTTTATTCGTTGATTCATTCATTCATTTATTCATTCATTCCATATAGGTATGGTAGTTGGGTCATATATATGGGGATGCCTGGCTGATACCAAAGGTAGAAAAGTAGTATTGATAGCAACCTTGTTAATGGACGGAATAGTCGGAGTCATTTCGTCATTCGTCCAATACTTTTGGGTTTTTCTAATCTTCAGATTTTTCAATGGTTTCGCGTAAGTATACAAATATTTGTCCCCAGTTCTATATTAATAATTTAATGATTACACGTTAACGTAATCAAATATATGTTTTTATGGGGTCGTCAATATTTTTTTGGAAAAATTAATTTAACAAAATAATTCGAAAAAAAAAAAGAAAATATATTTAATATAATAATATAATATTGCATATTTAATATACAACAAATTTAATATTGTTTTCCTTCGTGTATGATGATGATGATAATAATAATAATTATTTACGCGTACAATACACTATTAAATTATTAAAGTATTCTTCAACGTATATTATATTTATTTCGTATTGATTTGTAAAACACAGGGTAACAGGAGCTATGGGAATTTGTTTCCCATATTTAGGTGAATTTCAACCAACGAAATATCGCGAAAGGTGTCTTTGTTTGATGGAAATGTTTTGGACGGTCGGTGTAATATTATTACCACGTAAGTTAAAACAATTTCTCTCATAACGTTTGATATAAAAAATAGAAACAAAAATTAAAAAAAACAAATAATCATATATTGTTTATAGTTATCGCATGGTTAATCGTACCGTTAGATCTGAGGTACGAATCCGAAGTGTTTCACTTCAAATCATGGAATCTCTTCGTTGCTTTATGTGCTTTACCATCAATCGTCTTAGGATTATGGCTTTTTGCATTCCCGGAAAGCCCGAAATTTTTACTCGAGTGCGGTGAACCCGAGGCTGCCTTGGAAGTATTCAAATGGATTTATGCAACAAATACTGGTCAAGATCCAGAAACTTATCCGGTAATTGGATTTATTATATTTCATCGAAAAACTTCTAATCACATTCTCTTATCTTTTTCGTTGGTTTTATTATCATTACAGGTAAAATGTTTGCAAGAGAAATCTAATTCCAAGGACAAGAGTACAAGATCATTGAAACTTCATAAGAAAAAAGATTTGAAAGTACTTTTTTCGGAAGTTTGGGAATTAACAATGTCACTTTACAAACCACCTTATCTTCGTAATACTTTGCTTGCCTGTGCCATACAATTCGGTCTTACAAGTAGTTATTATACTCTTATGGTCTGGTTTCCAGAATTATTTACTAGGTTAATATATACTTTTATAATATAAATCATTCATATTTATCGTCTGTTAAGAATTTTGTTGTTAAAAATAATTTATTATTATTTAGATTCGAAGAATTTGAACACGATAATCCTGGACAAACTACATCTGTTTGCATAGTATCATCATTGTCGGATAATTCAACCAATTCGGATCCTTATGGATGCGATACGGTCATTGGTTTGAATGTTTATTTGCATACAGTTTATCTCGGACTCGCTTGTATACCTGGTTCCATCATATTACCAATTTTCGTACACAAATTGGGAGCGAAATTTTTCTTAAGTAAGTATTTCGTAAATAAAAAAATGAATAATTATACCCCCACCCCCCCTATTTAATCTGAGAAATGTCATTTGTCTCATACTTTATATACAGTACCGATTATTTATCATAAATATTAATATATAATTATAGTGTGTGTCAAACTTATTAATTTGTATATTATAAATGGTATAGTGTTTGTAAAAAGTTGATTTAAAAAAAAAAAACAAAATAACTCGCGAGTAAGAATTTTAATTCATATTATTAATTTAACATTTAAAGTGTTTCCCGTTATATTTATGTTAGAGAAGAAACCCAAAAAAATGATAGCAAAGTGGATAGGACGATTAATAATAATAAACAAATTGATATTTATTGCAGTCTTATCGTTGCTCGTCTCCGGTGCAGTAACCGTTGGTTTTTATTTCGTCATAAACTCAACGCAAAATCTAATATTATCGTGCATATTTGAAGCTTTGACGTCACTAGGCATCTCTTTGGTTTACTGCATAATCGTCGACATGTTCCCGACGAATCTCAGGTAAGCAAACGTCACTAAACGACGCCATTATAATTTATTTATCTGAATATATGTATATGTATATATATATATATGTATATGTGTACATAAAACCCGGTATGATTTATAATCATTTTACAATTAGTGGGACGAAAAGCGTATTATAAAAAAGTATGGTTTTTTGTTTTCTTTCTTTGCTTCTTGTTTTCATTTGCTTAAGCATTTTTTCTTTTTTCTTTTTTTTTTTTTTTTCAGTTAAATCTGATAATGTTACTACGCCAAATTTGCATCTCGTGTTTATACACGATTTTATTATTTAAATATTTCTTCCTCTATCTAACGTAAAATGATGAAAATATGAAATATCAAACGAATGTAATATCTTATGTTATGTTATTTATTATTCGTGTGTGTGTGTGTGATTTGAAATTATACGCGTTAGGAATAAAACGTATATCATCGATTATTTATCGAGAAGATATTCGAATAAATTTTAAAATATTATAATATATTGTGTTTTGAATATATATAATAAAATATA
>NW_014569559.1:1338820-1340115 GCF_001313835.1 Polistes canadensis | reverse complement strand
TATTTTATCAAATCTATTTTTAATCATAAATGATATATAATTATTTTGTTGTTGTTTTTTTTTGTTTCTTCTTTAACAGGGTAATGGCAGCAGCGTTATCTCTAACAATGGGTCGATTAGGTGCATTAGTTGGAAACTTAATATTCGGTTATTTAATTGATTTAGCATGCATCGTACCTATAGTGATATTCGCCGCATTCTTGTTTCGTAAGTTATTTCTTAAATATATTATATTATATTTCACATTTTTTAAGATAAATATTGTGTGCGTGTGTGTGTATGCCACGTGCACGAATGCACACTTATGCAAAAGGTTTATTAAAATATTGTTAAATTATTTGACTCTAAATACGTATAAATACGAAATGTTGAAAATGATATATAATAATAATAATAAAAAAAAAACCACAATCTCGAAAAAAAATTCGTAAGAATGTGAAACATCATTTTTTGTTAATATTTATTCGTGATGGCATTTTGTGGACTCGTGAAATTAAATAATTTGGTTATTTTTTTGTTTTTTTTTTTTTTTCTGTACGAAATCTCGTACGTAATACACGTTACACATTTAACGATAATTATTAATTTTACAGTATGCGGCTTTTTGTCATTCGTATTACCACGAACGGGGAAAGAGACTCTCGATTAAAATATTAAAAGAGAAAGAAGAAGAAGAAGAATAATAATAGTAATAAGATAATAAGAAAAAACGTGACTTTTGTGTGTCTCTTTGTGGAGAGAAAATAAAACGAGTAACCCATAGAGAATGCAACGAATTTGTGGATTGGACAAAAAAAACAAAAAAAAAAAAAATAAGGAAATAAATTATAAAACAGGTTCTATCTATCAATAGGATTATTGCAAATAAAATTTATATTTGCATCGTAACAAATTGTATACATTATGCACAATGCACCATTTGTCTGTCATATGCATTATACATATATGTATATTTTTGTGAAGTATTCATTGATGATTTTTCTTGTTCTTTTTTTTTTATTTTAAATTTTTTTACTTAAAAAAAAAAAGAAGAAGAAATTTCTCTCATTCGTTTAAGTTATCGCAATTCTTTCTGATATGCGTTTAGAAAAAGAAAAAAAAGAAAAGACAATGTCATTTATAAGACGTAAAGAATAATTTTACAATGAAAAATACGTAACGTCGATTAATTCGCGTTATAATTGTGTTGAAAGAAAAAAATGAATTAAATTTTCATCGTAGTCATGACGTACTTATATATACGTATATATATATATATATATATGTATGTATATGTATATATTATACAAACATTT
>NW_014569559.1:1313346-1338400 GCF_001313835.1 Polistes canadensis | reverse complement strand
TTATAATAAGAAGAATAAATTATTCGAATAAAGATTGGGGAAAAATGAATGGAAATACATTTTGTTTTGTTTGTTTTTACCAGATCAAGAAATAATAAAATATATAATAAAAAATAAAATAAGAAGAAGAAGAAAAATAAATGAAACGTTCGAAAGTATCGGAGGACAGTTTTGTAAAAATATTTTTATTCAACAAGTCACCTTTTGCACAGATTCGATTGGTGTTAATGATTATTATTCGTTTTTAAATTATGAGGAAATTCAATACTTTGTATGATTATTTGCCCGATTACATGCTACGCGTATAAAATACACTCGTCTTCCGTCTAACATGAGTTAGACGGGAAAAAAGAAAAAAAAGAGGAAAAGAAAAGTCAAATGTAAAATGTAAAATGTCGTGGTGGTGGTGGTGGTGGGGGGGTGGGGGGAATACACATATTATTAAAAGGCAGCAAGCGCATCGGATTAAAGTTTGATTGAATTCTCCTCTGTCGGTCAACATCGATTTGCTTTCTCATGCGAATCCATACAACGACGACGACGAATAAGACAATTGTGCAATTTATTTTTCCTATAATATTAATTCTCGTATCACATTGTAATTTAACTTACAATGCAAATTCGATGTTTCGATAACGTTGTTTCGGACTTTGGTGATATTTTTCAATTATTTTCTGTGTTACATTATTAATTCATATTTATTATTATTTATGATCATTTATATTTGATATATGTGGTGGGGGAATACGTTATTACGTTTAATTGTTTTATAATTAATCGACAAAATTTATATATTCAATGGATACAAAAGATATAGAAATGAAATCATCTGTAATAGAAGTATCTACAGGTAAGATTATTAAAAACAAAAATATATTGTAGAAATTTGAAATTCAATTATTTTCTGTGTTACGACAACAATTCGTTCGATTATATTTTTTAACTGCAGATTTATCTAACGAAATTGATTTGGAACGAAGCGTACAACTTGCCCTTAACGAGACAGGTTCGTGTTATATTGTATTTATATTACTTCATAAAAATTAATTATTTATTTTTTGTTTTTTTCTTTTTCTTTTGCATAATCATGTTACATATGTATTAATTCGTTTTTAATTTATTTTTATTTAAATACTTGTTTATATATTATTCGCAATTAGGTTTTGGAAAATTTAATCTGAAGGTAATGGTCCTTTGTAGTCTAGTTTATGCAAACACAGCACTTAGTATATGCAGTATCGGATTTATTCTTCCTTCCGCAGCATGCGATTTTCAAATGAGTACTATCGACAAAGGAAATATCAATATAATATCTTTGATTGGTAATAAATTGTATAGACTATCAAAAAAAAAAAAAAAAAAAAAGAAATGTGTTCTTAAACGAGAATAAATTTTGTTCAATTTAATTTTATTAATTGTTTTTTTTTTTTTAATAGTAATTCAAACTTAAAAAGAAATACGCAAGGTTATTGTGAAAGATCCACGGTTTCACAATGCATTAACGAAAAGTATAAAAATAAACAGTGTGTTCTAAATAAAAATACAGACAACAATTGCATTCAACACACAAATTGAGAACAATAGATTTGAAATTTATTTCTAAGAAAAAGTACAAAATTAAATACTAGAACACATACATAGTTTAACGTTTATTGTTAAAAAAAATTGAAAGAAATTATTGAAACTGATGTTCGAACGTAGAAACAAACAACAATCTATGTGTGTGTGTGTGTGATTCGAATATTAAATCGAAATAAATATTATTCAATAATTATCTAATTTCCATTTTCGTCTGTTCTTTATTTTCATAGCGGAAAATATATATTCGCAAAAAAATATGTCCGATAATTAACGCACAAGTCTTACAACGTAACGTTTGTTCAACTGTTCGAAGAAAATAATTTACATGCGTCTAAAATTCTGATAAAAATATAATTGCGAATATTAAATCAATCTTTGATGATTGATCTTTTTTTTCCTCAGACATTATCTTTTAGTTTCAACAAATAAATGAAAAATAAAAATGATAAAAATAAAAAAGATAAAAATATACGGTTTGCCATAGTTGTTATGAATCGTGAGACCACACTTTGTGGATTAATCATTTGCGATACTATTTTTGTAATACATTTATATTCAACACATTAAGATATAAATAAATATTAAATTATTATTCATTAATGAATAAAATTAAATTGAACCAAATATATTCTTATTTATAAAATAATTTACAGGACCAAGTTATATAATTTTAATTAATGATTATATTTATATATATATATATACAGGAATGGCAGCAGGGTGTTGGTTTTGGGGTTGTTATGCCGGAATCAAAGGTAGAATAAACACTTTAAAAATTTCATTATTTCTTCAAGGAACGTTCGAATTTTTATCTGGCATAGTACCGAATTACGGATTCTTCTTATTATTCAAATTTCTTAGCGGTTTTTCGTGAGTAATTTTCATTGTTTATATTTATTTCCAACAAAAATATTATTCATCGCGTTATAAAATATGAAAAGATTTTTCATGTTAATTGCGAAAGATAATAAAAGTAATTCCCATTAAAAGTGTGGATAATTAAGTAAATAAATAATTAAGCAAAAGTTATATATTTTTGTAGGATAAGCGGACAAAGTGGGACACTTTTCGTTTATTTAGGTGAATGTCAACCAACAAAATACAAAGAGAAATTACTTTCTTGGTTAGAAATGGCATGGACATCGGGTCTTATCGCTGCACCAGGTAAAAATCATTCAACATTATTTTTATTAAAATTCTATTTATATTTTATTTTTACGTAATATTTCTCCGTTAGTTATTCCTATTTGTCTTTCGTTCGTTTAATCAATTACTATCCATATAAGATTATTTTCAATTAATTTTTACAGTTATCGGTTGGCTCATCATACCATTGCAATTCGATATCAATGTAAAACCATTTACATTTAATTCTTGGAATTTATTCGTCGTAATATGTTCCCTACCATCGTTAACAATCGGCGTTTGGTCATTGTATTTCAACGAAAGTCCCAAATTTCTTTGCGAAAATAAACAAATGTCAGAATTGTCTGTTCTACTTGGAAAAATATATACGGAAAATACTGGAAAACCCGAAGAAACTTATTTCGTTAGTATTTTTTTTATATAATATCATATACAATTATCTCATTATTTCAATTTCAATTCTATGCAATAAATTTTGTTTATATTTTAACAGGAAATACTTGGCAAAAGTAAAAATCCTTTGTACGATATTTTGAAAATGAATAATAATTATCAAAATTCTAACGATAATAATAAAATCAAATCTTGGCGAACTATAATATATACTACTTATATACAAACAATATCTCTTTTTAAATTACCACACGTTATGAAAAGTCTCAACGTATTTGTTTTAATATTGTGTATTACGGCTTCTTATTATACATTGATGCTTTGGTTTCCGGAATTGTTTCAAAGGTTCGCTAAATATGAAAAAATGTATCCAGGAAAAAGTTCGAGCATATGCGAAATTTCCAAAATAAATCTACTGGATAACAATAAAACATTGGCGAGTAAATGCAAATGATACCATTTATTATAATACGGAGTGTCGGATGTTTTTTTTACTTTTTTTTTATAAATGTTATTATAACATATATTACGTTGACAACGTAATTTGTATAGAAAAATATTCGACATTGCGTATACGTTCCATAATTCTAATTACAAAAAAAAAAAGGAAAAAAATTATACTATTTTATTTTTTATTTCAGGTATTAGAATACGATATATACGATTGCCAAAATAATATTCACGATAATGTATTTTTCCATACACTTCTTGTAGGATTGGGTTGTTTGCCATTGAGTATTATTCTACCCCTCACTGTTACATACACGGGTTATAAAATTTATATAAGTAAATATCCTTCTTTTTTTTTTTTAGTACTAATTTTTATTATATTATTAATTTGATAAAAGAAAAAAAACATCCTGATTTCGATGTTTCAGTAATTTGCACATTCCTCTCTACTATAGTAACCATAGGATTTTTCTTTATAAGATCATCAACACAAAATCTCATACTCTCTAGTATCTTTGAAGCTTTAACGTCTGTATGCTTAAGTATAACACTCTGTATAATTGTTGATATCTTTCCTACAAATTTAAGGTATGAAAATTTTGTTTTTACATTTTTTTTTTTGTAACAAAGTTCTACAAAGTTCTCACTGTACGTTGATTTATTTTAATTAATTACAGAATGATGGCAGCTTCTCTAGCTGCTTTCTGTTCTCGTATTGGAGCATTTGCAGGAAATTGGATATTTGGTTATTTAATAGATAATTATTGCCTACCATTGATACTTATAGTAGCATCACAACTCTTTTGTACGTTTTATTGTATTATTTTTTACTCTATTATCTTTTTACAATTATATATTTATATACATATTTCTAACTTTTACTATTTTGTTTTTAGTTTGCACAATACTCAGCTTTTTTACTCCTGGAAGATTCGGAGAAATGAAACAAACGAATATAACATAATTTCAAATATTTCATTACAACATTATATGTATATTGTTACAAACAAATTATATAGAATAAATAATTACTATTTCTCATTTTACATACACGTAACATATTAACAATTCAATTTAAATTTCGCGCTTATTTGTCTTATTAAATCTAACCAATAATTGTACAGAAGTGTATATGACGTCTATACTCGACCAATCATGAAACAGCATTACATAGTAAACTAAAACGCAGGCGCAGTAAAACGAATAGATATCGATAGTATATTATTATTTTTGACAGAAAGAGTATAACGTGTTATATCTTATCGTTTTGGAAATGATTTTAATAATAATTCATAAATTAACATTGAAAGTTTTATAAAATGAATCTAGTTTATATACAATATGAAATCGCAAGATGATACAACATATTTTATAGGAACGCGATTAATGATTTACATAGTAAATATAAGTCCACGTTATAGAGTATCAACAAAACCTCCTTCCGTAACATCATTTTGATGTACGAAACATATATATTTTATGAATTAATTTAATAGATTAATCGTTTACTTTTATACCGTGGCCATTCTGTGTCTAACTTTAATATACAATTTTTAAACATATATAAAAAAAAAAGATATTTTGAGGTTATAGTTCGACCAGTATTTATATATGTACAATTATATAAATCATATTTATAATAACAATTGTTGTTTACAATTAATGAAGATAAAAAAAAACGCGTGGCTTGATAAAAATAATTAAAATAATCAATTTAAATTGAATCTAACGAACGCCGCAAAAAATATATTAATAACTTTATCAAATCAAGTTTGATAGATGAAAATAGAAAATGTCTTTTCGTATGAGATTAGCTCGTAGTCGACCGATTAAATTACTTGGTGGAATCGCTATGAAACGTTGGATATTTTCTGGTGCATACATTCTGTTCCTCTTTTTATTATACTGGTTTTACAGCTGTATTTTTGCTTTCTGCTTGCTATGTATTACTACTGTAGGTTAGTTTCTCTTTTTATATAAAATGTAACGTTTACACTAAATTATAAATAATTCTTGTTTATTTGAAAGAGATATGATATGAATCCATTAAATCATTTTTATAGTTGTATTATATCACAGAGAGGATCAATTACTTTATCATCCTGGATCACCAACTCATTCTCGTTCTTACGTTCCTGCCCCTTCTACGTACAATTTGCCATATGAAAGTATATACACGCGTTCAGGAGATGGTACTATGTTGCACATGTTTTTCATACCTCAACCTGAAGATAGAGCAAAGATTGCTCCAACCTTACTTTTTCTACATGGGAATGCTGGAAATATAGGACATAGGTCAGACCATTTAGAAAGAAAACTACTCTCATTTGTCTTCATTCTTCTTGAAACATACAAATTAGTCTATGATGTATGTTGTAAGCAGACTTCATAATGTTGTTGGTCTCTACCGTAATATTCAATGCAATATCCTAATGCTGGAGTATAGAGGCTATGGATTGTCACAAGGATCACCATCCGAGGAAGGATTGTACATGGATGCTCGTGCAGGAATTGATTATTTAGCTTCCAAACCCAATATTAACACTAATGAAATTATTGTATTTGGTAGATCATTGGGTGAGTCGTATGTCTGATCTCATTTAAATAACAGTAATAATATATAATGATTCGTATTAATCTTATAAAGGTGGAGCAATAGCTATTGATTTAGCAACTAGGGAAGAAAATGCAAGAAGAATTTGGTGTCTTATACTTGAAAATACATTTACAAGTATTCCTGACATGGCAGCATTTGTAGGATCCAAATTTTTCTTATATCTACCACTTTTTATATATAAGAATAAGGCACGTTAATTTCAAGATTTTATCACATTATTCTAAATATTAATCTGATTTTGTCTTACTCCTTTATTTTTGTTTTGTTTTGTTTGTTAATGATATTATTATCTCGTTGTTGCAGTATTTATCTAATTTCAAAATACGATCGATGACAGTACCAACATTATTTATCTCTGGCTTAGCTGATACATTCGTACCACCGGGAATGATGCAAGAACTTTATAAAAATTGTCAAAGTAGATGTAAGAAGATTCTTCCAATTTCTGGTGGTACACATAACGAAACATGGTGTCAACCTGGATATTATGAAAATATATGTTCTTTTTTGAATGAACTGAGAGAAAATCCATCGATTCCAGTAAAATCAGGTGAATGGCAGATAGATGATATTTAGAAATCGATCTATAAATGAAATGCATTTTGCGTCCAAGTGTATAAAAATATTCTAAAAAATGTCCAATACAATATCAATGTAATTAAAATAAATAAGGTTGGTCCAATAAGGTAAAATGCATCATCTATTTCTATTTTTATCGTTGATTCAATGACAAATATGTCTTTTTATTTTTAGTTTCAATTTCTTGACGCAATAATCTTTAACGATAAGTAAATCATTTTATAAATATTTTAACGAGATACAAAAAAAAAAGCTGAGATTTATTAAATATAAATTATACAAATATTTTTCTTATAAATGAATATTTTTGATCTGATGCTTATTTAAAATCTTCTATTCTTACGAGATCTTTTTTTTTCTAACTTTTGAGTCAATAAAATTCCGATTACAAAAAGAACGATTAATACTAAGATAGCACTGCCTAAGATCGCTAATAATCCAGGACTAGATTCAATTGTTATTACTTTCTTTTCTGACACTCCTTCGATGTGTACCATATATTTTTCTGAAAGATTGGATAATTCAGATATGTCGTCACAAAATATTTTTTTCTTCCACTTGTACCAATGTACCATTCTTTTATTCGATAGACTCAGAGGAGTTGCGCATCTATTAACAATGTAAAAACATTTTCAATTTCTTACAATAATATAATTATCATTAAGGAAAATTATTATTTAATACCTTAAATTATTCAAAATGCTTGGATTTATAACATAAAGTTGTGGTATTAGATCACTTAACATCCATTGTAAGGAACAGTCGCATGCAAATGGGTTTCCTTGCAAATTAATGCCATTATTTATTTTAAGAGTACCGTTAGATGATAATAACAATTTTGGAGATATGTAGTTAATTTTATTGTTACTTAAATCTACCTAGAAGACAAAATAAAGGAGAATTTTTATTTATAATAAAAAAATAATGTCAAGAATAAGGAGGAAACGAACACATATCATTGCAATTGATAGTTGAACCAAAATGTACTTACGAAACATGCATTCATATGATCCAAAGCTCTCTCATCGATGAAGATTAGCTTCTCATTATTAGATATTGTAAGATTAATGCAATCATTTGTAGGTGCTTCCAATTTTAAGAACGTATCATAATTTATTTTTTCAACAAATGTAATATTATTTGCGACGAATGATTGTAATTTTAATTTAGAGTACAATGTTAAATTTTTAATTGGATTGCCACTGACAATAACTGTGTTAAGTGATGGATAATTTTCTGATGATAAATGTATCGGAATATGAGAAAAATTATTATTAGAAATATCTAATACTTTTAGTCTTCGAAGTGTCATATTTGGAAAATTTGATAAATTATTTCCACTTAAATGTAAATGTTTTAACTGAGAAATATTAGTAAAGTTAATATTTGCTACGTGAATTTGAGACGGTTCAGAAAGTAATCTTATGATCTTATTGTATCCTATGTTTAATTCAGTTAAATTTGTTGGCAATTCATTAAAATTTATTAACGAGAGGAAATTGTTACTTATCATAAGTATTCTTAAATCAGGAAGTTGCAAAAAAGTATTTTCAGAAATTGAAGTGATTTTATTAAATGATAAATTTAAGTATTGTAAGTGCACAAATGCTTTTAAAAATGCATCGTCAATAAAAGTTATATTGTTGTGAGAAAGATCAAGAACAATTAAATTAGTAATAGGCGTGGACATAATTGTCGATTTAAGTATTTCAATATAATTATGACTCAAATTCAATTTCGTAATAGTTGATATTTTATCAAATATTATATTATCAAAAAATTTCAATTTATTATTTGAATAATTTAATTCATCTAAATTATTAGATTCTACTAATGCATCAATATACATTTCGGACAAAAAATTATCAGACAAATCTAACTTCTTCATATGCTTCAGTTTTATAAATATAGCTGATGAAATAAGCGTCAAATTGTTCTTCGATAAAATTAATTCTTGTACATTTTGATACTGATCTAACATTAATGAATTCATCTGAATTATGTTATTACTAGTAAGTAATTTTTCATGGCAATTAATAATAGCTTCTGTACCTGCAATATATGGATTAAATTAAAATTATACCAAATGCATAAGAATTTTTACATACCCTTGATAGAACATAAACATGTTGTACATATATCACTTTTACATTTAAATATAATATTTAAAAAAAAGAAAGTAATAATCCAACTATTGCGTAGAATATGATTCATAATGGAAGACATTTCATCGTGTATTGGTTCACAGTTACCTTCTTTAATATTACTCAAGTAATAGTAACTTTGACACATTCACCATTCTATCCACGATAACATATCTGATAACACTTCCAAGTAAATGATCACACATACACACACAAGTATCAATATCTTTAGATATCATTTATAGCTCAGAACGTTAAACTATCAAATTCAATTGAAAATTATTCAAACTTTTTATTTTACAAATATAAAAACTATAACTATTACAAACATTATAACTGGAAACTATCTATTTATTTATTATTGTAAAATTAAATTGAATAACACAATAGGAATGTTAATTAATAATTTTAGTATTAGAAGAAATGACAAATATTGGTATATATAATAATTTCAAACATGCATATACCTATATATTTGTTTTATTATAAAAAATAAATTAATTAAAAAATGATATATGCATATATATCAAAAATATTGAATAAAGCATTATATACTTTTTAAAAATATGATTTAATTACCTATATATATATAAACTCATTATGTACATTAAGATCTTTTAAAGAAACTCATTAACGTAGTTTGTTTCTTCTTGGTCTCTACTTTAGCAACATTTTTACGTTCTTCTTTTTCTTTGATTTCTGTCGTATCTTCTGAACAAGTTTCATATACGTGTTCTTTTTTAGTTACTAGAAAACCATCTTCTTCGTAAGTACGATCAACAACTTTAAGAATTCTTGCTTTACCATTATTATTTATCATAGGAGGAGGAGAAGGAGATTTCTTTAAATGATCTGAACTAATTATTTCCTCAACTTCTGGTTCTGATTCTGATATTACATGCTCATCTTCGCTTTGAGAATCACTCGAATCGTCTACGATTATACGTTTTCGTTTTTTAATTGTCTTATTTTTAGATTCCTTGCTACGATTTCGTTTTGTTCCACGTTTTTCTTTTACAGTTTTATTATTACTTTTATTATTATTTTTATTATTACTTTTATTAGGAATAACTTCTATCTCTGTATTATCTTCTATATCATCTTTCACATTATGATTTTCTTTCGTTTGTCCCTTTTTTGTTTCTTTTTCCTTAGGAGAATCTTGTATAACATTTGCATTTTTTCCAAAATAACTAGAAATACCTTTCTTCTCTTCCTTCTTGACAAATTGATTTTCTTTAGAAGATGACTTTGATTTATCAACGGATGTCTTTTCAGGAGTTATTTCTTTATTATTTTTAATATCTTTCGAAGTCGATGGTTTAACATTATTTTCCTTATTAGTGGCCCTTCCAAAAAGATTATTGAAGCCAGTTTTTTGCGACACGGGAACAGTTTTCTTATCCGTTGATTTTCTACTTGTCTGATTATTATTATGTTTAATTGTTTCAGAAATCTTGACTTCTTCGGGTTTATTATCTGGAGATTTTACATTATTTATTTTTGAAACAGGACGATCTTTGAAAAGTGATCCCCATCTTAAAGTAGACAATTCTTCATCACTACGTTCAATACTTTCGTTACATTTAATAGCACTAAACCTGACGTCTCCTTCATCATTTATAAACAGAAATTCTAAGTCAGGTATAGATTTTTGTATACTGTATAAATGTTCCGATATTATTTTATTAAATTTATCTTTGGCTGTATCCAAATTTGATTGTTTAACAACTTCTACCCGCATACCACCGGATTTTAAATAACCAATCAACATGACAGTGGATGTAATGTTATCTTCTTTTTGATGTTTCTGCCAAAATTCCCATAAGACTTGTTTTGCTATATTTACATGGACCTCCAATTCTTTGCTTAGCCATTTGTATGTAACCTGTATAAAAAAAAATGATAAGACATAAGTAAACAAATTATTAAAAACCGATCAGCGGAAACATTTTTCTAATTAACAATAATTTTGTTTTTACCACTTTATCATCGTCGTAAATGTAACCATTCAAAATTTCTAAATATTGATCCATAGCTTTTACGCTTATATTAAATTTAATCTATGTGATAAAACACAAACAATAATTTGTTAAATATTTATCACGATTAATCAACAAATTATTAAAATTGTACGTAAAATAAATGTAACTACATAGATATCCTATACTATATATACATATATATAAAAGATTACCACTGCACGCTATAACGATTAAATTTTAAACTAAAATATGTGATGTTATCAACAGTTGAACAGACAATATTTAAAGCAAGAGTAATCAGCACAACAAAATTGGTATATATTGCGCCATCAAATAGAGCGCACTATTAAAGCCGCTTTTATTTTATATTCATTTTTAATACAGGAATAAAATATTGAATGAGAATTATTCATTTTCTATTTTTTGTAAACATTCTTACTAAACGCACAATTTATATTTATATATGTATATACTATCGAGAAAGAATAAAACTTTAACGCCATCTAGGAATCGTATTAAAAAATATATTTCGATAGATGATGATCGATATATCGAAAATATTTTTCGACAAATGATAATCGATACATCGAATACGAAGATTAGTAGTTTACAATAACGGCCGCTGTAATCGCTGTTTTAATTTTATTTATAACCTAAATTTCTTCGATATATTGTACATAATAATTCCTGTTGTAAAGTATTTAAATCCTAATGAAAAATAGTGTTAAAATGTTTTTATATTAATTCTATTTCACATGACGTGTTGCAAGTTATTTATATTGAAAAATTGCAATGAAATAATTTTAAATATGTTTCTTGCGCAATAATAAATCGTGTACATTTTTCATTATGAATGAACATTTATCAGATAATAATATCACGATGAACAATTCAAAGAATGTGGATGAACAATTAAAAAGTCAAACTGACAATGAGTGTCCTTATGAAATAGAAAAATGTGTAAAGTGGATTGAAACAAATAATTTAGAAAAGGTTTGTATCTTTTTTTCTTTTTTTACATTTAATATTAGGGGATAAATTTTAATATATAAAAAATGATATATATTTATAGGTATGTTTACAATTCCCAGATGAACTTTTGTTACATTCAGTGAATATTGCATTAAATTTAGAAAAATGTTTAAATAGAAAAGTATATATTTTGGGAGACACAACGTGTGGCAGTTGTTGTGTCAATATAATTACTGCTCAACATATCAATGCTGATGGTATAATACATTTTGGACATGCATGTCTTAATCCTGTAAATCAAATATCGGTTTTTCATGTTTTACCAAAAAGAAACATCGATTTAACGTGCTTTCAAGATAAGCTTAAGGAAGCATTACAAGATACAACCAAAAAATGTATACTTTTTTATGACGTAGCTTATGCACATTTGATTGGTAAGTAATTATAGTTTATTTTAATAAAATTAATCATATTTTATAGTTCACAGAGCAATAGAATTATATTATTTTATTATTTTTGCAGAATCTATATACACCAGCTTAAAACTTACATTCAACAACTTAATTTTATCTTATTTAAATTGTACATCAAACGTGGAATTTACGGATTCGAAAAGTTCATCAGAAACTGTTGTCTTAGGTAGAGTATATAATTTAGAAAATGACTCTACGATAAATGATTATGAAGCAATATTTTTGGGAGAAAATGGGAAAACATTTTCAACGTTAGCAATGACTATTCCCGCGAAGAAATGGTATTATTTTGAAAATAACCGAGTCATTGAATTTAACGTATTAAATTCACCCTGGTTGAAAAGAAGACGATTTCTCGTTGAAAAGCTTAAAGATGCTAAAATAGTTGGTATAGTGGTAGCTACGTTAGGAATCAAAGATTATTTGAAATGTATATCAATGGTTAAAAATACTCTTAAACAAAATAATAAGAAAACGTATACTTTATCCGTTGGTAAAATAGATCCAACTAAATTAGCTAATTTTTTAGAGGTACGTACACAATATTTGGCTTACCAATTTGTTAATTTAATTATAATAATTAAAATGGATATTTAATGTGTGTTTTATTTTAGATCGATGCCTTTGTTGTAATAGCATGCTCAGAGAATGAGATATTTGATTCTCGAGATTTCTTGCGACCCATATTAATGCCTTTTGAAGTTGATTTAGCATTCAACGCTTCGAGGAAATTTTCTACACAATATTGTATTGATTTTAGGCAAATACTGCCTGGTGGTTTAAATTATTGCGATTTAAAAACATCCGATGAAACAGACATTTCATTGATTTCTGGAGAAATTAGAAATACAAATAAGGATAGTCTTTGTATAGATAAAATGGATGCTTTAGTTTTAAAAACACCAGGTAATGTTTTAGTTATAATTACGTATAAAATTAGTAATCAAAATCTACGTTAATACTCAATTTCAAAATAGGTGTTGTCGCTATTGGCAATGCAGGAGCGCAATTTCTTCAAGAACGATCTTGGAAAGGAGTTGAACAAAATTTAGGAGAAGATCCACCTTGTCCTGCACAGACAGGACGCAGTGGCATAGCGAGTCATTATCACAATGAATTATTATGTACAGATAAAAAAGAGGATATGAAAACGTAAAAAATTATTTATGGTTGTAATTACATAAAATAAAATAGAAATAAATATTGATTGTAATATCAATAGGAAATTATATCCGACGACTATTTATGAAATTCAAATTGTAACACGGATAAAATAACGCAAGATACAAACAAGTTTAATTGATATGACTTCAAGCCTAACTATTCATGTTGCATTGAATACAGTGGAATGCGAGAAATTATAATTATTATTTATAATAATTATAAATCTTATGTCCCATCACAAAATATAGCAAATTGGAGAAAGGAAGAAGCTTTTGTTAGAAGCTCGGTATTATAATCTAATAATGCTATTACCACTAGCGAAGCAATTATTCTTGGCATAAATAGATTTTGTCTTGTTTTTTATTTCTGCTGATATTGGAGTTGTTATCGTTATATTCGTTATTTTTGATATATTAAAATTACAAAAAAAGCACGGGAAGTATTATTTAATAAAAAGCATACTTTATAATCGTCTTAAGAAATATTAATTATCTTAGAAGAAGTAATATGATTTTTCTTTCTTTATTTTCTTGGTTTTTTCTTTTTTTTTTTTTTTAATAATATGATATTCATGTGTATACATAAGTATGTTTTTTGTTTATTTGTTATAATTAATCACCGTGCTGAAATTTGATACCAATTATTTCTCTTAAAAAAATACAATCCTATCGTTAATGACTTTGATATTGTAATCAATTTAACGAATTGATAATTTCAACCACATCCAGAAGAATTTTCAAAAACACGTTTCCATAATTTTCCATAAAGTAATTACGAACAAATGTGTACCCTCTTAAGCATACAATTTCTTCTATCTCTCAACACAAGTTTATCTCTCATCATATCACAGACAAAAATGCTTTGGTCTCAAAAATTGTTCTTTTTCTTTTTTTTTTTTTTTCTCTTCTTCTTCTCCTTTGCCTTTTTTTTTACTTTTTCGCAATTACGGTAAAATAATTCATACGTGATTCCCGCTTGTCTTTTCGCGAGTATATAATTATTCTTCAAATAAATCTTAAACTTCTGCTTAACAACACAAAAGCTAGTTTACGCGTGAGAAAAATAAAATCATAATAATAATAATAATAGTTAAAACAAAATAAATGAATATAAAAAATAGATGTAAAGGAAAAACGCATACAAAGAGTTTATCGTTAAAAAAAAAGCGTATGTGCACAAACAAACGCTTCTTTCGTATAAAAGCAGCAAAAAATAAAATAAAATAATAAATATATATATATATATATATATATATATATATGTATATAAAAAGCGTAGATATAATAATATTGTTGCCATTACATTATAAACAAAATTCTTCTTCTTCTTTTTATTGAAGTTCTTATCGACCGTAGTACACACTCGAATTTATCGAAAGATGTATATTTATATAACGCATTCATTCATCGTTATTAAATCTACAAGCATTTCTTTCTCATTATCTTAAACAAATTTTATTAAACTCAAATAAGAAAGAGAGATAGCACTCCTGGTCGAAAGGTCTTTTTTTATTTTATACTTTTTTGCTTCCTTTTTAAAAAAATTTAATTGAGTAACATTTTAAGGCCGTTTCTATACTATCTAGATCATATTGTTTCTTTTTACCCTTTTACAAGACGTACAAATCGGCCTTGAAATTTTACTCGCAGAAAATGTAATGCAAAAATCATAGAGTTCATAGTGCGAAGAGCATGTTTAATACACTACAAGATTGTAACATTCTATAGTACTCTAGAATTACAACACGTGATATCTCTTAAATGTTCTTTATATTACAAGTAATCACATACATAATCGTTCTTCATATTTCTCGATTATAAATTTACTTTTCTTTTTTTTTTTTTCTTTTCCCCAGTCGTATAGAAACCATACAACTAGAAATTATTTCTTCTTTAAAGATATAAATACAAATATAGTGCACACTTTATTCAGTATTTTTAACATGTGTAAGAAATAATTGATTCAATTAAAATACGCATTTGTTCATTCCTAATAAAAATAAAACGGAAAATTATTACTCGTCACGAAGATCCGCGTAAATCTGTGAATTAAAATAGATGCGTTTAAACGATTACTTTTTAATAAAAATGAACATAAATGTTTTGAAATACTTTTACAAAGATTAAGTATTAAATAGTCAATTAATAATCAATTGATATATATATATATATGTATATGTATTAACTTGTGATTACTTGTGTGTTAAACCCTGTAATCAAACAGTGGTTATTTTTTATAGCATATTATCAGCATGTGTATAACAATATTGTAGGTGTTGCTTTTTCCTTATATTATTCTTGCATTTCCAAAATAGTACCTAAAGCCTAAATACAAATAAATAGTTTATGATAAAACGTATATTTATAATAATAATAATAATAATAATAATAATAATAATATTACCATAAAATAGTTAAAGTACAAATGTCCGAACTTCCATGTGAAGTGAAAGAAACTGGTAATTACTTTTCAAAAATTTGCGTATAATGGTAAATGATATTTACTATAAAGACACGTATTTCATAAAAACTTTACATAGGCCACCAATACAATTATACTCGAAAAAATTTTTTCGTCATCTTCGTTTTTCTTTGTTTTTTGTTTGTTTGTTTGTTTGTTTTACTTATGTTTTTGTTAATGATAATATATTTATTTTGTATATATATTTATATACTATTGCGGAATATATATATATATATTCTCTTGGGAATTCTCAGACACAAAAGTGATTCGATCGATAATCTATGTTACAATATTTTTAAAAACAAATCAAATATAACTTCACGATGGTAACCGGTGATTTAACAATCAAATTTGAAATGATAATTATTACGAGCCTACAAAAGGAATAAAAAAAAAAGAAAAGAAAAGATAGATAGATAGAGAGAAAGAGAGAGAGAGAGAGAGAGAGAGAGAGAAAGAGAGAGAAAGATGTACGATTATAAATAATTAATCAGAACGCACAGACTTGTGAAAGTTAATAGGATTCTCTACTTTAATAAGATGTATTTCCTTTATCTTTTGTTTTTTTTTTTCTCATAAAAGCATTTTGATTTGTATATATTTAGACATACACACATGCTATTTATTCTTGTTGGTTTAACGTGGATGCATTTTTTTTCTAATAATCTTTTGCAGGCCTTCAAATTCAATCTTATTTAGGTATCGGATATTATCAATGTGAATTCAATTATCAAATACAAACATAGCAAGTATTTCATCTTTCTCATTTTCAATAGTTACATGCCATATCCGTTTTATAGATATTAAAATTTATTATCGAAATTAAGCATTCTTAGCCAAAAGAGCATCGATCAGTCTAAGTCTTGCCTTAGTTTGTTTGTAAGATTCATAAACGGTCGTGACTTGGGGGCCACGATCTTCCCTTTGCATACGACGTCCTGCTCGAGCTTCAAATTGTGCTTCTAATTCCTTCAAAGCCCTTCGAAGACGTTTCTTTTCTTCCCTGGTAATCCTTTGTTGAACCAATAATTCTTCTCTGAAAAAAAAAAAAAAAAACAAAAATGTAAAAAGAAAACAATTTTAATTATATTATTTGGGGATGATCGTCGTTTTTATAGATCAATATAATAATTTTAATTGCTATTAAATAATATATAATATAAATATTACTGTGGCATAGCATGAAGACTTTCTCCAGCGCTACGACTCCCTTCGCTACTACTGTGTTGACTATCACTATCGGTTGGAAGTTGGTCTACTGTTTCAATACAATCTAATATGCCTCTATGAGACATATCTGGTTCGCTAGCTCTTCTTTCCGCGTCCGTAGAATTGTTTGGCAAAGCGGATGAAGTAAAATCCATTGCTTCGTGTTCTAAGATTGTTGCTAACTCCGAAATACTATCCTTATTTTTACTCTGTAAAATTGGATGAATACAAAAATATATATATATATATATATAATAAAATATTGAGCACATGTTAATAATAATAATTGGAATAGGGGGCCCGTTGACTTACCGCTCCTGATCTGATAAGTAATCTTTTCAAAGTTCTGTATTTATCGTACAACGGCCGTACGATACATCTGTCATCTTTGGAAACTGGCCTACCAAAGGTATTTTCAATATGTAGTAGCGCCTTTTGTACCGCCGTTTTTTCGTCAAACAATTGTTCGTAGGTCAATTCCTCCATGTTGTCCGGTCGATTGCATTTCAATCGTTTCTCAGTAAGTTTCTTTTCCACCTCCATGACCATTTCCTCCATCGACGAAGTTCTTGATTTTTCTTGACTGTTATTATTATTAGTTGGACTTCCAGGAGTATTTAATTTGTTATTGGCGTTAGCTATAAGCGCACCAATCGGATCCTCCTTTAACATTTTATGTTCCTTCCTTAATTTATTTAATTCCGTACACAATCTTTTGATATCACGATTACTCATTTTGTCCGAATGACTTGGACGATAACCAAAGTTCTCTTCGAATTCATCCTCGTATTTTTTAATCTTCTTCTTCAAACCGTTAATATGCTTGGTCAAATTTTTTAGACCAATCTCTGATATATTCGGAGCATTTTGTTGCGTATCATTTTCCGAATAGAATCTCCTAGGTACCAGTAATGAATTTCTAGGTGATAGCATAGCTTCTACTCTTGCATCAGAAACTTCTTCCTAATATAATGTAAAATATATATATATATATTAGATTTATATTATATTTATAAAACATTGTTATATACATATTTTCTTAAAAGTACGTACGTTGCCTGGCCGATGTTGAAAACCCCAATTAGTTAGACTAGGATTATTTCCATCTTCGTGATCAACCGTTGGCGGCCGAGCTGGTGATGGAGACCTGCTAGGTCCACTGCTCAACATTTCAAGAAAACTTTGTGCCGGTGATCCGTTGTGATCATTTGGGCTCGGTGATACGGTATAAATATTTTCGTGTTCTTCATTTTCCTATAACAAAAAAAAACAATTAAACAACGTTATATTATAAAATATATATCATAATATCCGGGATGAAATACTTGTTCAATTAAAATGAATAAAACAAGATGAAAATTATTTTGAACAAGGATATTAATTAATATACCTTGCTTGAACTTTGATCGGTGTCCGGTACTTTATGAATTCTTCTTCTACGAGCTTGTCTTCTTCCTCTTGGAGTAATACTTCTGCTAAATCTTTCACTATTCCTTAAACGTTCAGCATCGCATTCGAATCTCTCGGTTGCCAACACTGCTTCGCACGGTGATGGTACCGGGGATGGTTTTTTAGAAACTGGTGATACATTTGTTCTCTCGTGCAGAGGCAGACCCCCGCATCTCTATAAAGATAAACACACATACATACACACATGGATAAGTTTTCTGATCAAAAGTTTGGAATCGTTTTTGTTTTTTTAATCTTTTTTTTTTTGTTTTCTTTTTACATCAAAAAAATCTAATATAATAATATACTGATCAATTTTCAAACGATCTAACGTTAAATATTAAACATTAACATAATTGTGAATAACGTTTTTAAAAAGATTCTTTTAACATTGTTCTCTTTTGTCCGTAAATGCTCTTGTACAGTTTATGCACCTAATTTTATATTACCAACTTTTACAAGAAGCACGGAACAATATTCAATTGGAAAAAAAAACACACTCGGATAAATTAATTGCCAAAGGGGGCGGGGGGAGGGAGTTTGCTTAGAATATATATCAAGCTATATCGTTAACAAAAAAAAATAAAATAAAATAAAATAATAAATGCAATATCGTTCCGATGAAAAATAGGAAAAAAGAAAAAAATATATTCATTCACTTGAATATAAGGAAAGAAAGAAAGAAAGAAATAAAGAAAGAAAGAAAGAAAAAAAAGAAAAATTAATATACACAAAACGTTAAAACAATACTACTCGTATAAGATTTTTTTGACAAATAAATCTACCTCGGTTACGTTCAAGGCATTCATTTTATTTTTCTTATAAATAATCCTGTTTTTCTCTCTGAATTTTATTTATTTTTTAAGTTGTTTTATTCCAAACTTTTGGCCGGTAGAGAGTGTGTATATCATCTACAAATAAGAAACGTTTGTTCTATTTTCTTTTTCTTTTCTTTCCCCTATAATAATTATTTAATATAATATATATATACATATAACGTATCTATATAATTTCATTGATCGGATCGATTTAAAAAAAACTTTATGAAATATTTCTTACCACACCATGACCCATGTCTTGTCCAAGTTGTGACAATATGTTCAAATGTTGTTCGCTATTGAAATCTTCGTGACTACTAACTCGTCTTATCGTATCCGCTGTATCGTTAGGTGTATCAAGAACACGTTCCTCGCTACTACTTCTGAAAATACGTAACACATCGATGTTAAATCAACTTACACATTTATTTATACTTTAACTGGTTTAACATTGAATAGAAAGAAAGAAGTTGAAATGATTATACGTAAATATTATAAATACTTATTTCTAAATAAGGATAATGTGTGTGTGTATGGTATGTTATATATATAGAAATACTTTTATTTTAGTAGAAATATGTTACCTTTAAAAGAAAACTATTAGATTAATGAGCTATTATTTCAATGATTCAAAACAAAAAAAGAAAAAAAAAACAAATCAAATGCAATCATACCTTATCAATTTTCGTTCTTGACAACAGGATTCACGTCGTTCCTTACGTTTACGTGGTTTTAATACGCAAAGTAACGATGTACCCTCGGATATTTTACGTTCCTCTTTCGTATCTTTGCAAATTGTGCAATCTTCCGTAGGAATTATACCGTTCAATGTATTCTCACGAATGCTGTAACAAATAACAAAATTTAACATATTATATACAATCTATTCTATATATTTTCTTATTTTAAAATCGGTATGTTAAACGTTTTCAAACTAGACAATAACAAAAATAATAATCTCGTGCATAGGATTTGCATTTGCTGTTTTGAAACTTGAAAACGACAAATCATTTTTCATGTAAAGTTACAATAAACTCGGTAGATTGCATTTACAGTCGTAAATATTCCATTTTCTCTTTTTTTTTTACGACTTTACGACACATTTGAATCTAATTATGTTAACGCATCCTTTTATAGACACAGTATTATGTAAGTTATCCAATTGTATGTATATATTTGCATATATATAGAATATGTGTATGTGTTATATCATCAACAATTTTGTTGCTATTTAGTGATGTAATTTTATACATTTTCTAAGAGAATAGCAATCAATCATTGTTTTAGAATGTAATTATCTAAAAATACGATTAAGGAAAACGATAATTATTCTGGAACGTTGATTCGATTTTTTTTTTTAATACTATTCTATTATAAGATTTATTCTTTTCTCAAAGGACATTACAAGAAATAACAACAACAACAAAAAAAGAATAAAACGAAAGAAAGGACGATTCTTTACTACCGGTTTTAGCATTTCAAACGTAAGGCCCGAGAAAGAAAGAAAGAAAGAAAAAAAAAATAAAAAGAAGAAGAAGAAGAAGTAGTAAAATTCTCTCGGGTATGAGTCATTTGACCGCTGATAATATTTCGTCGTTTCTACCACCATCATAATATAATACCCAACACAACAATTTACATTTTTGTAATCTTTTAATTTACTAACATCGTATAAAAAACAATATTATTATTCGTGCAACGTAAGCACGTTTTTTCTTTTTATATTTTTTGTTGTTGTTATTATTATATTTGGAAAAGAGTATTGCAATAAACTTGTTTCAATTTATAATATTCGAATACAATATCTTATTATTATTATTATTTATTAATATATTATTATATAAGTATCTATATTTTTCTTTTGTTCTTTTTTTATTATTATTATTATTATTATTATTATTTTCTCTATGAGATAACTGCATCATAATATTATTTTCCATGGGTGTGTAAAAAGGATTATTATGTATAAAATGAGAAAAATAAAATGCATAACATACAACACACATACATAAACAAGTGTAGCACAAGGATCTACGTTCTTGTATTTATTAACACAATGAAATAAGGTGATTAAAGATGAAAAGCTTGATTCGCGAAGCGCAAAATTTATTCACGAAGGAACCGATGAATCTATCACGCTCATTGATCTAACAAGTTGGCGGGATCAGGCAACTGTGATAATTCAATTAATCCTGATAAACGAGAACGAGTTTATGATGTGCTACCTACTACGATGTTACTTTTAATATTGATTAATAATAATAATAATGATAATGTGTGGTGTGACGATGATAATAAAATAATATTATTAAAAAGAAAAGAAAAATAAAAGGAATTAATTTGTGAACGATGCAACAAAGAACTTTTGCGAAACCAACCGAAAACAACATTTCCCCATTAATCGCTAAAAAAAAAAAAGAGAAGGTAATATATTAAAAAAAAAAAAAAAAAAAAAAAACTCTCTCAAATTATATCCGACTTATCTTACTGATTTATTAATTGTCTAAGGACGATAAAATGCAAACTATTACGGTTTTTCTGCTTGCACCGGTAAGAATTTGATACGTTAACTTGAAATCATTTGATAAGATATAATTATTTCTTTTTTTAATATTTTTTTCATTGCAATATTCTTTTTTTTTTGGTAAATAACTTATTTTCCTTTTTATTTCTTTTCACATGAATAACAAAAAAAAAATATATATATATATATTCTAATATTATAATACAGAAACTGTGTAAAAAAAACTATTTCTCTTATTGTTTATTGCGTATATATTCAATCAAATTTTTATAATTATTTTATTATTTTCTTTATTAAACGAATCGAAAAAGAAAAATAAATAGAAGATAAATAACGAATCGAAGTTTGTTTAGAAATAAGGAAGAAGATCGAGATTAAAAATAGAAGAAAGAAAGAAAAGAAAAGAAAAAAATATGAAATAGTACACATAAATTGCAGTAATAGATGAACGAAGAAGAGAATCATCCATTAGGTATAATTTACAGAGAGAAAACTCATCAGTTTGTTCGCGTAAAACTTTCCCATCGAATTCCAACGATATTCTAACAAAAGAAAACTTTTCTCTAATTCAGAAACAAAATTCATTTCTTTTTTTTTTTAAATAATAATAATACCAACAATCGAGACACGTGTCACACATATGTTTCTAATTTTTTCTTTTCTTCGAATTTCCATTTGACTTTTGTAAAAATACAAATTCCAACTTGACGAAGATAAAGACCCTTTTTTTTTTTCTTCCCTATTTTCTTTTTTCCTAATTCAACGTGGGAAGATTTACTAAGGGAATAACTATACTCTCTAATATTATTATTATTATTACTACGAAAAAGAAAAAAAAAAAAAGGGGAAGTTTATATTTAGTCTAGATAATAAAATAGGAAAATAAAAAAGAACAAAAAGTCAAATTAAAAAATATTACAGAATATCATTCTACTCAAAATTCCTTTCTTTTATTTTCCTACATTTTCTAAAAAGAGAATACACGATAATGATAGTATCCTAATCGAAATAAAAAAAAAAATAAAAAAAAAAAACAGATAAGTAAAATATAAACGAAATATAAATGAATAAATTAAATATGATTTTTGTTGGAAGTCGTATTGTTATTTGATGTTTTTCGATCTTACACATCATCATCATCATCATCATTGTCGTTGTTGTTGGTTGTAATAATAATCATCATCATTATTATTTTATCATCATAATCAATTGCATTTATATTCGGGAATAAAAATATGCAACTCACTGTACGCGAATAATATCCGTTGCTTCCGTTAACAACACTCATGTAATCACGAAGACCAACTTTCTTTTCCAATGGCGGAGTACCGGCGTAAAGAAGAAGAAGACGACGAGTCTCTCGGCAATTCGATGAAACATTTATAATCGACGGTATTTACGCACGAATATATACACACACAAACAAACACGCACACGTACACGACACGACACGGGATATATGATTTATAATTAATATAAATTTACAAAAATTGTGTATTCAACAAATAACTAAACTGGAAAAACTTAAATAGAAAAATAAAAACAACTATCACTGTATGTATGTATATATATATATATATATGTGTGTCTGTGTGTGTGTGCTTAGAAGAAAACGATGACGACGACAATTTTCACACGAATTCTTTTTAAAAAACTAATACATACATATAATCGTTAACCGAAATAATTAAACTTAATTATACTTCGTTAGACAATTATCTAACAAATTGTTCACTCTAATTGTCTATAAGAAAAATACTTTAACTGGTATGTGTACACTTGTGAATACGTACATAATACATACGTCTGTCTGTCCATCTGTCTGTCTTATTCTCACATTTACATTCACTCACATTAACATTAACATTAACCATTCACTCTTTACGTCTAACAAAAAGTTTCTTCACTAATCATAATAAAACTATTATTAATATTATTATTATTATTATTTTTGTATTAATACTGTTTTTTAAAACTGAAAATTGTGTGATATGCTGCTACTATACTAACTCAACGTCGAAAAGGCATAAAACGAACTGCACCGGTTGCCGGTCGGCTCCGGTCTCTATATCCGTTCGTGCTTGCGAGACTCGATACTTAAACGTATGTGTATATGTATTTGTGTCTTTCATTATATATATATATATATATATATATGAGTAAATACATCCTATCTTTTTACGTGTATATGTAGAAGGCGTAGTAATCACGCGCGTGTAGGAACTGCCTGCACGTGATAGAGGGACGTCGTATCCATTCTGCACATAAGTGTTGTTAGTGTTGTATCCTTTCTCTTTTCGTTTCTCTCTCTTTCTCTTTCTCTCTCTTTACCTTCCTTCTTTCTTACCTTTTATTTTATTTTATTTTATTTGCAAACAATATGGGCTGCAAACTACCGTCAAAAATGTATAAATGCAAAGAAAAGGTATTAACAATTACACTTTTGTTGTTAATTATTTGTAATATTTATTATTATTCAACTACCGAAGAATTTTTATTGACCATGTTTAACCTTTTTTTTTATTTCAAAAGTTTTGGGTTTTAGTTGGTACTGTCTGTCTACCCTCAACGTATTTATTTCATATTTTTCCTTTTTTTAGCAATGAATACCCCATTAAAACATGTTTATTGCGTTGAATACAAAAAAGAGAGAGAGAAAGGGGGAGAAGGGGAGAGAGGGAAGTTGCATTTCTTCCAAGTGCATCCGATCGCGTGCATCGATCGTGCACAATATGTGTTCTTTTATTTTTTCATTAATGTTTATTCTACAACGGGATTAAATAGGATCGGTTTTCTTATTTGAAATTATAATTCTTATGTTTTTTTATTTAATTTTGTATTATTGATTATTTGTAAATCTATTTAAATTCGTTTTGTTATTTAGAAACTATTCAAATCAAAATTGATCGTGCGATTTGCGATATAAATTAATTTGCATTAATTATCTTAATTATTTATCTCTGTTGAATACAAATTTTCAAAAAGGAAGTTGTTTATATATATATATAAATAAAAGTAGAATTAAGTAATACCAAGAGAAATAATAGTTCATTTGAAAATTTTCGAGTGTTGGAGGGGCATCTCGTT
>NW_014569559.1:1311252-1312586 GCF_001313835.1 Polistes canadensis | reverse complement strand
GTTTTTGTGTGTTTCGTTAAATGTGATTATTAGGAAATAAAATAACTTTATATAATCACACACATTGAATTTAATATCTATATATAGGTATATCAGTTAAAAAAATTGCAAAATTATCTAACAAATACAATTTAGATCCTCGAACGTATCCTATTAATATTTATAAATATGCATACGCACACACAGATGATGTAAGTCATCGGGAAAGCGTATAAAAATTTCGAATAACATCTTCGTATCGCGATCGTGTCCATTTGGCAAAAGGTTTGACGTCAATCGTCTCTATTTTCGATCATTTTAATAACATACATTTCAACGTGTCATCATTATTTAATCTTAAACGATTATTTGAATATTCTTAAAAAGGACTCGTTAAATTATTACAATGTAATAATAATAATTTCCAATTGAAAATCTTCTGTTAAATATCGTTTAATGATTAAAAAAAAAAAAAAAAAGGAAAAAAACATTTTGATACTTGTTTTGTGTATCAGTTGACAGACTGCGCGCATGCGTACTTTCCTATCCCCTCATGCTCGTAGTAGTAGTAGTAGAGAAACACAAACAACTATGAAACCGGTTCGAAGTTTGTTCTTTTATATACCCTCGTCACGAACTTCACTACCAAAAGAATGCTACACGTTCCATAGAGAACATTATATATATATATATAATATATATATATATATATATATGTAAGTGTATTACGTTCCTATCAAGATATATAGTATTATAATATAATTATCAAGATAATAATATATATATACATATATATTCAATTCATTATATATATATATATATATATATTTGTAATAGTATGCAATCGTGGATCACGTGCGTCGTATTTATTTTTATTAGAAAAACTTTTCCTATTATTTCGTCAACGTCAGTTTAAAAGATAAACAACGCCGTTTAAAATATTCTCGAATGTTCGTTGAATCGATACCAGTTGACTTCCGAGTGTGAGTAATCATTATTTTACGATATAAAAAAAAAACAAAAAAAAGGAAAATAATTCACGATCGTAATCAATTATAAATTTCACGTTATATTTATCATTTGAACCATACGTTTGTAATTTTCCAACCATTGTTTTTTCTTTTTTTTTTTTGAGAAAGAGTACAATAATTATTGAATCAAATATTATACGTCAATGGGAATTTGAAATCTGAATCATTGATGCAGATAAGTGACACGTTTTTTTCTTTTTTTTTTACACCTGACTATGTATTTATATTTATAATTTGTTCGAGGTTCACGAAAGCGCACGATATACGTGACGAAAAGAACATTTCTAAGATTTTAACGTGTTCTTTAAGTTTTTTTTTTTTTTT
>NW_014569559.1:1308077-1310302 GCF_001313835.1 Polistes canadensis | reverse complement strand
AAATGAATTAAAAGTTTTAACCTAATTCTCTTATTATTCGAAGTTATTTGACATTTTGATTTAAATAATCGAACATATGGTTGAACACATTCAAATAATATAATCACAAAATAACCACAATCTCTTATTATTCCCATATTAATATAGAATTCTCTGACGCAATTCTATTTCTATTATAAATAATATTGACTCTAAACCAATAATCACGAGCCAAAATGTATATTTATATAAAAAGAGAGAGAAAGAAAAAGAGAAAGAGAAATAGAGAGAAGAAAAGTGAAGGGAGTCAGGTTTAAAAAAAAAAAAAGAAAAAAAATACACACACACGCATATATATATATATATATATATAAAAGAAAAAAAGAAAAAAATTACATCGAATATTAGTGGGTACTTTCCACTAGGAAATAATAAAACTTATGGGTCCAGGTAACAAACTCTTGGAAGGAGACTATTTTTGTTCTCAGACACACGTGTCTAACTCAAACCGGCTTTTTCCAAATGGGATCCCTCTCTTACAAACACACATATACACATATATATAAAATGAAGCGAATATAACTAACACGAAAGAATAAATAATAATAAGAGGAACGTGCAACCAACATAGTTCTCTCTCTCTCTTTCTCTCATTCGTCCATCTATTCCCAACAGTGTTTTTTTCCTGGTATTGGTGTCTTAGGTCTGTTAAAGATCAGCAAAGCCTATTAGGAAGAGTTACGTCATCTCTGGATCAGTGGCTTTATACCAACTGGGAGGAAGACGCCCAGTAAACAAAATGATACCACGCTTTAGCCTACGCAATGATTCATTCTCACTTTATATTAGAAATGATTCAACGAAATGGAAAAAAAAAGAAGAACAAAATCCACGAAAGATTTATTAAAGAGAAAGAAAGAAAGAAAAAGGGAGGAGGACCCTTTCTACCTGTTTTTTTCTAACAACTAGCCAACTGAAACTTTCCATAGGTGCAAAAGGTGGGGTGTGAAGGTCAGTAGTGGGGAGAGACACAATACTCAAATGGACAATCTTTTTTTCTTTTTTTCTTTTTTTTTTTTTTACCATTTTGGTTATCTTTTATTTGACTTCGGAGGGTAAGGGGAGGTTAAACAAGGATTACCTTTTGTCGTAGAAAAGAAACTGACTATTTTTCAAGATAATGGTCATATGATTTTATCGTCATTCCGATCTATTTTTTTTTTATTTTTTTATATTTCCGAACAAAGTCTTCTCTTTTAGAATAAACCTACAAAGTACTTATGATCTTATGGTACATTATTAAAAATGATTGAAAAATTTCCGATAGATATTATATGATAATAAAAAATACATTTAGTTTATAATTTAATTATATTCTTCGAGAGGATAAACGGGGAGAAGAGGGGTGGATCGAGGGGTGAAGATATTTAATCGAATGGATATTTGTTCAAGGTCACCGCCATGAGCACACACATGTGTTCTCTCTCCCTATTATGATTCATGCACGTGTAACCTCGGATACGAGAAGATAGAATAACCACCCTACTCACCCCCCCCCCTCTTTCCCCCTACCCATTTTTACTAGAAAATCTTATCGATCGAAGATAACAAACAATTCATTTTATTTCTAATTTATAATCCAATGGCAAACGTTGAATAAATTTATTAAACGACAACGTGTTAATTTATATTACTTACGTTTTTTTTATTTTGTTTTGATATTTTAAAAAAAAAAAATAGGAAAGTGTATTTTAAATGGAAAAGTTATTGTTTTTATAAAAGAAGAGTATTGATATTGCATAATCAAAAATACGATTGTTTAAATTAAATCGATAGGTCAATGTTGAGAAATAAGCAAAATATCCATCGAACGAAAAATCAAAAGATATAATTTTAATACAGATTTATTTATAAATATATATATATATGTGCAAATAAAATTGAATAATACTTAACGAAATAACAAACTGAAATTGAAATTATTATTTCAAGTATAAGAGGAAAGTGTGTTTGAATAAGAAGAAGAAGAAGAAGACGGTATTCTGGTCTTTTGCCAAATTTGTATTAACGGCCTAAGAAATTCTCACCGTTTCTCCTTCACCCCTTTAACCAACCCCACCAACCACCACCACTCTTCCCCCCTTGCTAAAGTTCGCAAGAAATTGCGCAGTTACTCTTGCCAATATTCAAAATAATTTTCTTAAAAATATCTTACGTTATGACGTTACTTTACCCACCCACCCACC
>NW_014569559.1:1301484-1308022 GCF_001313835.1 Polistes canadensis | reverse complement strand
CTCTTTCTCTGTTTTAATTTTAAAAAGAAAATATATATTTTATATATTTAAGAGATAATTAAATATAAAAGATAATTTTTTAAATATTACTATTTAATCGTAATATATATATATATATATATGATTTTCTATCGTGTAAGATAGATTTTAAATTGAAGTAATACTCTAAATCGTTAACTAATCGCATTTACAATTTTCTAATCCTAAGTTCTAATGAATATATATATGTGTGTGCATATATGTAAGTGTCTCTCTACATATATCGACCTTTCTCTAAATTTAAAGGTTTCCCAGACCTTGGCACAAGTGCATTAACGTTGCAACGAGTTATTATTAATTCTAATTTTATATTCTTTTCTTTTTTTTTTTCTCTCTCTCTCTCTCTCTCTCTCTCTCTCTCTGTTCAATGCTTGTCGCATACTCTAGACGATGAGTAATATACTTTGACGTTATGATTACGAATGAGAAATGAAATAATAATGATTGTTATATTTTAACACGTAATATTAATAATTAATCGTGCACGTGACTTTGATTTATTTTTGTTTCTTTTTTATTTACAAACGATCGAACATCAATTGTCGTTAGATATTTCAATAATTTCGATCAATTGTATTATGCATGCTACGTACAGCATAGTGTATGTGTGTGTATGTATAATACGTGTTCTCTTTTTCTTTAATGTGTCAATTTAATCGATCAAACAAGATCTAAACGTTTCTATTTTAATCCTAAATATATTAAATTATCCCCATCAGAGAAAATTAATCTGTCAATGTAAGAAATAATATTTTCTTGTTATACGTTTTCTTTTATCTATATTAACACGCGAATAACACCATAAATAAATCCAATCGAAATTTATAATTAATTCTATTAACGTTTAACAACTAATGCAACGTAAGGAAGAAGAACTATTTGATAAGTCATCAGTAATCATGGTGTATCATATGCACGATGAATAATAAATAAATAAATAGTAATAAAAAGTATGTGTGTGTGTGTCTCTGTCGAAGGAGTTCTTACGGGAAATCATAATGAATCGTACATCGGTTAATATAATTGTAACCGGTCAAATCATTTTGACCATGGAATCATGGCCGATCTTATAATAACATTCCTGTACCTCGGCCTTCTGAATACTTTGAAAAAGAAAGAGAAAAAATTAAAAAAAAAAAAAGAAAAGAAAAGAAAAATAATATAAAATAATTAAAAAAAGAAAAAGGGAAAAAAAATTAACCAACCAACCAACGAACCAAACATAATTACATTTTCAATGACATCATTTCTTTCACGTAGATATTACAACTTGTGTGCTATATAAACCGTTCGAGAAAATTTTCCACGATATTTGCTCTTGTTAAACGTGGAATCATTTTTCTTCTGGCAATGAGAGACGTACTAGGAAGAAAAACGTATTAGATTTTTTTTTTCTTTTTATATATATATTATTCTTTTTTTCTAGGACGAGAAAAAGATAGCAAAGATAGCAAAAAAAATTCACACACACACATACATATATATATATATTCGTGACACCATTCATTCGTGTCTTGCAAGAATTCATTCCTTCCTTCCTTCATTCCTTTTTTACTTTCTTCCTTCCTTTTCCTATTCGTTTGAATCGATCGAAAAAAGAACGCATTAACAATTTGCTGTTGTCGGTTTCATCGACCTCATACGAATGAGAAACATGACTACCAAAAGGCTCCGTGCCAATGGTAACGAGGTGACACAGAGAGACACTCTTAAAATTAATCAATTTTATTCATTACGAGTCTCAAACGTTATAATCGTGCCAACAATTCCTATTGTTTAATACAATTAACATTAAAACTCCTTCTATTACTATTATAATTAATTATAAATTCTAATAAACCACTCACAATTATCTTATATAATATTAAACTATTAATTACGTAATTAGAAATAATTAATTGTTAATCTAAAAATATATATTGAATGATATAAAAATATTTGTATTAATTTATAATACCGAAATAGTATAATAAATGAATCATAAATATACATTCACATTTATTTCAATGTTTTATTTATATATATATTCTTGTGTGAGAGAATTTCTGTCACGAATGCAATCGTGATCAGAGCATGACCGAAATATATGCATTACGTTATGATATGCACGTGTTAAAATACGTTAGATGTTAGCCAAAAGTTCATCCAATTATTACGTTAGACTAGTTATTATACTTTGGTAGAAGGAAATAGAATTGTTTTGCTATATTATCTCGGTTAGATATTCCTCAATGCATTCCATACAAAGTAGTATAGTTTTAACGATCGATTGGCATACCATTCGTTGAAAACCTATTTGATCGATACCGTCGGACTATTTCTTTCTTCCTTTTTTTTTTTTTTTCTTATGCAATCTACCTTATTATTACTCTAATCAAACTATTCGATTTAATCTTGCAATGCGCATTTATTTAAAACCTTATTTAATTTCTATCGATTTAACATTTGTGTGTATCGCAATTAGAAATAATATTTATCTAATTAAATAAATTAATAAAAGAGGAAGATTTGTTTTTTTTTTTATTAGAACACTTTACAAATAATTTTTTTAATTAAAATTGAATTTATAATAAAGAAAAAAAAAGATGTCAGATAAATTTATTAATAAAATACTAATTTTATTTATTTATTCTATTGGATATTAAAGAAAGATTTGTTTATATCTTTTTTTTTATAATAATAATAATAATAATAATAATAATGAAAGAATACTCGATAAAGGATACGAGTATCGATTCGTAATTGTACGTTTTTAAAAAACCGATCGATATGAGAGTCACGTAAGAAGCAAAAATCGAAGGGAGTCATGCGTCAATGGACCAAACGACGACGATAATAATTCATCCATGCGAACATAAACGAGGAAAGAAAATTAAAAAAGGTAAATGCGTTTAATAACCCTCAAATATACTTGAACGATTAAGTTAAATGATTTTTAAACAAGGACAACGATGATTGATTTGATTTAACTATCACGTTACCACCCCGATCACGATATCTCATGGTAAATCGTTGGATAAAAACTATATTCACAATAAAATTATGAAAAGTTATAAAAAAGGTATTATTTTCTATATATATATATTTTCGTCTACGGGTTATATAACATAACCACCCAATATTCTTTATCAAACGTATGATAACAACATTTTATTTTTAGTTTAAAACGTGTTACCCGTTCCCCGTCCCATCCCTCATTATCATAAAACAAAATTTATATTCCTGTTAAAGTAAAAAATAAAAAAAGGAAGCAATAATTTATCGACTTTTTTAGTTAATTAATCAAAATGACAAACATAATTGATTCTTATTGCATTATATTATTCTACAATGTTTTATTTTCAAACGAATTCCAAATAATTTGTGATTTATTTAAATGGTCGATCGAATTGTTGGTTCTCTATTATCTTTTCTGTGTTTCAAAGATAAAAATAAAGAGAGGAAGAGAGAGAGACAGACAGAGGAAGTTACGTAAGGACAATATTTGCAGAGAAAATGGTTAAAGCTTGTTGTTGGTATCGATAACCAAACCAACACACTCTTCTAATATAACCCACTTTTAAATTTAGATATATTCCATAGATAAAAGATAAATTTGCAGGAACTTACCAATCGGGAAAGAGTAGGTGTGCCTCGACAAGGATGTCTCGTAGAAGTATGGTCGCAGGTGGTACGTGAGGTAAAATAACAGGAGCGAATACACCGCATACACCAGCACTGCGTCCGTGTCTTGCTTCGTATCTGCTTAAATAAATCGCCAAGTAACCGAGTAAGTGATAATGAGAGGACGGGAGGGTTGACAGGAGTTCCTTCGTCGATTTAATCCAGGATTCGTGATTATTTGAGTAATCATCTGTTGTTGAAAAGAAAAAAGAAACAAACGTCAAAAATAATTTATCAATTGAATAATTGTATGTGATTATTATATGAGAACTAGATATTATATAATTATGATTAACAAGAGTTGAATCACATATACAAAAATTAGGAATAAATGGATTGAACGATTTGCTTTTCAAATTAGTTTTAACTATATATATATATATATATGTTCAGTTCAAATGTAATTAACTAACACTCTATTCAATTGATCAGTGATATTTGATCACGAATGTATAAAAAACGATACATATTAATTGAATATTGAATAATAATAATAATATAATAATAGATATTTAAAGTGAATCAAAAGTTCGTGGATCTTTTTAGTTTTTCTTTTAACATTTTCCAAAATATAAATTTGACACAAAAAACAATCCCACACATGTGCAATTTATAATACAATAAAACTCACAAACTTTTGATTGACCCTGAACAATAATCAAAAACCCTTTTACTAACTGTTATGAAGATTTAACAATCTCGCGACCAACGTGGACGGTACAACGGGTTGCGGTAATTCTTTCAGGTACTGTCGAAGAAGGGTGGCTGCTGTGGATGGGCAAGCTGCAACTTCCAAATCTGCATCACCTTTTCTTTCGAAAGCTGTCCTCAATTTTTCAGCTAGGCGTGGACTACCACCGGACAAACGAAATACCGCAGCACTTTGGAATCCGTGAGTTTCGATGTAGCTGCAGAGCCGATGAACCACGTAAGGTACTCCAGTTTCTTGATAAGATTCTATCAAGTCTAGCCGTGCACCGAAAACTTTTGTTGAACCTCCACCACCACCACCACCACCTCCTCCTCCACCTGTTCCTGTTCCTGTTCCTCCTCCTCTGCCACGGCCAAGGAATGATCCTGCGAGGACTCGCTTCACTCTTGCAAGGCGGGACTCGTCCTGAGAGACCGACCAGCTTGGTTAAATTCTCGTCCGATGTAGTTTGTCTGTGAGCGTACGGTCAACGATCGACGATGGATGCAACGTCACTATTCGCATATGACATTTCAAAGTTCCTACATTCAAAAATCCATCGGATCAGTGCATCTCGAAACTTCCTATCCATCATCTCAACTATATTTTCCCTTTTTAGAAGCTTTCAATATAGGACTTGTTCGAGTTACACTAGTAGAACATCTACATTATATGAATGTGTCGTCTCAGGGAAATGATGAAAATATAAATCTGATCAAATCTTTAAGGTAAATGATCAATTCATGGAATATGTTTAAATAACAATACTATTGGGAGTGTTTTTTTACATGAAGAAAGTAAATGATTTGATCAAATCTTTTTAATTGTTTTATTGTTAATGAAAAGATGAAATAAACAAGTCAGTTTTATAATCAAAATCTATGGACATTATTATTTACTAAAAATGTATACTTTTTGTTTTTCAAAATATCAGCTTTTTTTTGTTAATTAATTTCGAATAAATAATTTGTAGTTTTTTTCAATGACTATTCTTGTATTATCTACTCTACATTTAATAATGCACGGTTTACTAAATAAATACTTACAATATCTAAACAATATTATATATTTCATCATTTCATTAAAACAGTTAAAGGATTTGATCAAATCATTTATTTACTTTCTTGAAGTAAAAATCATCTTACAGAGTTGTTATTTAAACATCTTCCTTGTAATTGATCATCTACTTTAGGAATTGGATTAAATCTACATTTTTATCATCTCCCTGCAACAAATACATCCCTTTCCTTCCTTCTTGTCATATTATACTAATCCTATTTTTTTTCTATTACAGTAATACAACTATACTTAAACTCTTAGAGAAGTTATTGCACGCGTATAATTACACACTTATAATTAATTCACATAACGGGAGGTTCTACTGTATACCCAAATATATTATACGTAAGCTTATACAATTAAATTAAATTAGAAATAAAAAAGGACAGTAACTTTTACGCGACCTTGACATACAATTCGCGTTCCTATCTTCACTCTATCCCTCATTTTTAAGTGTTTCCTAGTTTTCTTGTTTATAAGAGAGATAAAAAAATGAAGAAAATAAAAGAAAGAAAGGTTTTACCTTATCGTGGGACTGTCGCGAACGCGTTGGACTTGCCGATCCATAATGAGATTGATGCTGATTGTTTTGTTGCTGATGATGATTATGATTATGATTCTGATGATTGTGATTATGATGATTCTGATGATGATGATGATGATGATGATGTTGTTGTTGTTGTTGTTCTTGCTGAGGACGTCTCATCCCACTTCTACACCGCGACCCACTGCCGCACTATAATTAATTCAAATAAAAATAATATAATTTTAATTATTATAACGTATAAAAGATATGATCAAATATTTCTACAAATATAATATTATATCAATGAGCAAAGATCTTACAATACAATCTCTCGCGATTCTCCACAGCTTGGAATATGCCAAATTCGGTATGATGATGGTAGTTGGTCGAAAAACCGTCTTCTTTTAATTCTGTTAAGTCGTATTATATTCACCAGACGTTCCGTTACGACGTACGATAAATTTATTCGATTTTTTAAATAAATTAAATAAATATATATATACATATATGTATATATTATATGTATATATATATATGTATATATATATATATATATATAT
>NW_014569559.1:1274228-1301158 GCF_001313835.1 Polistes canadensis | reverse complement strand
ATATCATATATATATATATATATAAATTTTATTTTTCGTAGTTTTTAAAAAAATGTTTTTTAATTTCTGTTCTGTTTCGTTTTCTTTTTGTTTATTATTATTATTATTATTATTATGATTATTACGACGCGACATTCAACGAGAGTAGAAGCAAGAAGACGACGTTAACAAGAGTTCGTATGACTCGATTAGCTCTGAGTTCATGTCTCTATCACGGCACATCGCATTTAGAGCCCTTTCTCTTAGGCAAAGGGCACTGCCTATGGCTGCTTCAAGAAATGAGTCGACACCAGCCGTAGCGTAAGCATCGATGGTCTCGACGCAGAGGGATGAGTTTTAGGTCACCACTCCGCCCCTCGCCCTGACATGGTCCAGGCCCTTTTTTCTTCGACCTTTACTACGATTCCACCCTAAAAAAAAGTAGAAGAATATTTATTAGCATTTATTCATTCATTCCTTTCGTTTTGATTCGTTTCATTTCATTCATCCCCCGATAAATGTAATATCACAATAATATATTTATCATATTTATTATTTTAATATTAATTGTTATTTATTGGGGAACGGGAGGGAGGGGGTGTTCAATATTTTTAACAAATGTGTTTTTGTTGTTAATTGATACTTAAAATAAAAAATACGACACATTGTATATTAATGACAATATATTATAAACCGATTAATTATTAATTCACGATTAGAATGCAAATAATATAATATTATAATATTGTTAATAGAAAAAATGATTTATTACTATTTATATTGAAATATTAATATTCATTTTAATATATGTAATTCTAATTTATAATCCTTATGCAATATATTATCTTTATTATTCTCATCGTACAATTAAATAATATTCGCATAAACTTATCATTCATTTGACCAAATAATTATCGATAAATGTTTACACAAATATTTATCGAGTATTTAATATTTATTAAACCTTTCGAAAAGTTTTCTCTTTTTTTTTTTTTTCTTTTTTAAATATTAGTAAAACAATATCAAAAGATAATCCAAGTGTATCTCGTACATTTTGTAAACTCATTAAACTTTGTTCATTAACGATGTAGGGGACGAAAAGGGGAAGGTTTGTGTGGGGTGGGGAGAGGGATGATTGTTTAATCAGAGATAAGAATTCTTCGAGTTAAATAAATTCGATATCGTATTAAAATTGTATAACTCGTTGAAATTTTGCAAAATATATATTCGAGTGTAATTTTTTCTTTTTTTTTATTCCCCTTTAAATTGGTAAACTTCTTCTATGGTTTTATATATACATGCATGCGTAATAAGTATATTCGTGTGTAAGTTTGATTTAAATTTGGAAATCACGGCAACTATACGTTGAAGATAACAGTGATGTGTTTCCTACGTTTATAACATCTCAAAAATAGATCCTTACCGTTGCATTCAATGTTATTTTGGGAAAAGTTCGATCGTTAGCCTCTCGTATAGAGTCTTACGTGCGTCAACAACTCGTACTTATTAAAATGAAGACAAATCACGAGAAAAATATTTCGTGTGTACTTTAAAAAAGAACAAAATAACAAAACAAAAATAACAAAGTTAATCGATTCGAGTAACGAACGAAAATTACAGAGCTTTTTTTCTCCCCCTTCCCATTACGATGATAATCTAAAATCTAATAAATTTTGTCCACGAATTTTATATAAAAAAAAACAAAAAACTAATAATACAAGTATACATTTATTCCACGTTAACTTCTATCTTTTTTTTATTGTTTTCAATTATCGATTTATTCATTAGCAAATAATTATCGAGAATCCGATATAATTATATTAATTATATTGAATTTCTTTTGAATATGTAACTTTTCGTTTGACTTTGACAAATTTTTCAATCAATTGGAGACTTGATCTCGATTGATCGGGTGCAGAAGGGGAGTTACAACATAAAACTTGAACTATATCATTAAATATTATGCACCAAAAGAAAAAAAAAAAAAAGAGAAAAACAAACAAACAATATATTATATTCTGTTGTTGGTTTCATAAAACAATGAAAGTTTAATAAAACGTAAGGGAAAAAAAGTTGAAATAAAAGTTACCCTGCCGCGTTATTACTACGTATTTCAATGTAAATGAGAAAGATAAAAAAAAAGAAAACAAGCAAATGATTGAAAGGAAGGAGGAGGGTGGTTAACATTTGGAATCTAACGATATCAACCCTCTCTCTCTCTCTCTCTTTCTCTCTGGAATAGTCGTCGCTGCCACCTAGCAACAAGCGCGCACGTTGCAAAGCTGTTCGAGAAGTTTCTCGGGGAGGGATGCAAAACGAATCGTTGTTCACGATCAGAATTTCTTTAAACAATGTCAACAACTATTGCAAAAAAACAAAAACTCTTTCTACTATGTAGAAAAAAAAAGAAATGATTTAATTTTCCACGTAAATGGTTACAAACAACAACCACCACCACCACCACTACCACCACTACCACTACCATCACCCTCACCCTCGTGGGGTTACAATTGATTAGAACGTAAAAAAAAAGATCTAAACGTTTTGTATCTGTATATAAATCTTATAATAGATTAACGTACCTTTTTCTCGGATATATGTATATGTCACTTTGTAAGTAATGCATATTAGATTTATGCACATTATTCGATGCATTAAATGAAATGTAGGTAATTGAACAGGGATAGGGTTTGTGGAATGGTGGTATATAGAAAAGTAGGGAGGGGTTTTGATGGAGGAAAGAAGGAGGTTGGGGGCTGGAAGGGGGTGAGTGTATTATTTCATTTACAAATAAATCGTTGATGCGTATTATGCGTTAATAAAATGGAAGGAAAAAATAGTATGTAAAATAAGTAAGTAAGCATATATATATATACATATATCGGAGAACGCTGACCCGATGCAACACAACGATCATGGGAGGATCTATAGGTGTGCATCGAGTGGAAACATAATCGCGCGTATACCGGCAACCATGAGAATGAACGATCGATAATTTCCCGCGTAGAAGGTATAACGACGAAGAAAGGAATAACAGTTTTTTAGTCGCGTAGAATGTAGAGTAACATATTAAAAGTTAACGTTATATGATTTAACGGTATATTATATTTATTACGATGTTATTTATTAAAAATTAATGGACGTTAATTGTTTTGAAGAAAAAAAAAAAAAGAACACAATAAATTACGTGAAACGTAAGTAGAAACAAAAATTCAATGGAAATATATATTATTAATGTTAAAAGCTCACATGTAAAATAATATTTTACAAATTAAAAATCAAACGTAATTTTTCCACGCTAGATCAATAACATTTCTTTTGATCTCTTACCAATCGTATTTCAATAAAATAAAATAAAATAATAATAACCGGAAAGAAAAGTATTCTTTTAAACTTAATTAACTTTCACGAGTACCTTCTTTTTATTCTTCCTCTTATATTCCAGATATCATCATCTGGTTATCACCATCCACACGTCAAATAGAAAAGACACGATCGATATACGTAGGGAAAGAGAAAAGAAGATGAGAAAACGGAGAAGGAGACGGAGAACGAACGAACGAACGTAGAAGATTTATAAAAAAAAGAAATAATGAAGTTAACAAATAAATAATCGACAAAAGTATATTATTAGGTAATGCGAAATCAGATGATATATTTATAATATATATCTATATCTATATCTATACATATATATATATAAAATTGTACCTTAACAAAGCGACGATTTAATCATGACGAGAGTTTTAGACGAGAACGTTGGATAAATAATAATCAACGTATCGTACGGAACAACCACGGAAGTGACACTGTCGGATTTCTCCACTACGAACCACCGTTTTCCCCTCCATTCTTCTTCCAACCCCCTTCTCCCTTTAAAAGCTCCCACCACTAGGAGGATTTCTACTGGACACCCAGCACGTTCTGCTGACCAAAGTCAGCGCCTTAGCGTGTTTCAACCCCCTCTTCGTATTTGCGAGAACCAAATGGGGCAAGGGGTAAGGGGTAAAGAAAGGGATGGGGGAAAGAGGGGGTGCATATGTGTTTAATATATGTGAACGAGTAGAGAGAGAGAGAGAGAGAGAGAGAGAGAGAGAGAGGGATGAAAGTGATAATCGACGAGGGTGCGCATGCACCCTCTTCTACGAAGGAATCAATAGAAGGCTTCGGTCACGTGAAAAAAAACCCCCCTACGAATAAGGCGTAGAAACTGTTAGGAGAAGGAGACCCAAACAGGAATTAACAACCAGTATTATAACGCAGCAGGTGAAACTTACAAATCGCGTTTTTTTTTTTTTTATTTTTTTAAGTTGTAGCGTTTTAAATGAAATGAAATGGACTTTAGTGGTGGGTGGTTAAGTGCGATTATGTAAATTCGCCTAAATAATATGAAACGGAAGGAACGTTGAAAAGAGAGTTTTACGATATAATTATCCACTATCTGCGTCGCAGTTGAATCCTTTAATACGATTCAGAATATATATATATATATATATATATATATATATATAAATTATGTATGTGTTGATTATATATATATATATTTTTATTATACGAAAATGTAAACAACGGGATGAATGTGTGCGAGTGATGGGCACAGCTGAAGATTCGTTACATACATACGTGTAATTAAATAAATAATACCAGTATATATATATATATATAAAATGCATATTTTATCTTTTAGGTTTATTTTTTATTTATTTTTTTTTTTTTTGGATATCTTGAAATCGTTAAATTTTTCATTATTTTATCCTCGCGATTCGTTTATAAGTTTTAATAATACGCTTCAAGAAATGTTTCTACGCATTATCCTAGGGGATAAAATAAAATTGATTGAATCAAAATCAAGAAACAAAGAAATTCTTTATGTTATGCATGTATATTACGTATAACAAAAAAAAAAGAAAAATAAATACCATCTTTCCATCCATTGTTATTGTTCATGTGTGTAAGAAAGTATAAAGGGGGGGGGGTGAAGGTATGACCAAGTTTAAACCTTTTCCCACAGGAAGGGACTAACGGGTCACCCTACACGTCCTTGAAATACCATTGAATCGGCGAGTTCCATGAATGAAGTAATAATAACCCCCCTCCCCTCTCCCTCTTTCACCCCTTGAAATCCTTCTTATATATACACTAACACTAGATCAGAAACATTGACGATTCCCCCCCCCTGCCCCTATTGCGCAGTATCTAAATAATTTGAAATGAATTTTACCATCGGAGAGGCTTTTTTTTTTTTTTAAACACCCCAAATGAGCACTCCCCTTTGCGAATCAAATTCACCGCGCCAATAAGGGTAATAAATATCTAAATAATATCGTAGCATGATTATAATCGCAAATATTTTTTGGAAGATTTTGTTCAAAAGTAATATGGATAAAAATCGAATGAAAATAATATTCAGGAATTACGTTGCAAGCATCTACATAACTCCAAAAAAAAGTGTATGATCCTGTTACTTCAAACAAAACATGCTTTATTACTACCACACAAATAATACTTTTCAAAGTATCCTATATTGAAGGAGTTTTTCTTATAAAAATTGAATTCTCTACTATAAGAAATATTTTGGCTGATCCTTAAAATCACAAACATTCTCAATGGATGTTATTAATCATTCAGTTAAAATTAATCAATTCTACAGATTGCCATAATTATTATTGCTGTATACAGTTTCGAAACAATGACTTTACACCGGATTTTATTTTTATTACAATGGCTTGAGAAAATAAATTTTTAGAAAAATTTGATTTGCAAATGGATTAATTTAGAAAAAAAAAAAGAAAAGAAAGAAGCCAATCATTTATTTAATAAAAAAGAAAAACAACAAAATTAAGATATATTTACCTATGCATTAAGAAGATAAACAGTGTTGATAAACCATAACGCCAAGCAAGATCACAATGTACAAAATCTTCTTTTTTCACTGTTATATATTTTTAATTTTAAGGAGGTTATCTGCATACGTAATCTCCTTTAAACGCATACAACACGCGCATGCGCGTAACAGAAAACAATTTATCGTTGATGTAACTAAGTACCGCGAATTTTGGCATATCTACAAATGTTGTAATAACATATAGAAATTAGATATTATTTATCAAAGGTTTTTAATTTTTTTTGAAATTTAAATATTATTGTCGTAGATAAAATTAATAAAAATATGACCTTATGTGTTAATAATATAATTGAAGAATTGGGATATATTTTTGTTGTTTTGTTTTTAATAATATGAATAACACATTTATAACCCGTGTTACATAACTAATTTTTAATTCATAAGGGTACATATTACAATTAACAAGATATAATATATTTTCATAAGATATAGTTTTATTTTAACACATTATGTGCAAGAAAGTTATTAATATCTTTTGCATAAGACACGATTTAATCATCAAATTCAATAAAAAATTTATTTAAAAATAAATTACGTTTCATTCTGAAAATTGCGCATTTTCCTTTAAACTTCAACAAATTTCTATATTCTAAGTGTATCAAAAAGAAAAAAAAAAAGGTCACGCGCTGTGATCCGCACAAAATGTGTTAATATTATATATGCTTTAATTTATTTATTTATTTATTTTTTTTTTTTATATATATTTTTTTTGTTATATATATATATATATATATACATATATATATATATATATGCTTTAAATTTTATCCTTATTTGGTAAAATAGTCGACTATATATTTCAATGAAAGTTATAATATAATATAAAAAAAGATATAATATTATTGAGAAATAATAATTCCCACACCATTAGAATTTGCAGTAATAAGCAAAATAATTCTCTCTTACCCTCTTTAGATACTGATATAAACTAAACGAAAAACATCGGAGCTTTACTTTTTATTAATATTTCTATTTTCCTTTGCTCGCGCGGCAATTGCTCTAATTGAATGTGAACGCTACAAAATCAAATTAAGCATTGAATCATTTTTAAAAAAAATAAGTTTTATTATATATCATTATATTACTTACTTTTGTATAAGGGCCCTAGCGCGAAATGCTGCTAAATGGGCATAATATGTTGGTGCCGGATAACTAACCGCTCTTGTACAACGTGCAAACATATGACATAAATGATATGTAAGTTCTTCTATTTGATTCTCAGTCATATCTATTTCATTGTATACGCACTTATATTTGGTAGGTCGTGCAGTCCCCTTATATATAAAATAATATATAATACTTATGTAAAAGAAGAATCGCATTAGAGATTTATATTGTATTGGATAATTTACCTGAATGCTTGCATGAGATACGAGATAAAAATCAATATCAGTGGGATGTGTAATATGTGTGTCCACAATTGTACCAGCCCTAACGTTAACATTTCTATCATCTGATTCTGATCGCGACGTAGGAAAAAATCGTATATGATGTCTTTTTTGTACCACAAGAAAAGTAATTTTTGGTCCACACTTTTCTTGGGGAAAGACTAATTTAAATGCTTTTTGAAAAGCTGGTAATTCAATTTCCAACACATGAGCAATCTGTCCATCACTTACACCATCGCTATATACAATTAATAAATGAAAACGTTTCTTAATATAACACTATAACGAGTTAGATAAAGTTTAATAAATTAATTTGATAAATTCTATATTAAGTCAATATTATTTTTTAATAAACTTACGTACCGATAAACGATAATTTTTAATGGTTTCTGTTTTGTAGTATCATAAAAATTCTTTAATAATTTTTTGAGAATATCCGCAAGATCAGTAATCATTTCCTGTCTTGGTGGTTGCAAGCGAACTTCAATTGAATATTTAAAACCTTCTGTATCACAACTTGCTGTAACCTTTATTATAATAAAATGTATTACGTGTAATAAAATATTTTTACTAAAATTTTAAAGAGATTTATATAAGTAATATTTACTGCGGCTATAGAAGGTATGTTTATAGCATCTGGAGATGGATGTGTTACATCGGCACCAATCACAATAGTATTACCGTCCAAAACATTAGGGCTGCATAAAGAAAAATGGTTATAGATACAATCCCGAACACAATATATTATAATATATACTCTAGAAAATATACGAGAAGTATAATTTTATTATTAATATAAAATGCTATACCTGCGGTGCCTCGCAATAATATGATTTGTACCATTAAGTTTAGAATTAATTTTCAAAACGATGTTTGATATGGTTGCGCTATTACATTTATACTTAACAGTTCCAGATTTAAGACATTGTGTGAGTACATTTGTTTTTAATTCCGTAATTTGCTTCACCTTACCTTTAAGATAAATAATATACAATTATAAAATATCTTTTAATAAATCGAACGAATGAATAATTTTTTGTAAATTAAATAAATTCTTTACAATATACGTCATTAAAGTCTGGTATAATAACTATAACAAGTTTTATATCAGCTGCGCTTAAATTTTGAAAATATTCTATAATGTCCCGTTCATTATCATAATGAATATCTTTAATATTATTAGTCTTCTTTATGTCCAAGCCATGCGCTTTTGCTGAAATAGAAAATATAATATTAAAACATGTTTTTTTTTATGGCAAAGAAAGAAGTGATAAATAAAGAAAAATTGATTAAACGGACGATACGAAAACTTGCATAAAGTCTAATTTACAAAAGAAAACAAAATTATTGCAGAATTTCATTTTCATTTAATACTCTTACATTTAATCAACACTTTCAAAGTGTTAAGATTGTTAAATAACTATAAATATTGATATGTACTTACAAATGGTCATCAACTCTTGAATAAAGTTATTAATGTCAGCGTATATTATAGACCTTGCATGTAAATTTAAAACTGCCCATTGATCACTGTGTAATTGTATTGCTGTATACATTTTGGTAGCCCTCCAAATTCCCTTACTCACATGTGTAGTAACAGTTTTATTATACAACAATTGAGGAGGAGGTAATACTCTAGCTGGTACCTTTTCAAATTGTGGGTTTATTGAAAGCTTGAACTCGTTTCTTAGAGTTGGATGATCATTCATTTCCAAAGCTTCAAACTGCAATTATTATTATGTTATAAAATAAGATACATATATTTAATATATATATAAATATATTTGTATATATAACACATATGCAAATAAAATACTTACACCATCCATTATCTTTCTTTTGCGGACTTCAGTATTACTGGCCGCTTTTTTTATCATTTCGGCCGTTTGTCTATCAGATAATTTTTTTCTGCTTACTTGTCCAGGCAATATAACACAGAGCTAAAAAATTTTAAAACATATGATTGTTTCATTCTTAATTTCATTTAATATTATTTGTCTTTAAATTTAATAATGAATATATTGTTTCTGTTAGGTCGTTCAAACGTAATTTCATTTTTTCAAAGGAAAATAAGAGACAAGTTTGTCATATTTATAATCCAAAACATTTTTTTGGAGGTGTTTTTTTCTAAAATGTCAAGTGATTTTAAGGTTTAGAGCAAGATTAGGTATCTGTAAACATGACTAATGGAATCACTGTGCGATAAATGAAATTACTTTTTAAACAAACTTATATATTAATAAAAGACATTAAATATACCTCTGGAGGTACATATATCTTTTTATCTGTTGAACCTATCCATAAGCAAGGCCAATCAGGATATTGTACAATATATCTCTTTTCATATTTGAAATAATTCTCGACGGTACAAACAACTCCATCAGAACGTTTAAATTTACAAGTCCTCGGAGATTCGTTTATTAAACCACGTGAAATATGTGTTCTCTTAGATGTCGGCACATTTGGTATCTCATAATGAACTTTTAATCCAGTTAAGAATTTATTTATTTGGATTTGGTTGCGTTTTATATCCATTGAAGAAATATTTCCACCTCTGACTTGACAAAATTCCTTTATCGCATTAATGACGTTTTGAGAAATTGGGAATCCCTTATGTGCAACTAAATAATCACATAAAACATTTGTTATGTATACTAATTTTGAAAATCTTTTTCAACAAAAAACTAATATATATTATACTTTACCATCTACATTCAAAAGAGGTTTCCATCCTAGAATAGCAGATTGAAATTGACCTGTCCATAATTCCATGCCTTCCGTCAAATAATCTGTTCTGGCCCTTGGTTTCCAAAATATTGATCTTCCAACCTGTTAAAATACGTACGAATTGTAAGAACAATAATCTATTTTGAAGAGATAATAGAAAAGAAGAAAATGAAAAATACATAATGTGATGGGATTTACATTATTAACATATGCTCTAAGAAAGAACAACATATGCACAGTCGATAAAGTAACGGAAAAATTTGGTAAAATAAGATCGTTCAGAAAAAAAGAAAAATGTATTAATAAATAATAAAAAAGAACACTTGGAGAAAGACAAATGAATAAGCTACATATATCAGAACCAGTAAGGCTCACGTGTAATGTTTCAAAGAATTGGGAAGTATTCCCAATTCTATAAAATACATAAGATCAAAAAAAATATTTGTTTTGCCTACTGGAAAGTTATATGTCAAAGGTCCATGGCGTAAGATGACATCAAGCGCTTGTATTCCGGCTTGAACGTTCAATGAATCACCAAAACCAGGTCTAACTCTTTTTAAGAATGAAAGATCTAGATTTGCAGTCTTTGATATTTCAATTGTAAATGCTCTATTCCTGCCATTATCTTCAATTTCAACAGTTCCGTTTATCTAAATTAAACAAAAATATTTGTAGAGGATTGATTTAATCATTTTTTACATTTCATTTTATATACTTACTTGTTCTCCAAAAGGCAAATCATGTGCACTATAAGCAATCTTATTCCCATCAAATGCAGGATATCGAAACGGGAAATGTGTTTGTCTGAATTGTTCGAAAACACGTCTCATGAAAGATTTGGGCTTGTCAGGGTTAATATTTACATCGTATTGAGTAATATTTGTTTCAAATTTCCGGAACTCGAATGACATCACATTGACTTCAACCATTATAGATCTGCCAAGAGTTCCACATATTTCCTGCTTTCTTTTAGGTAAATTATAAGCTAGTTTACCAGTTACAGACTGTGCTGATTTTTCTTGCAATTGAGAGTGTGACATTGGTGACGGTGATTTCAATGGTTCTTTCATTAGTGTTGATGATGTTGATGGTAGTTTCAATGGTTCTTTCATTGGTGTTGATGGTAGTTTCAATGGTTCTTTCATTGGTGTTGATGNTGTTGATGGTAGTTTCAATGGTTCTTTCATTGGTGTTGATGGTAGTTTCAATGGTTCTTTCATTGGTGTTGATGATATTGATGGTGGTGTCAATGAAGGTAATGATGATGATGACGGTGATGACAGTGTTGATGGTGATGATAATGATTGTAGTGGTTTTTTTATTGATGAAAATGACTTATAATCTCTTGATGATGAAGGCGAATCCACCTCTGGGTCTCTAGCCTAAAAAATATTTATATATTTTTGTGTAACAAAAATAATGTAAATTTAATATTATCTACACTATTACGTATAATATACTTCCTCCTTGGGGGGATAGAAGGATTAATAAAATATTAAAGGAATATACCATTGGAAGTTGTTGTTGTTGTTGTTGTTGTTGTTGCTGCTGTTGTTGCTGTATATTTCTACCCCATGCTACTTTTTTAACTTCACCTTGATTTTGATTAAACCCTCGATCCTGACTTTGACTTTGACTTTGACCTCGATCTCGACCTCGACCTCTACCTCGACCTCGACCTCGACCTTGACCCCATTGAATAGGCAATTCCTCATGTGGCTTAGATGAGGCTTGGGGCATCGATGAAGGTTGTGGCATCGATGAAGGTTGTGGCATCGATAAAGGTTGTGGCATCGATGATGGTTGCGGCTTTGGTGTGGCTTCTAACGTCGATGAAGCTTGTAATTTTGATGCTCGCATCAACCATGCGCCTTGTAACGTTGATGTTGGTATTGTCACTGGGGCTTGTGATGTCACTGGGGCTTGTGATGTCGATGGGGCATATGACGTCGATGGGGCATGTGAAGTCGATGGGGCATGTGAAGTCGATGGGGCATGTGAAGTCGATGGAGCATGTGATGTTGATGAGGCTTGTGACCTCAATGGACCTTGTGATGAAGCTCGTTGCTTCGGTAAGGATTTTGGTTCTTGTTCCTGTCGTGAAGTATTAGATAATCCAACAATATCTGGATCTTGTTTTAAAATCTTTTTCCCTACAAAATAATTCAAATTGAATAATCTTCTAAAAAATATTTATATGAAACTAAATATCCGATTAAAAATAATGAAACTAAATATGAAATTAATGAAAAATTACGTACCTTTCTTCTTACCCATTATTGATATGGAATATTAAACTTACTTTATATTATTTAATTAAACCAATATGTTTCAAATTACAAAGTATATTAACGTTTACTCAAAGTAACTTCACATCCAATATGGCGTGTTGGACATATAAGACTGCGCAATATCTCAACATAGAATTGGTTTCTACGAAATATCGATTCGGGAAATTACCGAGTTATTCTCAGTTGGTAAGGTTAGTATATAGATTATATATATGTATATATATATATATCATATTTCTACGTGAACTCGCCTTAAAATTCAAACTGATGGATTTATAGAGTTTGTCCCAAATTGTACTGGATACTGATTAGTCTATTGTCTTGTATATGTTCAAAGATGAACCAATCAACAATCTATAATTCTGTAAAGTGAAACTAAACATATATATATATATATATATAACAAAAAATACTTTGCGGGAAAGAGATGCGTCACGAGATTTTAGGTAATATTGCACTTCATTTAATTTTCCTTGCTACTTTACACTTTTTACTACACTCAACTATTATATTCCATTATTTTTGCGCGTTGCACCTATCTAAACGTAAATTCTAAGACATGTTGCCAACAGTCGTAAGTCGATTATCACTCGTAATGATATCGATAGATGGCATTTGTTGATCGTTGCATTATTACTATTAAGGACTAATGTTAGGGATCCTATAATACGGTAAAGTTGGCAGCACACTAGTTATGATTTTCTAAACTCATTAATCGGTCCTATACGTTCATGTTTATGCATCACACGTGTGGTATTCGATATTTATTTTTTTTTATTCTTTACATATTTATGCTAAAGAAATATCAAAATCATTATCAATGGCGGAATTTACCACTGATTTATTTGATGTTTTTGAAGAGCCTAATGATATCGTTGAAATAATACCCAAATCAACGAAAGATGATGATCAAAAATCATCATACTCAAAGTAAGAGTATAAACAATTTTCTGACTAGAGCCTATAATTTTACATTTAACTTAATATTCATTTGAAAATTTTTCTAAATAGGAATATTAATATTGATAAAAAATCAAAATGTGATCTTGAAAATGACCATGAGGAGCAGCAAGTGGTGAAAAGATTAAAAACTGATTCTATCTTAGACGATATCAAGTATGTAAACGGTTTTATATATTTTCTTTTTTTCTTCCTTTTTATATATTTACTTAAAAGCTTTAAGCTTTAAAAAGAGAGAGAAACTCTTATTAATTTATATTATTTAATATAGCATTGATGAATTGTCGTCACGTATAAAAATTTATACCATGGAAGCAATAGAATCATGTACTCATGAAGTAGCTGTACCACCTGATCATGAATATACAAAATTAGAAACTAAACAAACAAAACCAGCTAAGGAATATAAATTTGTTTTGGATCCATTTCAAAAGGAAGCAATACTGTGCATAGAAAATAATCAATCCGTTCTTGTTTCTGCTCATACATCAGCAGGAAAAACTGTTGTTGCTGAGTATGCATATTTATATATATATAAATTTTTATTTTTCTAATATGTTTTGCCAATTAACTACATAATTACTACAGATAATTTCCTTTAATAGATATGCCATAGCCTGTTCTTTAAAGAACAAACAAAGAGTTATATACACGACTCCCATAAAAGCTTTGAGTAATCAAAAATACAGAGAATTTTATGAAGAATTTAAGGACGTAGGACTAGTAACAGGAGATGTTACAATTAATCCAACAGCTAGTGTTCTTATTATGACCACAGAAATTTTAAGAAATATGCTTTATAGGGGTTCTGAGGTTTAACTGAATTAATCATCCTTATTGTATAATATATATTATACTAATTTTAACATCAAACTATTATCTTTAGGTTATGCGAGAAGTTGGTTGGGTAATATTCGATGAAATTCATTATATGCGCGATAAGGAAAGAGGTGTAGTTTGGGAAGAAACTTTAATTCTTTTACCTGATAATGTACATTATGTATTCCTCTCTGCTACTATACCGAATGCACGTCAATTCGTTGAATGGGTTGCTCATTTACATAAACAACCTTGTCATGTTGTTTATACGGATTATCGACCAACGCCGTTACAACATTATATATTTCCAGTTGGTGGAGATGGTATTCATTTGGTACGTAGACTTTATGTTTATTGCTAGTAATAAAGTAAAACGCATATAAAATATGTTATAACTTCGTTTTTTGTATATAACAATAGGTTGTAGATGAAAACGGACAATTTAAAGAGGAAAATTTCAATAGAGCCATGGCGTGTCTTCAGCACGGAGATTCGGCTAAAGGCGATACGAAAGGTCGTAAAGGTGGTCTTCGAGTTACCAACGATGGTCAAACAAATATCTTTAAAATGGTCAAGATGATTATGGAAAGAAATTTCGCTCCAGTTATAATCTTCAGTTTTTCTAAAAAAGATTGTGAAGTGTATGCCATGCAAATGGCGCAATTAGATTTAAATACAATGGATGAAAAAAAATTGGTTGATGAAGTTTTTAACAATGCTATGGACGTATTAAGCGAAGAAGATAGAAGATTACCGCAAGTTGAAAATGTACTTCCTCTTTTAAAACGTGGCATTGGTATTCACCATGGCGGTCTTTTGCCCATTTTAAAAGAAACCGTGGAAATTTTATTCGGCGAAGGATTAATCAAAGCATTATTTGCTACGGAAACTTTTGCAATGGGATTAAACATGCCTGCGAGAACGGTCTTGTTTACAGCGCCTCGTAAATTTGATGGAAAAAATTTCCGTTGGATAACGTCAGGTGAATATATACAGATGTCCGGACGTGCTGGAAGACGAGGCTTGGATGAGAAAGGAATAGTTATTTTAATGATCGACGAACAAGTTAGTCCGGCTGTTGGTAAAGAAATCGTACAAGGAAAAGCTGATCCAATTAATTCTGCTTTTCATTTAACATATAACATGGTACTTAATCTTCTAAGAGTAGAAGAAATTAATCCGGAATATATGTTAGAGAGAAGTTTTTATCAATTTCAAAATCAAGCGTGTATACCATATTTGTACAACAGTATGTATTCGTTTGTATTTTACATAAAGTATCATTATATATTTAGCATTAAACATAATATATACTTTATTTATTTTATTACAATTTTTGCAGATGTAAAAAAGCTAGAAACCACTTACAATGAAATAAATATCGAAAATTATGATGAGATATCGTCGTATCATGATATTCGCGAGCAATTAGACCGATTAAATACTGAATTTAGATCATTTATAACAAAACCTGAGTATTTACTTCCATTTTTGCAACCTGGTAGATTGGTAAAAGTACGTCTTTTAATAGAATGTAAAATCATTTGTAAATATCTTAAATTATTATTAATTTTAGGTGAAAAATGGAAAAGAAACATTTGATTGGGGTATTGTAGTAAATTTCAGTAAAAAGATTCCTAAAAATCCAGTAAAAGAAAATACCACCTTGATCGTTGATATTTTACTTCATGTATCTAAAAAATCAAGTGAAGGATGTCCAATGCCTTGTCAAGATGAAGAGGAAGGTGATATGGAAGTTGTTCCTGTTTTACATACGTTAATTACTCAAATCAGTTCCCTTAGGTTATATCATCCAAATGATTTAAGGCCCAATGCAAATAGAAAAAGCGTACTGAGAACTATTGACGAAGTGAAAAAACGATTCCCGGATGGACCACCATTATTGCATCCCATAGCTGATATGCACATTGAGGATCAGAGTTTTAAAGACATTGTTAAAAGAATTGAAATTCTGGAAAAAAGACTATATGAACATCCTTTGCACAAGGTAAAATTAAATCATTTAATATCTTTTTCTTCTTTTCTCCCCCCAAAATATGAATATACTATTAATGTAAGTGTTGATATTTTTATAAATTTTATTAATAATGAATATCGAATTAACTCAACATTTGTATTAAATTTCTTTAACTTCATTTTTGTAATACAGGATTCTAATGTGTGTACATTGTATGAACAATTTTTACATAAAGAAGAATTAGGTAAACAATTAAAACGAGCTAAAACAGAATTAAAACAGGCTAAATCGATACTACAAATGGACGAGTTGAAGTGTAGAAAACGTGTACTTCGAAGAATGGGCTATTGTACAGCGGCTGATGTAATAGAATTAAAAGGCAGGGTTGCTTGTGAATTAAACGGTGCCGATGAATTGCTAATGACCGAAATGATTTTTAATGGTTTATTTAATGCATTAAGTATACCACAAATGGTAGCATTAATCAGTTGTTTTGTGTGTGATGATAAATCTAATGAGATGCCTAGAAGTACGGAAGAATTAAGTGGACCACTTAGACAAATGCAAGACTTAGCACGAAGGATAGCTAAAGTTTCAACTGAAGCTAATTTGGAATTAGACGAAGATGCGTATGTCGAAGGATTTAAACCATACCTGATGGATGTTGTTTATGCTTGGTGTAAGGGTGCAAGTTTCTTACAGATATGCAAAATGACAGATATATTTGAAGGTATGGATGATAATCAATAAAATTATATATATACAGTGAGTAATCAATTAAGAAACAACTTGGCTAGCAATATTGTCTTTAAATACATTATGTTCGTTAATCGATTACCCCCACTGTATATATTTTTTTATTATCGTTAAAAGATCGATAATAAATTATAATCGTTCATATATTGTAGGATCGATAATAAGATGTATGCGACGTTTAGAAGAAGTTCTTAGACAATTATGTCAAGCTGCTAAAAATATTGGTAATACAGATTTAGAAAATAAATTTAGCGAAGCAATTAAACTCATGAAAAGAGACATTGTTTTTGCTGCATCTTTGTACTTGTAATTAAAATATATGCAAGACTAACAAATTTGTATTATTATACTTCATTTTTCGACTTATTTTTTAATAATAATAATAAGAATGAAATTTTCGAGAATTGTTCAAAATGTAATTTATTATTTAGTGGATAGTTAAAACATACAATGCACATGTATGAAAGAATAATAATGAGTTTTTACAAAATCAAATTACACCTGTTAATATTTGTCTATATAGAAAAAAAAAAAAAAAATTTAAATAAATACAATTTAAGAATATTTTTTTGATGTTTAACATCTACACTTTTAATTTAATTATAACAAATAATTTATCGTTCCTCTAATATTACTGTTTCTTGTGGACAGAACTTTAGTTCCATTAATGTCATTTTAGAATCCATTGATGTTAACTGTAATTGACAATATTAGGTTTGTAATTCTTGTAATACGATTAAATGCTTATGCCAAACATTATTATTAAAAAAAAAAAAAGCAAAAAAAAAAAGAATTAATATACACGGGAGATGATATTAAAACCCAACACACTTTGGAGATTAATCAATCAGTAAAAAAAAAGGTAACTATAAGATAAGAACTTAAATTGCTTACATGATCTACTTACATCCCTTCGGGGCCAACTAGAAAGAACTTTATATTCTTCCGTGGGATAACCTTCGACGATTAAAAAATTAAGGAGTGTTTGAAGTGGCGTGTCTGGCTGAAATCTACGTTCAAGAAATTTGCCAGCTGGAAGTCGTACTCTTACTTTAAGAACACCATCGCCTGTACTTTGTTGAGGTTCGGGAGGTAAACTAGATTCTATTGCCTGTCTATGAGCTTCCTTCCTTGCTTCTACAGCTAGCCTCTCATTTTCTGCTTGTTCCTTTCGTCTTTTTTCAATTTCTTCTTGCATTTGTTTAGCTTCTTCTTTTGCTCTATGAAAATATATATAAATAAAAAGTACATTTGAAGAAATGAATACGATTAATTATTCTATTTACCTATCCGCAGCCAAACTCTCTTGATAAGCTTTATCCTGTTCTTGTTTGACTTTTTCTCTAGCTTGTCTTTCTTCTTCTACTCCAATATCTGTACGCCTTTGTTCCTATATACCCAATAATATATTAATATTTCTATTTAGAAATTTTCTTTTGTTATACGATCATTTAGATACAAGTAGATAACTAATATTTACCTGAAAAACATCAACTGCTTGAATTAAATTAGTAAGTAATTCATTAACTCCCACATTACCATGTACAATGGTAAATATTTCAGTATTCGACCTAGATCTCATTATTATCATAAGAGCTGGTAAAGTGTCAACGTCAATATTTCTAACAGTTAATGCAGCAACAGATCCAAGTGTTTGATTAACTGATGTCAAAAATCTATGAATCAAAATGTAATATTTAATAAAAATAATCTCATTGGGATTAAATGTACGCAACAGATAGAGAATATTATTTATATATACTTTTGTTTGTTAGATTCATACGTGATATCCCAACCCCAAACAATAAAATTTGCAGAAAGTAATTGAAGCACCGTTTCAAAGCCTAGTAATTCTGTGCAAAATACATTTGCTAGGACACTGTTATCGTGATGTAAATATACGGCTAATAATTTCCTCTAAAACACAATTAACATTGATTTTATTTTCTAATGGTTATTTAAAATTTGTAATGTTGAAATTAATATTAAAATATTTATGTATTAAACAAACCTCCTTCGCAGGCTTTAAACATGACTCTTTTATAGCGTCTTCGAATGTGCCAGTAAAAAATTCTGGATGATTACGACCATACCGCTTTTCGTATTGTTCTGCAAAGTGTAACGTACCCACTATTTCATCTTCTACATTTTCCGGCACTGCCAAATAAAAAATTTAAATAGAAGATTAAAGCAACAATATGTTAAATGAATAATATTATATTTTTTCATTAATTAATTTCTTTTAATATACTTACTAAGACGTTGTATCTTGGTAGACGTGATATTATCTATAAAAATATCATCCTCAACATTAAATGATTCAGGAACATCAAATTCTTCTACGTCTTCCGGTTCATCTATAGAACTATCACTGTCAATTAATTCTACAACATCCTAAAATCATGAAATATATTATTTTAATCCAAAACTTTTTGTTGCTCATTCTAAAAACTTAGAAATAAAGAAAAATAAAGAAAAGAAAGTTTGCTAAATCAATAATTTGAATAATTTGAATAATTTATATTCCATTATCCACTTTACAGTTTAATCTTTAATTTGTATGTTATATTTCTTTAAATTATATTAAATTTAATTATTCAATTTAACGAGCTTAAATCTATAATTTCTTTCATTAATAATTACAATTGTATAATGCATCTTATAATTGCAAATACTCTATTGTAGAATAATATAAAAAAAATATAATATGAAATATGAATAATTTGAAAAGTACCTTTTTCTCTTCTTTAGAAGGAAGCTTACTAACTGATAAATCATGTTCTGGATAAATTATGCCACTTTGCGCCAACATTACATTATCATCTTTCAATGATGTGGGCCAGCCTTTCCATTGTTGATGTCGAACGGGCACGTCAATCAATGAATATACACTTGTTTTGACATCCAATATTGTATGTGTTCCAGGAAATTTTAATTTGTATGATTTATTGTGTATTTCATCTTTGATGTTTAGAGTATAAGTTAATGTGATACGATCCGACAAACATACACTTCAAAACATAATAAACATTTTTCAATAAGTACGATAAAGAAAAATTGATTTATGTATATATATATAAATAAATAATTTATAACTACATACATTTCGTCCGCTAAATCCCAGTTTTTCGATAAAGATGTCAGATACAACGTATTTTCTATTGGTAATTCTAACTTTTGAAGAATGATACCATTCGTGTGGGGTTCCTTCTTCCATCCACGTATCTGTTGCTGACACGGCGTAACATTTGTTTGTTCCCATATAGATTGCTTAAGATCACCTAATATTTATTTTTATCTCTTAGATATTACCAATATCATTTAAAATTTTATATCACGTGTTAATATGACATATTAAAATAGGTTTTTAAAAACAAAATAAAAAAGAAGAAAAAAGGTCTTTTTTTTTATTATTAAACACTTACCTACAGTAGATAATTCAGATATATCTATTTTATATATCTTCCTTAAATAATTAATACGGAATGTAAGCATTTTAGCAACTTTTGATTGACTCGTTCCAGGTTTAACATCTTCTATTATTTCTGGTTTAGCAGAATCAGCATTTTTGATAGAACTTGTTTGTGTTATTATAGACGAATGTGGTATACTTCCTATTTCTTCTATCATTTCTACTTCAGGACCCATATCAAATGGAAGTTGTTGAGTACCCCGTGGCATTGCTTGATTTACCGCTGCCTGCATTATCAAAATATATATTTGCATATGATTATAATTATATCTTAATAATAACGCATTCAATCATGAGAATTTTCTATGTATATTTACCAATAAATCCCAGTTTGTTTCTTCCAAATATAGAATTGCTTCACCAACATCATCAATTCCTGTACAAGCCTATACAAAAAAAATGTAATTAAAGTTGTAGCAAAAAATTAAATTAACAAAATTATGATTTAATTTATAACTTTATTTAATTCTTATATAAAATAGAAAAAAATTGAATCTGATTTTTCTAGAAACAAAAAGCAACACTGCTTATTACAAAAAAAAATATTAATTAATTACAAATTATATTCACAATAACGAAACAAAAAAAAAGACCAATTAATGGAGAAAAATTGGCAATGATTAATTATTATTAATATCATTATTATTATTACCAATGTAGTTTAAATAAAATATAAATAACATATAAAAAAAAAAAGTCTTTGTTCGAAATGTCTTTACATTCAACTATTGCCAATGTCATTCAGTAATGCAACCATAACCTTAAATCATAATAATTTTTTACTACATCTTAAACTTTAATATATTTATTTTGTTGAAAATAGATTACCTGAAAATCAGCTAAAATCACCTCACGGCTTTCAGCCATTATGACGTAGTATATATGTAGCAATGTGAAAAAAATCTTTATCAAGAATCTAAACTCTGAATCCTTTATCCTCAAAATTATTACAAAGAACATGCACAACAAATCCAAGCCATTGATGCCTTAGATATATCACAGTACTTGATGCGAATCGACTAGCTTGTACTGTTTATACATTTTTGTTCTTAAAATCAAACAATAGTTCGTATATTCGACGACATACCGAAATTTATTTCACTTAAGTTTCGAACAAATGTGATTGGTTGAATTTTATTATTTCAATTAACGACCAATCGCAAGCCTCTGTTTTACTAGGAAACTCGATAACGTGATACACTTCTTATATTTTTATTATTATTTTAATAATTAAATAAAATATTTGTTTGTTTTTATTCAAAAATTCTTAACAAATTTAAATAATGTCTATCTCAATTCAAATGTAATAATGAGGAACAAATAATAAATTGTTTAAAATGAAACATTTAACAGTTATTGCTATATTCGATATATTTACTTATTGTATGTTTTTTCATTTATAATTAATAGACCCACGTTTCTTTTAATACATTTTTCTCTTTGTCTTTTGTTTTATTATTTGCATTGTTAATTTTGTTTTTAATTAATAATATATACGAACAATTGCATGATGTACTTAATGCAAATATCAAACAAGTCCAAATTGTGATGTACAATTTCATTAATTGTATGAATTAATAATTTTAGTTTTTAAATTTTTTACTTTGTTTATTTCTAATAGAATAATTGTATAGTTTTAATAATAATTATATAATTTCAAAAATTCTTTATTTCGTTAAAATTTCAAATTTTGTGAACGTATACGCGAATGTAATATTTGTTGGGTTTGTATCTTACGATGGTGGTTCTTGTACGCAATTTTAAAAAAGAAAAGAAAATTTATCAATTTTACGTATATATATATCTATAAAATAATTAAACTTTCCAAATTAATATTATAATTATTTATTTTATAATTATTCGTTATACCTAAAATCAACGGATAAAATATTGTTATTCTTTAGATTATTCTAGCCTATAAAAATATTAATAATCATAAATATTTATATTGAATATACAATTAAACACAATAATAATGAGCAATATATTAGAGGAATGCAAATTCGAATGTAGGTTAGTTTTTTACTTTAAATTATTCTTTTATCTAATCAAACATTTTTTTTCTTTAATGATATTTCTTTTGCTTTTTATATATACATTATAATTTACATATGTATATATTTTTATTAATTATCTCTTTAAAATATATTGTACTGTATTAATGTATTATTGTTAAAAAGAAAACATTTATTTTAATCAGAGTTAGTACGGTAATGAATAAAGATTCAAGAAATTATGGAAAACATCGTATGTTCGATGAATATTCTGACACGTGTTGGTATTCTGATGCTGTAAGTAACTAATTATTTAATCTTTAGATCAAGGATGGCAAATAGGGTTTGGTCTGCATGTTAAAAAATAATAAACTTTATAGTGATCTTTTATCCGTGCTAATACCTATGTAAAGTGTATACAGATAAGTATGTATAATAAATATTAATTATTATTGTATTTAATCTATACTATAATAAAATTTAATTTCTTTTCTCATAGTCTAGCTATGAAATTCAATCGAATGTGGAGTTAAGTTTCGTATATGTACATGCACCATTAAAAATATCTTCTCATGCCAAACTTGGCACACATGCCACTTATTTGCCATCTTCCTGATTTAGATTAATAAATATAATATAATGAAATTGTAGAATTTAAAGGCATATTAAAGATATATGTTCAATACAATATTGTTATATACATGTTGCAGGGCTTGCCACAATGGATAAAGATTACTTTTGAAAAAACAAATACTATATCTGGATTTGAGATTCAATTTCAAGGCGGCTTCGCTGGGAAAGTTTGTCTCATTAACATTGATGATGATAATGAAAGCACCATTTTTCAGGAATATTTTTATCCAAATGACATTAATGCAAGGCAACATTTTGTATTAAAAAATCCGACTACAGGAAAAACATTTAAAATAATATTTAATGAAAGTACAGATCTATTTGGTAGAATTGTCGTATATAAATTATGTATATTTTCATGATATATTTACTATTTTTCTTTATAAATTAAAATGTTTGCAAGTATAATAAATTTTATTTTTTTTTATATCTTTGTAAACTTATTTACAAAAAGAAAACAAATCTTTTTGGAATTACACACAGCATGAATTTCATTGTGTTAGTATAGACAAATATTTTTTAATGGCGTCAAATCAATAATTATGTAGTTTTTTCTTGGATTATATCATATTTCTATGAACAAAATTATTTAAAAAATTAACAATGTTTCTAATGTATTAATCGTAGAATTAAAATTTTGTTTAAAAATTTGAAAACTAACATAAGATGAAATATTTTAACTGTCACCTTTCAAATGACACCTTATTCATGAAAATTAAGTAAGAATTGTGCCTGATACGATTTGCGATGGTAACGCTGTCTTAAATAATTTTTAGCAAAAGTATATCAGGTGTATTTGTTAATAAAAATATAAAAAAATTAAAAAATAAATAATTTAAATATAAAAGATTGGATTTTCTTATTGATAGAAAATAAAAAAATTTATCCGGTTTCTTATCTTGTAGTTGTATTACCGATGCTTATGTTTTGAAATTTCAAAGTGGTTTAAACGTTATTCAAATTAGGTTATTAAATAGCGGTGTATGTGTATATGATAAGTTTAATAAATAATAATTAAGCACAGTACTTAATTATTAAATATATTACACATTGTAAAACTATTGTTTGTTCATTTTGTTTAAAAAATCATAAACAATGGCTGTAAACACGTATTTTTATCGCAATGTACTTCTTTTAACGGAAGTAATTCCAACAAGTGATGAATTTAAATTACATTTCAAAGAGGTACATTTTATAATTTAATTTTATTTATTAGTCATTTAATTTATATTAATATGATAATGAATGTTTAGCAAATTATTTTATCTTTTGTCGTTTTTAGGGAATGTTTAACAAACCCAATACAATTGGATTTATGCATGTTTCACAATATTTACTAACAATATATGATGCAGAGTATTTTAAAAAATCCATTCAGTGGCCGGTAACATGCAAGAAAACAGAAGTGAAATATCGTAACAATGTTAAAGATTATTTAAATGTAATAGCAAAAGAAAATTCTGATATCAATTTTCCTCCTATTCTTACATCTTTTTTGGTTCGCGCTCATGGACAGAAGTTTAATATTATTATGTGGAAACTTTCTACAGTAGCCTTAAGAACTTACATTAAAAGGAATTGTAAGTATTTATTTGTGTTTTTCTTGATATTTAATTTTTACAAGAAATGTTTGCAAGTGTAAAAACAGATTTTTATATATATTTTTAAAAAATTGTAATTATATTCATTAGAAGCATACGTTTCGTAAGAAAAATTAATGTTTTATTTGTATAACTAACTCTCTAATAAATTTTGTTGATTCGCAGTTGACCCAAATGTTTTTTATGCACCACGCTTGGGTTCTACAAACGAATTGGTGAAAACAACTCTCCAGGAAATAAATAAAGATACTATTTCTAATATCATGTCTCACCACAGAAATATGACCAAAATGAAGGAAACATTTAAAATTAATATGACGTAATTGATATTTCTTAAAAAACAAAATTATTCCAATAGTTAATTTAAATCGGAATATTGTTTTATTTGTTGCATTTGTATTTTTAGGGAAGAAAAAGAAGCATGGTCTAACGTAAAGCAAGACATTTTCGAAGTTAAACAATCAGTGTTAAATTTGGCGTCTAAGGCTCCGGTTGATTCGAGCATTAAAAAGTGCCTAACGAATATAGAAAATACAGAAATTATAGAATGTACGTATATTTACTTAAGATATACGTAGTACTGAGAAACGATGAGCATAATTTAATTATAATATTATTTGTAGTATGGAAACAACATATAAAGGAAAATTTATCGTATATAAGAAAAAAAAATAAGTTTTTCAAGGAAGTACAAATTCTTAGCAATAAAATCACCAATATGATTTCGAGTATAATTAATGGTACAGAAATATTAGACGCGCATCAACTTGGAAAAGTACATTCCTCTACGATTTCTCTTCTTCCGTTGTCGACGAATATACAAGTAATGTATAAAAATATAATTAAAAAAATAGAATAAATCTTCTAGACGATTATGTTCTGATTAATCAAACTTATTTCAGTATCTTCTACATAACTTATATATTGACGAAAAATTGGTATTACACAATTTTCTTGCACTACTGAATTTCTTATTGTGTCAAGTGTATCAATGTTTAAAGAAAAATGAATTAAAAGATTTATCAAAGTGCCTTTTGCAAATAGAAGCAAGCCAAGAAGATATTACATCTGGAATAAAATCGTTTCAAAGTTTAACGACGTCTATAGAAAGTATTTCGACTAATTTAAAGTTACATTTCAATCAGAAGAAAATTAACGAAACGTTTCAAGAAAATATTTCGGCATTTGAAAATAATATATTTTGTTCGTCTCCACCTATCAAAATTAATACCAATTGTTGCGAAGAGGAAAACGATGTATTAAAAAGATTAATGGTTACACCGGTAGAAGGTGCACACAAATCATTATTTTCCAGATACAAAAGACATGGCATCACCAATGTACCTGTTTCCCAATTAAGAACTAACTTGTTAGTAGCACGTACTAACTTTGATGATACTTTGTCGTTAAATAATAGCGATAAAATTTTACAAACTTATTCGCATCTGCCCAAAACGAATTCTTCGTCTGTCAAACGCACAGGAAAATATTCACGTTTATTTGTATCGTATGCAAAAAAGACCGGTGAAAAAGGTAAGAAAAATTTTTATAATTAAATCTGATTAATTAATATTATAATTAATCAATATTTTATTTGTATGTTTGTGTGTGCATAGGCAACTGTAGTATAAGTTCAATACCAGATTCTATAAAAGCTAATTCTACTACTTTAACAAGTATAGAAGAAGCGCCCAACATATCGCAATTTAATCTGAGAAGTATAACAAAGAATTTCTTCGATCTCAGAGAAGTAATGACACCTGATAAATTTAATACAATCAGTCAATTAAAATCTCAATGTATTTTCAAAGAGTCTAACAATTTACATAACGATCGTTACGAATCAAATAATGAAACTGAAAAAGATAATGCGACCAATACTAAAGATATGTCTGTCAATAATGTTAAAGATACGACGAACAGAAGAAAATCTATTAGCGATTTAGTTCAACGTTATAAAAAAGTATTGGAAAATACAAAAGAATGTACAATATATGATAACTAAACGGATGTATCTTTTATCGTACGTTATAATACAAAGCTTCAACAAATTTTTCCACTTGGCTGGCCCTTTTATCCAAGAAAATATTTTTCTCACACTTTGAGAAGTACTGCTATGACACGTAAGAATAGAAAATTAATATTTGTACAAAATTTATATGTAATAAATTTTAAAGATTTAAAAATAGTTTTTTGTTTTACTTTTTTTTTTAAATCGCTTTTAATCAAACTCTATTAGAATAATTCACATTTGTATACTAAATTTGTTAAGTATATTCTATCTAAATATTATGTTTTATAGAAGGTTTCTCTTTATACATAATGATACATAAGTTTCATGAATTTGTTTAACTTCATCTATTCCTCATATTATATCATCTCTACAATTAATTTTATAATACATTATTAGTATTAATATAATTATAA
>NW_014569559.1:1258484-1274013 GCF_001313835.1 Polistes canadensis | reverse complement strand
AAAGAAAAAGTAAAACGTTTTAAGTCTTTTATATTAAGTTGTTGCTTATTTTCTGTCGTATTATTTTTAAATAAAAATAAAAATTGATATAATTAAAAAGAAGAACAAGAAAAGTATTTCAACATTTTAAACGTTACACTAATCTTGACGGACTGGTCTCAGATATTCCATTCAAGCCGTATCGGTTATCAATGGTTATCATTTTTATAGCTTTCTTCAGATGATAGATTTAATAAACTTGTCAATTTAAAAGATGCAAATAAATTATTTAAACATTTGACAAGTGCACAAAATACGATAGAAACTACGTAACAACTTAATAATATTAATGATACATCACATCTAGTTGTTAATTATTATAAATTATAAATTTACATTGTATATATATATATAAATATATATATATAATTTCATATATTATTATCAATAGTATCAATCACATAATTTTTTTATTGCCGTAAAAAAATTACTTACAAGAATAAATGTGTGATTGTATCTCGCAATATCATTCTTATATATTTAATTATCTAAAAAGCAAAAATACACGGAAATGTGAACGTATAATTGCGATATGAAATTTTCCATATCAAGTATTAATTTATTGAATCAATTCTTTTTTGTATTTTCTCGAATCATAATTATTTCTACTTCATAACAAAAATTGTTAATTAAAAAGACAAATATTCTGGAATAAAGTAAACTTTCCGATATTAATCTTGCTATAATAAGAATGTTTTCTTTTTTTAATATGGAAAGGCACTATATGGTATTATTTATTTTCTATGATGAGGAATGAAAAATAATATAGCAAAGAAAAATGTTTTTTTTTTAAATAATTCCAATCTAGTTAATTTAAAAAAAAAATAAAATAATGTTTACAAAATTGTTTAAAACTATTTCACGATTTTGTTTATATATATGTGACCTATTTTTTCAGATTAAAAGTGTTTCACACACACACACACAAAAGCACTGTCAAATAAATTATTTATACATGAATTATCATCTGTATACATGTGTAAGTGTTCACGTGTTGAGTGTGTATGTGTGTGTGTTATAATTTTATAAATATTATATGAACCATTTGTAAAAAAGACATCTATCCCATTTTTTTTTTACAAATTTTAATAATGCGTCTTAAAAGCTTTTCAAAAAATCTGACTTTAGTATAAATTTGAGTATAAATCTTGAACTTAATATGATTCGCATTTTAAAATATGTTTCTTAATAACCTTTTTTATAATCATTTTGTTTGTTTTTTTTGTTTTCATAAATGTTACATTTAAGCCATCTTCATCGAGCGAGTGGTGAATAAAATTTAGGCTGCAATACAAAAAAAAATATGTTATTAAAACATAAATTTAGAATAATAGTATCGACATAAAGCACCTTAAATGAAAGGGAAAGAAATACAATTATATTAAATTTATAAAACAAAATTTTCAATTATATAGAAATATTAATATTCTTACTTCATCATGACTTTCATCCTTATTTCCATCATCGTCATCACCAGAACTGTCACCTCCTGAACTGTCCGCAGAATTACGCTGTTGATCTTTATTATTTATACTGTCGATATTAACCGGAGCTGATGCTTTAACTTTACTAGCTGCATCATAACATTGCAAACATACGCGGACGGCTTTTCCATTTCCTTGTCCAGGTAATAACAACTTCTTATTGCTGCAAGGGCCACATACTACCGCTCCACATTGTCTACAATGATGCTGCAAACAGATATAAATTATAGTTAATGTATTGAAATAATCTATTGCATTTAAATGTATATAAAATAAATAACTGTACCCGTCTATTTAAAACCGTGAATTGTGTATTTTTACAATGCATACAAATAGGTGCGTCATTATCTGGTACCCACACCGCTGCATGAATTTCTACTGGTTTCTTACCACCTATTATAATAACAATTAGTTTTTAAACAATTATAAATGTAAATGATATAGCAAAGTAATGTTACCTACTCTTTCTTAATAAATCCTCGATACATTTTGTAATATGCGCCATCCATTCTTGCTTTTCTGTTGCAGTAGCAGCATAAACAGCAAACGACTTTGTTACTGTTTTAATGAGCCAGCCATTGCGATACTCTATAAATAATGATTAATTACTATCCTACTTTTCTTTATACTTAAACTCTTGCAAAAGTTGCATTTAATGCGACCGATTTAGTATCTGAAGTATAATCCCTGAAATTGTAATAATTAAAGTCCACAACTCTTTTATTCATTACACATATTTATCAAATATGTATAAATAAAATTATACAAGAGTTATTATTAGATGCAATTAAAAAAATAAATAACAAATATATTTGTATCCCTTATATTTGTCAAAATAGATATTTTAAATATTCTTCAAGGTAAACAGTTCTCAATCATAATCGAAGAGATTATTAAATGATATTTAAAGATACATAAGATGAAAATATATATTACAAAGAAAATAGGTTTTAACTTACGACCATCATCAGCTAAAGATTCAAGTTTCACTTCCTCCAATGGTATAATATGTTGCTTGTTGTACTGTCAGCATATAGAAGAAAAAAAAAAAGTAATTACATTTTAACGTACTCAACGATTACTTTAAAATCAAATTAAATGTCAATTATTACATTCAGTCTTATCGACTTCATATTTATGATTACATTGATAGCTTGTGCTTTTTATTATATTTGATCGAAAGCACAGGTGAGAGAGAGAGAGTTTTGCATACATGCACATGTCATCAACAATTTTTTCATTGCCAAGTTTGGTATACGTGTCAATTGTTTACTACCTTTGCTTTATATGATACTATCATAAAAGAATATTAATATTTACCTTTTTCTTATTAATCACTATATTCCCGTATACTAATATGTCGTTAAATAAAAAGAACTGTCTAGGCTTGGCTTTCTTTCGACACATTTTTGTCAATACACCTTCTCCTACGAGAACTCTTCCAGGTACTGCCAGTGGCTAGAAAATTAAAACATTATATAATATTATTACAATAATACATAATAATTGTTTTTGAACTTTGTATGATAAGATCTAAATAATATACTCAAAGATGTTTGATTTAATTGAACAAAATACTTTGAATGATAAGATAAGAGAGATAAATCCAAAATATATATTTAAAATTATTCTCCGAAAAAAATGTAAAAATCATGTAAGAAAATATCCTGTAAGATTCATTGTTCGTTATTATTTGAGTTATCGTATTAATCATACCTGTCCTGAACTGCCGAAGCAGTTTTCCACCATCGTGATGCGTCTTGCATTGGCTTCACTGTTTACTGTAATAAACGTAATAAAACAAGGTTATGTTAGAAACTAAGGAATAAATATAATCAAGATAACGAATAAATTTCATTAGAAAATAACAAAATAATGATAATAATATTTATCGACACACGACACATTTAACGTCTAGTAAATGTCAAAATCACACAGCCCACTTAAATACGCCATTATCCTTAACAATTAGCATAAATCCTCGCGACACGCGAAATAATAGAAATTAATTGTTCGTGAAAATAATAAATTAAACGTTGAAATTTTAATATACATCAAGTAATTTAATTGAATTCCATTTGAAACGTGAAGATATTAATTAAAGAAAAATAAGTAGTACACAAACTAACCCAATCGGTCAACCATGATCCTCTATGAATCAGGGCTGGCAACAGCAGGAAGCATGAATCAGACCTGCTATTTAATCGTAAGGAAAATTGTGTGCGAATAATCTTCGATAGTATTAAACGACCCCAGGATTTTGTCAATTATGCGATTACTATCCCATTTAACTAACTTTCATTACTTTTTCTTTATAATCTAGATATTATATTTCAATGTTGAAATATATTAAATTCGATAGAAAAAATATAACCTAATCATTTATATTTATATTATATTCTATTAACTATAATCGAAATTAATATACGTTTTTATATATATATATACACACATACATAGAAACAAAAGTATCTCTCATATGACATATTTAATTATTTTTTTTTTATTTTTCTTTATCTTTTTTAATTAAAATTAAATCTAAAATGATTACAATATAATATATTATTTATTAAAATAAATGTTTTTAATCGTTTTCATTTAATAATTGAAAAAGTACAACTTCTCAGTTTCAAATACCGGAAGTGTCGATAATGTCGCACGATATCGATAGTGTGACGTATCGATTAGAATCATATGATTGTCGAGGGCGTAGCATTGTTAAATCTAACGGTGAGGAAGTATTAGTGTAATCGTTGTGAGGTTACTTTGCCAAAGAGCAAAGTAACGAATTTATTAAATACCATGAAAGTATGTGGTCCGAAATATGCCCTATGTGGCTTAGTACTTTCTGTATGGGGTATATTCCAATTAGTGAGTTTTATTTAACGTTAATAATTTTTATATCTTTATATATTTTACATAAATCACATACTCAAGTTGCAACTATGTTTGTAGTTTTAGATATTTACCTACAATTAAAAAATCTCATTTGTAAAATTGTTTAAAAATGTTATTCGATTATATGTATCTGATGTTTGTTGTGCCATTTTTACAGGTTCTGATGGGAATATTTTTCTATATAAAGAGCGTAGCTCTAGTTGAAGACCTAAACTTTGAAAGGAAATATTTTTCTAATCAGAATGAATTCTATTTAGAAGCTGAAAGGAGTTATACGCAAAATGCATACAATTGCTGGATCGCAGCATGTATTTATGTTCTTACGTTCTTATTTTCCGGATATCAATTTTATTTAAATTCGAGATCGTCTCTTAGCGTTTAATAATAATAATATATTTCTCATATATTGTAAATGAATTAACAATGCTGTTATAGAGTAATATAATGTACTTGTATCAAGTGATTTATTATCCAGATTATTATATTATGTATATTCTATTTAAAAAAACAAAAAAGAAAGAAATCTAAATAATCGGAGAAATTTTAATTTCATTAATTACTTTGTTACGAACAAATCTGATTTTATATAATACATTCCATGTTTATCGACTAATGTAAAAAAATTGATCCTGTATAATGCGCTTATGATATGTAATTACATTTTGTTGTGAATTAGAAAATATTGTCAATTATATGCTATTTTTCCCCTAAGGTCTTACAATCTCCGTGCCAAATTTGATAAATTGTTAACTTGTACCTTATCTGCTTGTATAGCTTATATTAATGTTAATATGTATTTTAATTACATGCAATACTTTCGTTGTACTTTCTTTTAAATATTTTGATATTAAATTCAAAAGTAACAATTGATATAGATGAAACAAAAATTAATTACAATAATTTTTATTAATTTCTATTAATTTTATATAGTTTACAAGTTTAATTATATAACAATCCAATTTTGATAACGCGTTTGAATTTAACTTTATTATTACAAATGTCATATAAATGCAATAACACTCACACATTATGACATTATTTTATAATAATTAATTAATAATCAGGGAACAATTATAATAGTAAAATAATAATAATCATTTATTTTTGATCCAGAGTGTAAGAAAATTTAGAATAAAAAATTTTTTGCGAAACATTACTTTCGCGTTTTAATTTAGTCCAATCAATGGAAATCCATCTCAAGTCACGTGAGTGTGTTGTATGTACGAATGACATATTGTAAGGTTATGTTCCTACTTGGTATGAATCATTGAATTATGATGTGGAATTAATGTCATTGCTTTATTTATTACTATTTTATAAAATTAAAGGTAAATCATACTTAATATTTTATATAATTGAAAGTATTTTTATATGTGTTCAATTTTAACATAATAAAAGTATAATTGTAGTGATAAAATAGGTTAATTGAAAATGATATTTAGTATTAAAGTGAAACGAAATGAAAATATGAAATAATTATTACTTTTGTTTGCATTATATAGGAATAGTTAAAACTTTCTTCTTACAATGCAGACCAATCGAGATGCATCAATCAACGATTACACAGAGATAGTCCAGCGTCTTCCTATTAGCTTAAGATTAGCCTACGGAGTAGGACATGTTTTAAATGATATTTGCGCTTCCATGTGGTTTACATATTTATTAGTGTATTTTCATTATGTATTGGGATTTAGTGCTACTCTTTCAGGAGTATTATTACTTATCGGTCAAATAGCTGATGCGTTAGCTACTCCATTTGTTGGCTTACATTCGGATAAAAATGATGATTTTTGGCTTTGTAAATATGGCAGAAGAAAGACATGGCATTTGTTAGGTATATATAATTTTCTCTATAATCAGACTTGTCCTCGATTATTCATTATTTTCAATAATTGTACATTGATACGATATTATTTTTCAGGAACCATTTGCGTGTTCTGTACATTCCCATTTATATTTTCTCCGTGCATTAATTGCGAGAATGCACATCAGTGGGCACAATTAATATATTATGCTGCTTTTATTATAATATTTCAGTTTGGTTGGGCATCAGTACAAATTTCACATTTATCTTTGGTCGCTGAACTAACACCGACTGAACACGAAAGAACGGAATTGATAGCTATTAGGTAATGTTTTGATTCTTATCAAATACTTTTACATTTATATTTTAATATTTCTTATTGAAAATATTCATTGTGTATTTCGAAATAGATATAGTTTTACGGTATCCTCAAATATTCTTGTATATTGCACAACATGGGCATTATTGCATATAACGAACAATAATGCTCCTGATGCTCAAATTGGACCTGGAGATGCTAATAAATTTCAAACTATTATATTATGCGTAACAGGAATTGGACTTTTTACTTCTCTTATATTTCATATTTTTGTTAAGGAAGGAAATATCAATAATTCGGATGGTAAGATATTTTACGATTAACATTTACATAAGATTTATATATTTTACATTTTATAATTGATATTTCTAGGTTCCTTGCGTTGTAATACGAGACCTATATCAGTATTATTAAAAAATATACAATTATATCAAGCGGCATGCATTTACATGCCAACACGATTATTTGTAAATTTGTCACAAATTTATATACCTTTATATTTACACGAATATTTAAATATGCCAGCTACGTTATTAGCTATTATACCATTAACTATGTTTATTAGTAGTTTTGTAACATCCTTAATTATAGAAAGATTAAATACTAAATTAGGAAGAAAAATATCATATTGTATTGGCATATTGTTTGGTCTTTTGGCTTGTATATGGATACGATTTGGAAATGGTTATACATATACAAATTATCAAATTTATCCGGTATCCATTTTGCTAGGTACGTACAAAAATATACAGAATAACTTAATGAATTATTTAGTAAATATAATATTCTAAATAAGTGTGAATTATTAGGTTCTGCTGGATCGATCATACTAGTAACCAGTTTAGGAATTACTGCTGACTTTATAGGTCAAAATACGGATAGTGGAGCATTCATATATGGATTTATGAGTTTTACTGATAAACTTGGCAACGGACTAGCAGTAATGCTTATACAATATTTGTTAGTATATTTTTATATAGAAAACAAAATATATATATCATTAAATATACAAAAATATTCGTTTTTTTGTTACAGACGTAAATTTATCGTTACTACCGATTATTATAGAAACATACTTTCATATGTTTGCGGTGGTTCTGCTATCTGTGGTCTTTTAATGATATTGTATATAAAACCGTTTCCATCTTACACGGGTAAATTATTAAATGTTATATTAATAATCATAAATAGATACATTTAAATAATTTTTATATTATTATTATTATTACGTATTACAGATTACAGTACTGTAAACACGGATGGAACTACAGAAACTGTTGATTCAAATTCATCTATTGTTTTTTCTGTTAATGATAGAATAGATACATTCCCAACAAGACAAGAGCACGTTACTTAATCGTTGATAATACAAAAATGTATATAATGGCAGTGTGTATGTTTTAATGGGTTATTGCAGTGTATAAAAAAAGAAAAGAAGAAGAAAATCCAAAAAATAATATATTTTACGAATATTTTAATAATATCTTTAATAAGATATATATNATTAACGAACAAAGTTATTGAGAAAATGATTATCGTCGATTAACGATAAAAAAAGATTATGGTGTTAGATGATATATATATATATATATATATATGTATATATACGTACATATAAATATTTAAATTTTCATGTTGCAATATGATGGAATAAAGATCTATACTAAAAAGGATTAATAAAAAATAAGTCACGGAACTTCAGCATGCGATGGTACGGTGCCTATCCTTCCAAAGGACGAATTGTTTTACTGCACGCGATCCACTACCAGGCTCTGGCTGCTAAGCTTAAATTCGATTTTCCGATATTAGTATGTTGGTCCTAGTACAGTTAGTCCCGTGTCATTGATCGCTAAACATGTTCTTAGACGAAAGCTTCGTAACGATCTATTACGGGTGCTTTTTAGTTCTGTAAAAATGCTCAGCTCGAGCAACAATCGCGATCGTTTAATTGATATATCAACGACAATGTCAAATTCTGCTGGAGTTTCTAACACGTATCTCGTACGTCCACGATTACCTTTAAGGATTTATTCGAAACCTAAAATATCTGGAAGTTATACTCATTATCCAGATTCGGCTGGTCTCTCGCGTACGAAAAGAACTAAAACTAGGTAAATATTTTATCAGATGATAAACAAAATTTTTAATTTTTTATTCACTGTTTAATATTGTTTTTATTTTTCATTAATATTAGATATAGGAAAATTCTTTTTATTATTTTATAAATTATCTTCTTTTTACTCGAAAATGAAGTAATACAATATATTTTTGCAAAAGTATATTATTTGTAGTATTATAATATATATTATTATTTAAATAAAGATTTATTTTTATAGAAAAACAAATGGAGTTCAAAAAATAGATTTAAACAAAAGGAAAAGTCCGGATTACATAGAAGTGATTTATAGAGAAGCTGTTTCTAAATTAAAATATTTGTTAGCTGAAACTTATTTGCCAGTGGATTCTTCTGGGTAAGAGAATCGTATTTTCATTTCATTCTCGTAGTAAATAATAACGTAAATTTTTTATTAATTAATTTGTTATAATGTAAATGAGAGAAATTATACTATACAGAAAACAACAATGTGTTAAAAGTAATTATCAATCTGGTAGAATTACTAAATCGGGGAACGACATAGATGAACAAAGTTTTATAAGCGAGGGTTCAAGAATGAAAGATTTAAATAACGACAATGTTTGTTTACTACCAACACCACGTCCACTTTCCTCCAAAAGTATTCATCCATCGAAAGCTTATAGTAATTTGGCACTTTCTATTGCTGAATTACAATCTGTTCCACCAGAAATTACTTCGTATATCGAACAGCAAGAAGAATATATCGAACAAATGGAACAGGAGTCTCAATATTGTAGAAGCGAATTAACTAACTTGCTTAGCAAAGTTAGAGAGGTATATATTTATTTATAATATATTTTATAAAAATAATTTTTAATTTTTTCAATAACATAAGAAATAATATCTAATAGGTCATAGCCGAAAATGAAGAATTGCATAATAAAACTAAAACTGGATTTTTAAAGTATGCTCTTGACGAGCACGAGAATCGTCCTGAAAATGATTGCACTTCTAACGACCATAGTCTTGCATGCACGAGCAGCATAGATTCCAAGATGAATAAATCATTAAAAATATTAGAAGGGCCCAATATAATATTTGAATCAAGAATTAGCGAGCTGGAGGCACAATTGACCCAAGCTAAGCTTGAGTTAAGAAAAGTTCAAGAAGAAAACCAACTCAATGTAAAGAAATTAGAAAATTCTTTCAGTAACGGTAATGTGGAAATATCAGCACAATTGAATCAAACTTTAAGAGCTAAATACGATGCAGAAATCAAAGTAGAAGAATTACAAAAAGCATTATCTGCAATGCGTGATAGAGAAATAGAATCTAGTCAAAAAGCTAAGCGTTCTATGGAGATGGCACAACAAATGGAATTTGAAAAAAATCAAGCAGAAACTGAAGTAAAAAGATTGAAGGACGAGTTGGATAGACAACATGAAAAACTCCGAGAAGCTGCTCATGAAGCAAGCAGACGTATTACTGAAGAAAGGCAACAAGTGGAGCGTAGATACAGTCAACAAGTCGAACAACTTTCTGCGGATATAACTTCTCAGTGGAATGCAGCTAATAAATCGCAATTGGAATCTGAGAAACAACAAAGGGAATTGTTGGATTTGAAGAGAGATTTGTCTCAAAAGCAAACGATCATAGACAATCTAAAAAAAGATTTGCAGAATAGAATATGTAAGTAAAATGAATATATTTAAATCATATTATTAAATCTCATAAAAAAATATATGTATATATTATAATTTTAATTATTTACATTTAATTTAGCGAGTTTACAGAGCGATCTTAATCAAGCTTTGACTGAAAAAGATATGGCTGAACAAGAAGTAATAGCTGCTAAATTAGCAGCAGAAAGAAATGATAGACAGACTAAACAAGAGCAAATTAGATTGCAAACGGAAATAAATGCTTACAAACAGCGCATGGAAAGAGCGGATGCAGATTTAGTTCATTGTAGGCGTGAAAATTTGAGGCTTTTAGAGCAGATAGCTTTGTTGGAGAAAGAGGTATTATGCACAAATAAACAAAAATATAAGTGAATTTATAATTAAAATAGAAAAATTTTATAGATCAATTTAAACAGAATGATGTACTCTGAAGATTCTCAAAGAAAAGATATAATCGGTCAAGAGAATAAAAAGGAGACGCCTACGATGAGGAAACTGGATATGGAAACTAAACATGGTAAGAAATAAAAAAAAAAAAGATATCGCGCCTGTGTTAGGTATATTGTCTGTAAAAAATGTTTCATCATTTAATATTCGCTTGAAAGCATTCAATGTGTGGGAAATCGGCATGCTGACATTATGCCTAGCATGGGCAGGATTACAGTTAGTCAGTTTATTAAAAATTGCCTTTTGATATTACTGCATTTCTCAGTTGCGACAGTTGGTGATCTAGAGGATGCCTTGAATAAACAAGCTAAACTAGTCTCTCAATTGACTACCGAATGCCAATCTCTCACACAACGTTTGGAAGCTAACAACGTTAAGCACAAGTATATTTTTAGCTTCGCATAGATAAAGATTTATTATTATATTTTTCTAATCACATTAAATTTGAATCGTAAAGCTTGAAATTCAGAATTCGATTAAATAATTGAAATTATCTTATAAAAAGTATATAGCGTTCGAATGTGCTTAAGATTTATATCTCGAGCTATTCTGTGTTGACAGAGGAGATCAATGATGGGGATAGAAGACTTGGAAATACAGCTTCTTCGTCTTCAAACAAGAAACGTATTGTTAAGGTTGATTTGAAAGTTAAAGTTATTCCTAAAAAGAAGTTAGATTCTTCAAAGATGCCTCTATCAACACAGTAATAGAACGTACGTTACTTTTAACAATTATCTTTACCATTAGTACAAATGATTATGTATGCATACTTTGAAAAACTTTACTTTTATTAGGGAAGAAATGGCTACCCTACAAAGTAACATAGAATACTTATCGAATAAGATAAAGGATTCATTTCATAATCAACAAGGTAATCTGTTTAGTCCTTGAAATATATATATTTAGCAAATATAAAATTTATATCGAAACATTTGAAATATTTGAAATAATACTAAGTAATAATTTTTAGCACTATATAATATCAATGCATCTTATAATTCACCGGATCAATTAAATGAGACGAAAGTAAATGGTAATACAAATCCTCATAATTCACAAAATACAGATTACGATATAAATCAAATGCAAAATGAAAATGACAATGATAACAGAGAAATTTATTCTAAAAAATTGCAAAAGAAAGATGATTTGGATGAAAGATATGATCATTCAAATCAACGTGAATATACTTTAGGAGGCTATATTAATAATAATAATAATAATAGTAATATATATAATATCGAAGATCAGTCAATAGAAGAGAAAAATGGAGAGCAAGAAAAACATTTGACTGACGATCAAAATATAATAGATAATACTAACCTAATGGAATCTTCTTATGATCAGTATGGAGAATATGATGAGTCACAATATCAAGAACAAGAATTTAAGGATAATGATCAATATAAAGAACAGGATAATACACACGATATGACACAATATTCTGAACAAGAATATCAAGAAAATCATTCTGCAATTAATCCTAGTAACGAATATACACAATAATTTGTATTTCTTTTTTCTATAGCATTTAAACACATTTATTGTATTATTAGAACGTGCAGAAATATTACGAGAAGACGTAATAAAATTAGTATTAAAATTGATCCCGATATTCATTTTATTTCTCAGTATTAATAGAAGTTCGTTTTGATTCATATTTATTCATTCAAATTTGTATAATAATGGCGCTGCAAGAAATAGCCAATCAAATCACAGCTGTCTTGATTGTTTGAATTTAAAAGGTATTAATCAAATTTCAATTATTGGGTAAAATTTTTATTATTTTTTTATCTTTTAATTCATAAAAAATTATTGTTAATGATATTTATTAAATATTAGTATTTCATTTGACATAATTACAGATCGTAATATTTGTAATACATAATACATGTGGACGATAATTTAGATTATTAGTTGTTAATTTGAATCACTATTGACGTTATGATTTCTTTTTTGAAAAATGGTCGATAATTTAGATAGTGAACGTGAAAGTGATCAAGAGGATTAAATATTCATGAAATCGAGGACAAAAGGTTATATATTTCATACTTATATACTTAATTATTACATCGTTTATATAATAATAGTAATTTCAGTAAATATTATATCGATATATAACCACTTATTGAAAAGTTGTTAATACAACAACCTGTCTTTTATTCCAACTATGGATAAACATCTAGCATAAACAATTGTTATGAATTCATTATTATATATAGATTTCAAATAAATAATATATCAATCTCTCGTTGCAAACTAGAGATTTAATTGATTTAATATTTCAAAAATATTTATCACATTTGTTTATTTTTGTCTTTAAATATTAAATTAAAAATTATCCATATAGATGTATCATTAAACTAACAATCTTTGAATTGGTTAAATTCAACGATGTTATTAACTAGTATGACGCATACATTTCTTCGTTGATGTATTTGTAAGAGAAAGAGAAAGAGAGAGAAAGGGAGAGGCATCCTTAGCACATATTGCCTTTGACATAATATCGTTATTTCAGAGAAGCTGATTAAGAAGCGCTCGGTTTACGATGTTTGCGGAACATGTCAGTCTTCCTCTGGTCTCACCAATATGCGCATGCACGCTGAAACTACGTGGGAGGAGCTGAAACAGAGTTCGAGCAGCTACCAAGGGAACTTCTCTCTGACGCCCCTCTCTTTATATACAATTCAGGATAGCTATGTATTTACTACGTACGTGTGTGTGAACTGCATCAACCTAGGTAAGTAAATATCATCGAAACATTCTCCAAATTAATTTAACAACAAATTATACAATATCTTGCATCACAAATAAAACATATTTATTATTTTATTTTATGCACAAACTTGCATTACTTGATAATATGATTTATTGTGCAATGCAAAATTTTCCCTCTAATATTCATTTTTTTACATTTGCAAAAAGAACAAAGTTATGATACAGCCCACTTTACTATATAAACTCTGTATATGTATTATTAGGTAAAAAAATTCATGCTATTTTTAACTCTTGCATATAATTTCATCTCCATTGAACAATAAAACAGAACAACAAATTTTCTCATTTATTTAATATTAAAAATATATCATTTTAATCAAAATAAACGATATTATTTAAGGATATTCTAAAGAAGAAACGAACGCCTTCCCGATCGTTTAATATTTGCACCAATGAAAATTCGACGATGGATTAAAAATCATAGAAGATATTTTATATTCGGCTTGAAATCACAATTTGTTGGATTTCGTAGAAAATTTTCCGAGGAAATCTCGCATGGGAAAATTTCGTTTATACGGTGAGTTTTCTGTAGGAGGAAAATCTCTTCTTGCTCTTTTATATATATACATATATATGCATATACACCACGTATATATGTATACGTATGCACGTGTATAGTCGTCGGCAAATGAGAAGGGGTGGCCTCGAGGCTGGAGGCCAGGGGTTGAAGCCATTACCGTCACAAAGCTACCACTAGATTGCCGTTGGGGCTTTCATACTGTTCTCTCTCTCCTCCCCTTTTCTCTCTCTCTCTCTCTCTCTCCCACTTTATTCTATATATCTATCTCTGTTTCTCCTTTACTTGTTCCCTTTCTCTCCCATTACCTGTTCTTCCATGTCTCTTTTCCTCCTGTATCCTCTTGTTTCACCTTCCCCGCCATTTTCTTTTCTCTCTCTCTCTCTCTCTTATACTCTCTCATACTCTCTCTCTTGTTCGCTTGCTTCGTTCGCATTCATGATTTGAATTCAATTGCCTTTTATCTGCTATCCTGGGCTCTGGAGTCGCTGATGATAGAATCGTCGAGATCAGAGAATCTGTTCCGTCTATATAGATGTAGATATATATTTTCTCTGTCAATCCCTCACTTATTTCATTCTCTCTCTCTCTCTCTCTCTCTCTCTCTCTTTTACTGTTTTTTTTCCGTATTCGTTTTTATACCAAAAGAAGAAGATTTTGAAGCCCGTTAATTTCGATAAAGAGTAATCGTTAGATTTGTTTTTTGTAAAACTTTATAACAAAAACGTTATCTCGTATTCGCGTACTATTATAAAAATAGAATTTCATTTGAAGTATATATAGGAATTTGTATTGATTTGAATAAAAAAAAAGAAAAGAAAAAAAGAAATAAGAATGATAAAATAACTCACGTTTACGATTAGTTAAGCTTTTGGAAAGTGTGATACAATTGTTATACTTAAAAAGATTGAAATATGTAGAGACACAATGAAGTTGAGAGATACAAAGAAAAATCTGGAGCAGTATTCATTATTTATTGGAGAAAAAGGAAGTAGATGTAGAAGTAGATGTAGATGTAGATGTAGAAATAGAAGAAGAAGAAGAAGAATAAAAAGCAAATGAGGGAATTCGTCAGAAATGTCGTTTCCGTTTGACAAGCATCTGATCTTTTCTTTTTTTGACCCTGAGCGAACATTAGGACGATGTCGCGTGGCGTTGACGAATCTGTTTAGTCCTGTAATAATACATACCATTCCTTCCTTCTCCTTTCTTACCGTTTCTCAAAAAAAAAAAAATACGCGGGTCTAAATTTATAGTTCGTTAAAAAATATACATTGGCGTGAATGATGAAACTACCGTAAGAGAACAATATCTATTATATTTACAGAGCTTACCTTCTTCTTCTCAAAAAAAAAAAAAAAAAAAAAAAAAAAAAAAGGGAAAAAAAAAAATAAAAAGGGGAAAAAAAAAAAGAAAAGGTTATACAAGAAAAAACGTGATGCTGCCGTAAAATGAATAAAAGGATAAAAGAAGGAAGAAGGAAG
>NW_014569559.1:1249886-1258468 GCF_001313835.1 Polistes canadensis | reverse complement strand
ATGATGAAACTACCGTAAGAGAACAATATGTAAAATACACACACGCGTAACAAATTTAGTTCCGTGTAAAAAAGTGCACTCTGACATTCCAAAAAAAAAAAAAAAAAAAGAATAAAAAGGGGAAAAAAAAAAAGAAAAGGTTATACAAGAAAAAACGTGATGCTGCCGTAAAATGAATAAAAGGATAAAAGAAGGAAGAAGGAAGAAAAAGGGGAAAAAGGGAAGAAAAGGGGAAAGAAAGGAAAGACGGTAAGAACCGATAAAAAAACTCAAGGAAATACATTTTCTAATATTTTAGAAACCATTGACTGTGAGAAAGAGAGAGAGAGAGAGAGAGTAAGAACATGATGTTAATACGTGAGATTGCAATCCAATCGAAATAATAGAAATGTAAAAAAGAAAAAAAAAGGAAAGCAATTTCTGAGTTGTGGAAATACTCTGATTTTTGATGAATTTAGTGCAGACAGAATAGAAAGCAGAAGAAAAAGAAGAGAAAAAAGATTATGTAACAGTATACCATTGGGGCCACGCGACTCTAGTGCATCAAAGTAAGAATTTTATGGTCTTCCATAATGAAGGACTTCTGATACAGGCTTTTTTCTTTTTTATTCCGTTTCTTCCCTTGGCTTGTAAATGGCTTCTATTATTTTCTTCTTCTTCTTCCTTTTTTTTTTTTTTTCTTCTATGGGGCCTCTTTTTTTTATTTGTCTATCTTTTTTACTCTTTCTTCTACCGTTTTCATGCTCTCAATAGAATTTCTAGCTGACTACTGAGTTAACATGCTTCATTGTCACGGTTTATTGCCGGCAGACAATGTTATATGTTTGAAAAATTACGAAAATCTAAGAATCGAAATAGAAATCGAAAATAGAAATCCTGTAGGAATATGTTAGAAAGAATTTAATTGTTTTCGTGATAAAGGATCATTGTTAGAACATTTTATAACAATATAATTCTTGTTTTCAATATTATTTAATTTTATTTGCTTTATATTATTAGGTTCTTGGCGTGCGACCATTGAAAGTTTAGAGAAACGGAGTTTTGAGGGACACAACTTGTACCGTAAGCGTGCCGTTATAGGAAGATGATTTTTACGTAAGGTAAGCTTTTATATAAAATAATTCATTTATCCGTATATATATATATATATATATATATATCGGACAGTTATTTATTAGAAGAACAAAAATTACATATGACTAGGAAGAGAAAGTTTTTTAATCGAATTTATAATCACATCATCGAATAATAATATTCATTTATATTACTTTGTTAGTATAAAAAGCAAATATTTAAAATACGTTTCCTCTCTTCGTTGAACGACGAGATACAGATAGATAGACAGACAGACAAACAGACAGACAGATCGTCGTCCATTTTTTCTTTTGACTTCTCATATTAAAAACATAATCAAACAGTCGAGTATATTATTACATTACAAACAACGTATTATACATATATTATTAACTTTGTATACTTTTATATATATATATATATATATATATCATCTAACACCATAATCTTTTTTTATCGTTAATCGACGATAATCATTTTCTCAATAACTTTGTTCGTTAATTATCTCGCTAATATTTATAATATAGATGAATTATTTTTCTATAATTCGACAGAAAAAAAGAAAAAAGAAAAACCAAGTATGATGGTATATAATATAGAATAAAAAATTTTCTGACTTATAATATATATATATATATATTTCTTCAAACCTCGAACTTATAGTACTTTGTCGGTATGCATGGTAAAAAATAAAAAACTAACTCCCACGCAGGAGAGGAATATTTATGCGCTCCAATATCCGGCGGGACGATATATCACGAAAGCTTGGTGGTTTTTTCAAAGGGAAAGAAAAAAAGGAAAAGAAAGAAAGATAGAAAGAAAGAGAGAGAGAGAGAGAGTGAGTACAATTCTCGCCATAGATAGTAGTAGTAGTAGTAATAGTAGTCGTGTGGCGTACGTCGAGGATATGACACACGACTATGCGACGAGGATGAGGATGAGGATGAGGATGAGGATGACGATGAGGATGAGGAAGAGGAGATGAGGAGAATACGGAGAAGGGTGGGAGGGGGTGTGTACACATAAACGGTGTACGAGCGTTAAAGCGGCTTTGCGCCGATAGCGGCACCTTTGATGTGTCCCTCGCGTACCTCAGCACGTCCCCACCCATTCAACCCACCTCCCTGTCACTGGCATAAAATCGTGAAACGTGCCGACGAAGGTGTCGTACGAGTATATAGTCGTGTAAGTAAATCTCTCATATGTGTGGTGTACATGCTCGTGGCCTCTATTTATCCTATGTGTATGTATTATGCGTGTTTCGTGCTTATCGAATCATAGTTGTATGCATCCCATGCGTGCATACGTGCGTGTATGTATATATGTATGTTTGTATATATGTATGCAAGAACACGCCCGTAACGTATCGAGAAACAGACGACGGAAAAAGCCGATCTATTTATCCTCTCTTTATTTCTTTTTCTTTTTCTTTTTATTTTGATTTTTATTTTACTTTTACTCGATACGATACGATACGATACGGTTACGATATGGTTACGATATGGTTACGATACGATACTGCCGTTTTTCATTCGCGATCTTATTGTTAGTGTATACCTTCTCTCTCTCTCTCTCTCTCTCTCTCTCTCTTTCTCTTTCTCTCTCGGAGGATATTATTATTCCCATAACCGCGGTACCGTTTGTGTTTTCTATTTTTATTTTAATAGATTTTTCATTCTTTTAGATTGTTCTTTTTATTATTATAATATCCTTCTATCTTGCTTGATCGATGATCGATCGATCCTTTTATTACGATTCGATCTCTTGCTACAATACCTTTCATTCTCTTTGTTTGTTTTCCTTTTTTTATTTATTTATATAAGTGTATGTATGTATGATGTTAAACTGCACTCGAAACGTTAATATTCCAACGGATGTTGTTTTACAATATTTTTTCATAGTATTTTTAAAACAATGTCATATAACAATTCGTTGTCAAAGATTTTTAATTGTTCGAAGAACAAATTTTTCTCCCGTTTGGCATGGAATAAACGAAATGAATTTTGTGAAAAACAAATATTTCATTGTTTTCCCAATTAATTTGTATTTATACGCGCGGCGCATGCATACCACGTGTCTTATTTTTTAGATCTCTCATTCATATTTAATCCTGTTGTTCATTCACATTGGAAATATCGGAAGGACAGAACGGTTTGATTTCTTTTTTTTTTTTCCTTTTTTTTTATTTCATTTGGTAGCTCAAATGATCGTAAGGATTATGATAACACGATTGATAGATAGTGTTCGGTAACAAATGAACTTCCTGTTATGTGTTTATCGTTTATTATTGTATATACTATCGATATTATTATTTAAATAATTATTTAGGTTACAGTTAATTCAATCATCATCATCATCATCATCATCATCATCATGATCATAGTTGTCGTTGTTGCTAGCCAACGGTATTGCAATTTATATCAATCGTAATTTAAGATACAAAGAACGTGCGAGAATTTATTATACTCTTATCGAACATTGATCCAACAATGATATCAATTTAATGAAAAGAAAAAAAAAAGAAGAAAAAAATAATGTCTAAATGATTTCGAGAAATAATAATATAAGGGTTTTCAAAGAAGAATCAACTTTTACATGGAATAGATTGATTTGATCGACACGGTAGCAGGAAAGTGAGTGTAACCTCTGAATCGACAAATATTCGATAAAGTATGATAACGCGTATCGGTTTAACAGTCAGCAAACCGATTAATCATGAGGGTGTGGTTTAGATTTGGTTAGCTGTATTATGAATCTCTTCTATTGCAAATTCGTTGAAATTTTTGATAACAAACGGTAGGACGTTTAAAAATTATTATTATAAAGAATTAACAAACAAGAAAAATTAATATCACATTTTTTACCTTATTATTATTAAATAACAATTATAAAATATGAACGATCATTTTTTTATTACTTTTTTTCCTTTTCATTGAAATAAATTTCTTTTTCTTTCATTTTCCTTGGTTTTTTTTTACAAGATGATACATTTACGGTTGTATCTTGTTTAGAAATATTTCGTACGATTATATCTTTCAAATTTTTCTCACCTCGAGTGGCAGAGTGATATATCTATGTGTGTGTATATATATATATATTTTTTTTTTGTATTTTCGAAGAGAAAAAGCAAACTTCTTAATTGGTTGCTACTTCGGTGTGAAACGTTCGAGAATCTTTCGAATTTATCGACTTCTCACTTGACCGTGTGATATATATATATATATATATATATCTCACTTGGAATAGTTTGTGTTTATTATTATTATTAGATTGATAAGTTAGCAATATAAATATTATATTGAGTCATCAATTCGAATGCGTTTATATAAAAGAATATTAAAAAAAAAAAACTAAATGATGTGAAATTATATTTCAATGAGATGATTACGAGGACAACGACGACAAATGGGGGAAGTTAAATTTTAAACAAAGTGAAAGAAAAATGTATATCGTATCGAGAAGGGTGGGTTAAGAAATAAGTTAAAAGAAATATTGAAATTAATTTATAAATGTTTAAATATTAAATGTTTATATGTGTATGTGTGTGTGAGTTTTGCGAGAAGTGATTTATTTCTTAGTAACATAAAAATTATTCGAAGTAGGCACATGATAAACCCCCATAGGAAGAAAGCAGAAGCAACAACAACGTGGGCGTCTGTTCCGTCGCTGAGACTAAGCAGACGATAGCATTTTTAAAAGAGGACTACAAAACAAACAGCTTACAGAAATATTGTCACGGTATAGTAATTGAACATCTTTCTATCTGGATCTTGGTTTGGTTAAAAAGTGTCGAATAAAAAATATAGAATTTTTATATATCAAACAGGGTCACGGTTAAATTCGTGTCTATGGATGTGTGTTTTCGATTCCACAATTAAAAACAAACGAAATTATTTATTTGCATTAATGCGGTATGATTTTTAAGTTTATCGTTTAATATATTTGTTTTTTAGTTTTTTTTTTCAACAATTATCTCAAGATTATTCTGTTTTTTTTTTTTTTTTTTTAATTTCATTTTTAGGGGAAGCTTTCTATTTGAAATTTGTCAAGAATTTTCTCTTATTTATTTTTCACGATAAATATTTATTACATAATAGTAGAAATTAAGTATAAATTTTTAAGTGGCAATTGTTTGGAGAGAAAGTCACAATAGTAATTTTCCGTGTATTTCTCTTTTCTGCACTGAATGAATGAAAGTTGTTTTCGTAAATGAGAATCCATAGCATAAAGTTTTAATGACATCCATAAAATCTTTATTAGATGTCTTTATTCAGTTCTCTCAATTTTAACATAGTATCTTATCTTATTGTAAATAATTTTTCAAATTTTATATATTTTCTTCGATGACGAAGCAACGAACATTTTTTTTTTTTTATTATTCTTATACAAAATAAAGATCAAAAAATTGTCGAGAATACATTGTAAATATAATTTATAACAGATATTTTTCGAAACGTGTAATAAAAACAGAACAATAATTTGCCCTTCTTATTGCGTTGTTGCACGAAAAAAAAAACATACAATGCATCCCTGAAAAAACAGGTAGCTGGTATATTTTTTTTTTTTCTTTCTTTTTTTACAGTAGCTATAAATACGATCCTCTAAATGATAGAATATATTGCAACACAGAGACGTAACATTTCATTGGAAAAATAACACGGTAACAAACTGCAACATTATTCTTTCAAATTTCTCCTATTTTTTGTTTTCTTTTTCTTTTTTTTTGTGTACACAGCCTGTAATAAATAACACAAAAGGAAAAACTAATAAAATAAAAAAAAAAAAGAAATAAAACCTAAAATATTCGGTTGCTCAAAATAAAAGAGAGAGAGAGAGAGAGAGAGAGAGGGAAAACAAATCTTCGATCTTCAAAGGGATTAAAAAATATTTTTCTAAATATTTCTCCATTAGAATGTTATTTAAAAAATTTATCTATCCTAAATAACGCGTATAAATATAAAAATACGTAAAAAGTAACGAGCCGCCAACGATTTTTTCGATAAAATCGTAAAATTGAATAAATGAAAGGAACGTTAACGACCTTTGCCTTGTGAACATTTTATATAAAATACACGTGTGCATGCGTATAAAATAGAAAACAAAAAAAAAAAAAAAAGAACAAGCAACGGTGGACAATGGAATTATGTGACAAATATTTTATCCAGGTTGTTGCAGCATCTGTTAAACGTTTATTTTCCATTTTGTCGTTGAACGTATAGTACGAGAGAGAAAGAGAGAGAGAGAGAGATAAAACGCTTTTGGTAGAAGCGCGTGGCTGGTGAAATAATTAACGAAAACCAATTACCATTTACAATCTGCATCTAACTATCGGTGAATCTATCTCGCAGTATATATTTCTGGTTCCACTTCTCCCACTACCCTCAAACCCCACCACCCCGAGCCCCACCACCTCACTTCACCCCGATCTTTCCTCTCTTTTCCCCTTCTCGTATATGTGAAATGTAATATCGAGATATTTAAGTGAGCTTAGCGCATGTTTTTGAACGAGTTTCATGAAATGATTGTTCCATGAAAATAATCACGATCAGGAATTTTAATTCAATGATTATAGTAAAGGTAGGGTGGGGTGGTGGTAGGGAGAAAGGGCTCGGGTTTGAGTTATACGTTTTATAATTATTTGTATTTTTTTCGTTAGAATATTTTCAAATTTAATGAAAATACAAGAGAGAGAGAGAGAACCCATTTTGGGTTCATTTTCATGTAAAGAAGAGAACATTTTTAATATGTATATGCATGTATACATTGAATATATGTGTGTGTGTGTTTAATAGAAGAGGAAATAGTCTTATAAACAGAAGATAACTTTGGTAACTCGACAAATTTGATTTTTGCGAGATATAATACGGCGAATGATTTATTTTGGAGTCTAGGAGAGAAAAAAGAAAAAAAAAAAAAGAATGAAAAGAGAAAGAAACTGTTAAGATAATATTGACTATTTTATCTGTAAACGTCTAAGAGAGTTGGTAGAAGTGTTCGAAAAAAGAGGTTTGGCTTGAATCATTGAAGAAAAAATGTCGAAATATTTTTCTTCTGTGTGACGAGTATACGCGAACTCGTGTGCATGTGATGATATTTATATATCTATGTATGTATGTATTTATATGTTCGCGTGTGTTTGTAATAGAGGGTGTGAGAAACGATTTGACTGGAAAACATTTTTTCCTTCATTTTCCCTTTTTTTCTTTTCTTCTTCTTCTTCTTTTTGGTCCGAAGGCCACCCGACAAATGATGACTCGGCGGAGGATTATTTAACAAAACTGAAAAAAAATGTTCATATCATTTCTTTGCATCTTTTGCAAAAGTCCTTGATGAAAAAAGCATTTTTTCTTGATATTTTTTATAATAATATGCATAAAAATTAATTTTAAACGCATATGGAAGGAACAAAAAAAAAGAAATTTTAATCTTTGTATATGTTAAAGAATAAAAAGAATAAAAAGTCAGTCAAGGGAAGATAGAAAAATAGAGAAAGAGATGATGGGGTAGTAAAAAAAAAAAAGAAAAAAAAAAGAAAGAGAAACTACTAGTACTACTCCACCCTACTCGCGTTCGTAATTCGATTCCCGCGATTATTCGACATCTGCCCTTGAGATGAGAGAACTGGGAAAGCCAAGAATTAGTTTAGGTAGGTGTAAGCATATCTAAAACATTATAGATATCTGGAAAAGGGTCTCCTCTTCTCTCCTTAGAGTTTTTTTTAGTGTCGAAATATTGCCAGACGTATTTCTAAAAAAACTACACATCTTCATAGAAATAGAAGGTCTTGAGAAAAAGTAGCTTAGAGATGAGGAGTGTGTAACTAACTAACCACTTGAGAAGAAGTGTCAGATCAAAGTGGCTGTTAAGGAATTTCAATGAATTTACGATTATCGATCATCATATAAATTCAACCAGAAGAAGACGACGATGACGAAAAAGAAGATGAAGAAGAAGAGGATGAAGAAAAAAAAATCAATCTTACGATTTCGAATAGAAATTTTTCTCTGGTCTAATTTGTCCTTGGATTTTCTTCTTCCTTTATTCTCTTTTTCCTTCTTCCATTTATCTTTTTCTTTTCTCTTCTTTTCACATTTTTTTTTCTTTTTTCTTCCTTTTTTACTACGGACGTATCCCAATTTACGAATATCGTTCACACGAAAAATCCTTCGAGGTTGCGTTCCCCTTGTAACTAAATTCTCGAGAGGGAGTCTCTTCTTAACGGTAATACTTCTTTTTTTTTGCTTTTTTCTCTCTCTTTCTCTCTTTAACCGAAGAAATATTTAATATATTTTAACAGTTTACAATTTATTTTCTATATACAAACGATATAAGTCGTAATGTATCATCTTTAATAACTATGATCGAAATAATGAAAAAGAAAGAAAGATAATAATTGTCGTTGAAATAAAATTAATTAATTGTAAACACATACAAATGGAACACACACACACACACACGAATGCGTAACTCTATTACCTTATACAAATTATTTTCCTCAAAAAAAAAAA
>NW_014569559.1:1243482-1248371 GCF_001313835.1 Polistes canadensis | reverse complement strand
AGAAGAAAATTTATAAATTACGTTAAATGATCGTGATTACGTTTCTTAATATGCAATTGTTTAAAACATATAAAACATATACATATATTATTTTCATTCTTATACATTTTCTTCGATTTCAATCCAATCGAATAATAATATTAATAATAATGATGACGTCATTGGGGGGGGGGGRGAGAGGGGGAACAAAAAAAAAGGGATGGGATAAAGATGAAAAGATCCGTTGAAGAAGTGCGAACGTCGGCACGTTTATTCCCTCGGTGTCATACTGTCTGCACAGTGTCATAAATCGATAAGCTCGTTTTACCGTGGTACGTTCTTATCGATAACGACACGAAGGTACCGCATTTATGTTATCGAATAGAATGTGGCGCATACAAAACCAATTGCCTCCGTCGTCGTCGTCGTCTTACTCTTCTTCTCGTCATCTATTTATTTTTTACTTTTTTTAAACATTTTTCTTTTTTTTTTTTTTTTCTTTCCCCCTTTCCCCTTCCCCCCCCCCCGTTCATATACCAAGTAAAAAAAGCGATTACTATCTTATACCTTCAACTATAAGTAATACAAATTTCGAACGGTATCAAACGAATCGTTAGAATCATTTTCTATATAAGTTCATTCTTAGAAATAGATGCGTTAATATTTGATCTTGTATCTTTTCTTTTTTTATTGTTTCTTTTTTTTTAGATAGTATTTGCACTCACGTTTCTATTTATAAATGGATAACCAATAAAAAGAAATTTTATTTATCTATATGATTGTTAAAAGTATTATGTGGTGATATTTATTTTGATAAAATAATTATTATTAATAATTAGATTATATAATACATTTTTAGAACTATCAATTAGAATATAATTTTACCAACTTATATAGATATATATTTTTTATATGAATAATTATGTGCGTACTTAATAATTATTAAAATTGGGTATGATCATCTAGCAAGTTCGCATGTGTCATTTAATCGATCATAAAGAAATAACAGTGTTGGGTTGTTAGTCACTCGTGATATTGTGTGAGAGAGAGAGAGAGAGAGAAGATAAATGAGTGTGCAATACATAATCTTGAAGTAATTTTGCGAGACATTTGTCACGTGTAAAGGTAGCTCCTCTCCATTGATGTCACGAGAAAATGAATTTTAATCAATCAAACAAAAAAAAGACTTCTTTTTTTATTTCGAAGAAATTTAAAATAACGAAACGAGAGAGAGAGAGAGAGAGAGAGAGAGATAGAATCATTCGAGTGGTGTAAATAGATGCTACCAGAGACTTCTTATCTTTGTCGTTCATGCACAGCAGTCGTGTCGGCGAATCATCAAAAGAAATGGACTCTGATAAATCGAGTGGGTCCTTCAAGAAAATTAATTGAAGATAAAGTCTGACTAAAGTCCCCACCCGAGGAGGAGGAGGTGGTGGTGGTACGTCATTCAAAGTTAAAACAAAGTTATTATTATTGTAAGCGAGTTTTTATTCTATTAGAAAATAATTTCTTTTATATTATAATTTTTCATATACGATAATTGATAAAGGTAATAAATAATAGAGAAATGTGTCGTCATTCATTTAAAATATATAATAAAAAAAACCGCGTGAAATAACTTTATTTCGTAGTAAAGATTATTATATTTTTCGGTTTTATTACTTATCTATCTATTCATGGATTTCTCAGATAAACGCACTTACACATTACGATTCCTGGACAATATTCTTAAGTTTTGTATTTTCAGAAACAAACGTAATAAACGAACGCGTTGTTCACGATGGAAATCCCAACTGTATACACACAAGAAGTTTCCATTTCATTTCTATATAACTTATCGTTTTTTAAAACGCTAAAGGTGCACTCTCTAAGATTGGTTAATATATTGTATTTACATATAGATCCTAAAAATAATATTCTCGGTACACGCGCGTTAGAGAATCGAGGTGTAATTATGATCATATGTAAAATATAAATCATAAAATAAAAATGTTTCTCATAATCGTCACTTATTATTATGATTTATCTAATATATAAGTATACAAAAATATAATAAAATTCAAATAAAATTAAAATAAACATCCATATGTTTTGTACTGCACGCGTCTGTCGGTAAAAAATACAATTTTCATGTTTAGATCATCTTACGTATTATGTTGCAAGAAAAAAAAATAAAAAAAGAATAAAAAGAAGAATAAGAATAAGAAGAAAAACCGACATACCGGTATTTACATTGACTCTTACTAGACAATTAATAATGATAAAATGAAATAGAATGGGGATAGAGTTATCCTCTTTAGGAGTCGACAAATGAGCTTGTAAATGTGTATTTTCATTTCCAACGTATACCTGCGAGAATGCGCGCGCGCGCACGCGTGCCTGTATATATATATATATATATATATATATATATGCAGGAGCACGAAACGACGAGTAAGCGTCGCGACGCCCCGGGGGGACCCCAGAGCCAGAAGCTCCGCCCCTGTGGAAGTCGTGCGCCAACCGGACTGCAGAAGTTGAAGGTGCGGTAGGAGGGGCCTCATCATGTCGCCTCCAAGGACAGGTAGTCAACGGACCGAGCTGTTCAACTTCCGCCAAGCTCCCCAACTAAAGTTTAGTATTGCTTGGACCCTTGTAATAGAGAGGATAGATCTTCTTCCTCTTCATTCATCTTCTTCTTATTATTATTATTATTATTTTATACGAATTTTATTTGTTCTATTCCTAGATATTTATAATATCTACTTACTTAATAGATTATTATCGTATATATATATATATATATGTATAACAAGTGGATAGATTTGATTTTTTGGTGAATTCGTATATATAAAAAAGAAGGAAAAGAAAAAATGGGACGGACCCTAGCAATGTGATATCGAGATTTAAAATAAAAAAATAAGAATAAAGGGATTATCGTTAGAGTGTGTAAGAGTGTGATCGTTCGAAATAATCGTGAAACAATTACGAATAAAAGGATTATTTGTTGAATATCAAGAAACGCACGCGTATATATACATATATACACAAAATGGAGACTAAAATGGAACCTCTTACACCACCGCACACCCCTCCGTCGGTCGAAAGATCGATGCAACATCTTCAAATGACGTCTACCGTATCCTCGTCTCGTTGGATTAGATCTCAACAAATTTCTGGAAGATTTATTCATCATCAACAACAACAACAACAACAGCAACAACAACAGCAACCAAATATCGGTGGTTATCAAGCTACCACATTTTTGGATAGTTGGTTAAGGGGTGCAGCTTTGTTAGCTGTTAGAGGATGTTGTCCACAAACTTCTCCTCATTATCATCATCATCATCATCATCATCCTCATCACCATCATCATCATCATCCTCAACAACAGCAGCAACAACAACAACAACAACAACATCATCATCATCATCATCATCATCATCAAACTCATCAGGGTCTACATCCGCCGCTTCCGGTTCAACCCCCAGCTTCATTTCTCACGAGAAAATTACCCGGACAAAGACCGAAGAAACAATTCATATGTAAATTCTGCAATCGACAATTTACCAAAAGTTATAATTTATTGATACACGAGCGCACGCATACAGACGAGAGACCATATTCGTGCGACATTTGCGGAAAGGCATTCCGTAGGCAAGATCATCTGAGAGATCATCGGTGAGTTTATTATGGGTTTTAATATTTTCTATACATTAACATACATAACATTTATTCGTTGTTTCATTTTGTCATATCAACATTTTTGTATTATTTACAGATATTAAAATTAATATTGAAGTATATTACTACGTGAAAAAAAAAAAAATATGTTGAAATAAAATAACATCTCTATTTCGAATACATTTGGTCTCATTTTTTGTATTAATTGTATTCTTTTAAAGATACACATATATATATATATGTATTTAAAATTAAGTTTATACATATTCCTATCTCATACGATCAATAATAGATAATTAAATAATAATAATAATAATAATATATATATGTATAATCAATTTAAACTGGATGAAATATTCTTTTCTTTTTGTTGTTATATTTATTCGTTCTTAGATATATACACAGCAAGGATAAACCATTCAAATGTGCGGAATGTGGAAAAGGATTTTGCCAGAGTAGAACATTGGCTGTTCATAAAATATTACACATGGAAGAATCACCGCACAAATGTCCGGTCTGCGGTAAAAGTTTCAATCAGAAGAGTAATTTGAAAACCCATCTGTTAACTCATACCGATGTACCTCAGGATCTTAGGATCGACAGTACCATATTCGGAGGTTCAAGGGTTACGAGTTCAACTACGTCAGTTAAACAATTACCTGAAAGAATAGGAAACCTTAGACCCAATCAAAGGAGCAGTACGGCACCCCCTAAACTTGGATTTAGTATAGAAGATATAATGAGGCGTTAAGATTTAAAAACGTTACAGTTCCATTAGGTAATTATATATATATATGTATATGTATATTTTATTTTATTCCCTTTTTTTTCTCTCCTTATGTGGTTGAACAACGGAAAAAAATCAAATTTCTTGTTTTTTTCCCCCAATTTAGTTGGATACTATTGATAGGATTAGATTAATTTTGATTTAATTTAATTTATATATATGCATATATATATATAAATGTAATATTTCTAAATAACATATATATATATATTATGTATGTATATACACATATATATATATATATATATATGTTTGTATAGGGGTATGGGAAAAAAAAAATATTCCGTAAGTATTTATTCGTGGTCGTTTGTAAATATATTTATAATATCTTATAGAAATAAGAATTATTCTATTTACGTTCTTATGTCTGAACGTATGGGGGGAGGGAGAGAGTGAGAGTGAGAGAGTGAGATAAATAGGAAAGGGAATACATATAAATACTATATATTAATATATA
>NW_014569559.1:1241168-1243289 GCF_001313835.1 Polistes canadensis | reverse complement strand
AGATAATCATATTTATTAAATTTTTCTTTAAATTATTTTCTAATTATTAAACATATATATTGTATATACGTATAAATGTCTGTGTTAGTATGAAAAGTTAAATGATATATATATATATATATATATTAATAAAAAAAAATATAATGAAGATAATATTATTAAACGTTTAGAATCGTCAAAATCGTGTAATAGTAAAAAATTAAAGGAATATTACTTACAATATTATTGTGTCTATTAGAATGTGTATACTAAAGGATGTTCACCTATATATATGTGTACGGTTACGTTTCATAAACATACATGAGCCCATGTGGTAGGGATATTTATCGAGAACGTTTAGTAACCTTCAGTAAAGCTCATTGTGTTAGTCGTCATTTAATCTTCTATTAGAATGGATCGATATACTTAAAAGTACGTAAATTACACTTAATTATTATTTATTACTGTATAATATTAAATTCTAATGCAATTTCGATTACCCCGTTCTCCCCTTTGTATTTAAAAATAATGCACGGTGTGTGTGTGTGTGTGTGCGCGTGTGATCATTTTAATAGGTCTTATGAAAAAAGAAATCTAAAACAAATAAGTCTTGCATTATTTTTCAAACACATAAACAAAATATAAAATCCACTTCAATCGAGAAATATTAATTAAAGTAATTAATTCATTCATTGATTCATTCATTCAAAAATCAATAATATTAAATGTTGCGTTTTATATTCTTCTTAAAAAAAATAATTATCGTTAATAAGAAATAATACGTTGATAGAAAAATAGGATAGAAAAAAGATGATGAAGAAGAAAATAAAAACAAACAGTGTTGTCACGCGTAATAATCATCGTTAAAAGTCCAAAAATTAAATTTAGTACGGTGTTAAAAAGCCAAAGGCGTCATAGTAATTGCTCGAATGCTTAAAAAAAAAAAAAATAATAAAAAAAAAAGGGACAACAAGCAAATTGATTTTTATCTTTTAGAATAGAAGCCACATAGGACGTTTCCTGTGTTCTGTGTTGCATCGAAAACGTTAACCGAGTTTCCTTTAGAAAAAAGGTATCTTTCTCACTCTCTCTCTCTCTATTTCTCTCTCTCTTTCTCTTTCCTTTTTTTCTTCTTTTTCTCTTTTACTGTTTTCCGTAAAATTAGGAATTCTCGATCAGATAAGAAGGCACGTATAAGTGAATGGGATAGAAAGAGAGAGAGAGAGAGAGAATGGAAATGGAAAGAAGAGAAAAAACGGACACCTCGTTGGTTATCTGTCTCACACCTTTTATTTATTCATTTTCCTTTTTTTTCTTTTTTTTTCTTCTTCACCTCCCGTCCGGTTTACAATGACCTGTAAATTAGTTTCAAAGCTCGACCATTTCTTTTCTTTTAATCTAGGAATTGTAAATTTTGTTTATCTCACTCACTCACTCACTCTCTCTCTCTCTTTTTTCTTTTTTTCTTTTCATTCTAACTTTCTTTTTTTTTTTCTTATTTAGACCACCCACGTTCACTCTCTAAGGGTATTATGTATATATATAATATATTTAAGTGACCACGTGCGACCGGATTTTGCTTATCTTCGATACAGGAGTCCTCTCATTTCTTTTCTTTCTTTAAAACCCTCCCCCCCTCCCTCCCTCATTTATTTTTCTTTATCTTTTATTTATTTTTTTATACCTATTTTTCTTTTTTTATCTTCTTTTTATATACCTTTTACCTCCCCTCGGCCAAACTTAACCAAAAAGAATCAGTGTGTGTGTGTGTTAAAGGGGAATAATAGATATTATATATTTAAGCGTTTCAAATTCATTTATATTATATTGTTCGTTAATAATAAATTTTAATTTAAGCATAAACAATATTACATAACGATATAAGATATTTAATCGTAGAAAAATATCGTGTCGTAGAAAATCATGTGTTTAAATCGTAACTTTTTGGGATCTTCGTGAATTTATTCAATATCTCTCGTCTCGGCTATATTATAATAATATTGATAATAATAATAATAATAATAATAATATAATAATTATTATTATTATAATTATTATAATTATAATTATTATATTATTATATATAATAATCATAATATAATAATATAATCAACAAGCGAACACACTAGCAACAATCCTTAT
>NW_014569559.1:1234787-1241108 GCF_001313835.1 Polistes canadensis | reverse complement strand
AAAAAAAAAAAAGAAAAGAAAAGAAAAGAAAAGAAAAGAAAAAAAAAAATAATGATTAGAAAAAAATAAAGAAAAGTGTGTGGAGAGAGTTACGAATGTGTTAGGGTGAGAATGTTAATTATCGCTCTAGTCGATTGTAATAATATGTAAGACTGCTTGTTATTTATTAGAAATAGAGATAAGCAAGGATAGAACGAGAGAGAGAGAAAAAAAGAAAGAAAGAATGTGAGAGAATGAATTAATGAATGATTGAAAAAAAAAAACAAAAAAAAAAAACACAAATACAATATTAATTTAAACTTGTCAAACAAAACAAGTCATCTAATTAACTTGTAATCGTTTTTATTATTTCTCACATCTATAGCAGTAATTCCAAAATCTTCCCTTATCCTGATATCTCTCTCTTAAAAAATTATTCATTTTCTTATCACACAATGAAGATAATATATTAATAACGATTTAATGAAAAATATTATTCATTAATTTTTTGACGATATATTAGAACAAATTAATTATGATTTTAATATCGATAATACACACATATGCATATATATATATATATTGTAATTTATTGTATTATTACGTAAGTATTTATTTATTTATTTTTTGTTGAGATATCAATTAAAATGAATTATACAGGGATGGAGGTAAGGAATAATCGTCGAAATGTTTTTCATAGTGGAGAAGGGTGAGGTGGAGGAGAGGGGGTTGGGACAAAGTTACAAATCATTTGGAGTTTATCTTCATGGAACATTTCCCTCATGGTAATAAACACGACACGGTTAACTAAACCCACTGGGTCCGCTAGTTAGCACTGTTTAACTTTGATTAATTTTCTCACACCCTATTCGGACAATAAAGCCTGATGAAAAAGGGAACACAAACAAGGTACTTCCTATATCTCTCTATTCTTCTTCCTTGTCACTTAATCCATCCTCTTTTTCTATGGGGTTGTTTCTTAATAATGTTCTATCTCTTGTCACATTTTCCACCCCTCCCCCTCCCCCCTTCCTCTTTCCATTTCTCTCTCTCTCTCTCTCTCTCTCTTTTTATTTCTTTAATTCCCAGTTATTTGTGTCTGCTAACAATTTATTGTTTTGTTGTTTTTTCGTGCCACTTCAGAAATCGTACGAATTAAAAGACATATACTTTGATTTTAGCAAATATTTATTAATGAATTTAGTATATGGGGAAAATTGTATAGGTATTTTTTTTGTATAGATAATTGTGGAGATTGTTTAAAAGTGAGATTAGAATGTTTCGAAGATTAAAATAATACCTTTTCGCATTTTTATCGCAACATTTTTAGGATGCAGCTAATAGAACTTTAAGTGTTGAGAAAAACAACAGCAACAAGAACAAGAACAACAACGAAAAACGATGAAAAGATAATGAAAGAAAACTATCTACGAAATACGATAAGATAAATAAAATACTGTATTAATAATAATTCTATTATCGATTCGATTTCAAAATGATCATAGAAAGTTCAAACGATTCTTTGGATAATTTTTGTTTTTGTTTTTTTTTTTTTAAAGTAAACGCGGGAGACGTTTTTATTGATGTTGATACGATCGAGAAAAAAATAATTGATTTATCACTTAGGCAAAATGAAAGTAGTTATTCCAGTTCGTTTGATGATTATACTTGCAACGATAAATACGATCCATATAATATATTTATGCATGTATACTAACAGATAAAAATGCATCTCGTCACTTGTTAGATATCTAACAACGAAGTATTCTATCTCTTTGGAGATATTTATCGTATGATCTAACGAGATTCCTATCAGTGAGATTGATCTCTTATTAACAGAGACATTTGATGTAACATATTCAATACTAAATTAGTAGTCACATTGCACACACATCTGTCGTTCTTATAATGGATCGATAATATCATTCTCATATCATAATAGAACTTCTACTTGATAGAACATAATTTTTATTTCAAAACTCTAACAACAACAAAAATTAACAAAAAATAAAATAATATCATAGAACACATAAGCTGTGTGTGATGTGATTTGAACGATATTTTTCTGTTTTTTTTTTTTTTTTTTTCCACGGACAAATGTTGTTCCATCGTTTTATTGCGTTCCAAAGCTTTTTTGTGGGAGCCAAAACGGTAGAGAAAAGAAGAAGAAGAAGAAGAAGAAGAATGTGTATGTGGGTGTTGGGCCCACACTGGGTCCACCCTCGAGGCCCTAAAAACGTTAACCGCAGATTGCCCAACGGATTAGATCGCACGGTTAGTCTTTCGAAGTTCACAGTCTGGTGATCTGAAGTTCAGAAGAAGATGAAGATGATGAAGAAGAAGAAGGGTAGTTGCTTCGACGAAGCCAAAGTCCTCGCGAAAAAGGGTCAGAGAGTGCTCACGCTTTTTTTGTACGCAGCAACCCTATCATTAGGGCGTGAGCCTTATCTAAAGGGTCATAGGGCTGAGTACGACCTCGAGAGTCTCACAGAGAGAAAGTTTCGGTCTCCTCCCGAATTCCAGGAGTCTCTTTGTGACCATACCAATACATGCATGTATGTATGCATGTATGCATGTATGCATCGTTCCAGATAATTATTATAAGTGCCGAATTTGAATGCAGGAAAATTTCTAAATATCAATTCTTAAGTTTATTTTACATAATAATAATAATAATAATAGAAATAAGTGTTAGAGTAGAATCTAAATTTTTCTAAGTGCAGAAAAATTCATTCAAAACACAGATGTTTGCGATCACGAAATTATCTGTTTAATTAGATATCGTTTCCTTTCTTTCTTAATTTTCGACGAAATGGTTTTGATTGAGAAAACCCGATAACCAGTTAATAGCCAGTGATTTCGTAAAGAACTGCCCTGTGAGATCTGTGTCTAGGATCAGTAAAAAGAGAGAGAGAGAGAGAGAGAATGATCCTTTTTTAAACCAACCATTAAAGCGTCTTTCGTTTCATTCGACGAAATCTAATTATTTTTTCTTCTTATACTGATTTATTGATTCTTAATCGAATTTCTCTTATGTTAGTTACTTGGGAGACGTGTTTTTTTAACAAGATGAACGAGACGAGACAAGAATAATAAAAAGACAAATTAAGAATAGTAGGAGGAGGAGGAGGAAGCCAAATTTCTATGAGAAATTAAGAAGTACGCGACAGAGACGAGAAAGTAAGGTGATTCTTTAGAAAGAAGACGCACCACCCCAAAAAGATAGGTCTCCATGAGAAGAAGAAGCTGTGGTCTGTGGTTAAGGCGGTACTCCCCCCCTTCTTTTTCTGTTCTTATTTCTTTCTTTCAATTTTTTTCTTCTGTTGTTTTTCTTTTCTGGGACCGACGATTAAGTAAACCACCACCTCCTAGCCGTGTCGGTGGTGTTCACAGTGTGTTGTTCACATTGTAGAAATATATTCTAGACCTGCTATTAGTTAGTAGTACACTATTTTAACTCTTGGAACTTTCGAACGCGTTTGTATGAGAAAGAATAGGATGAGTCAAACGAAATAAACGAAAAAGAAAAAAAATATAATAATAATAATAATGATAATAATAATGATAATATGAAGAAGGAAGAAGGAAGGTCTCACAGTCCCGGGTCCACCCTTTTAAACGCCGCTAATTCGCGACCAACTCCGGGCACCGGTTTTATCTTGCTTTGCCTCCGTTTTTGAAGAAGAACAAAAAAAATAAAAAAATAAAATAAAAAGGGACGGGTAAAAAAGAAGAAGAAGAAAAAATAAGAAGAAGAGATTAAAAAAATGTTACGAGCGGGAAGAAAAGATATTTCTTACTTGATCCTTTTATTTTTATTTTTTTATTGTATTAAAAATAAATAGAGACACTAAAATAAATTGGATAGATTTTTTTTCTGAAGAATTTTCTAACATTATGGGGTCGACATTTACTACGGTCGATATGTTATCGACGCAGTACGTTGCGTCATTGTATCACGTAGTTTTTCAAATATTCAGTGTCGCCACTGTCTCGTCGTATCCACACTAAACATTATCTCGTTTAGTTATTGGATCCATCACGTGCTGCTATCTTGCGGGTATAATAGTCTCCATTTCTAAAATTTAAATCTATCATTCACGTATAACATTACTATCGATACAGAAATTCAATGTGAGATTTTCAAAAATGGCGCCATATTAGAGTTAAACTCGTTCGACCAATCATTATCGTTTTATCAATAAATTCGACGAATGAAAATCGTTGTAGGAACAAAAAAGAAATGAAGATCGCGATTCGAATTAGTTAGAATAAATGGCGCGCGCGGATAGGAGGGAAAAGTATAATTTTTACAATTAAATCGTATAAAGATCAAATGAAAAAAATCTTTCTATTTCGTAATATAAGTTTGAGTTGGTTCGAACGGGTGGAGAACGGGGGGGGGGACAACACGTAAATCCTATTTGGCCCGTGCCCGGTAACCACGGATTACGGGCTCATAATTCACCGCGACCTAAGACAGTGATTGTCAGTTTGTCTGGTCGTTACGAGACGACCGAAAAAGTTCTTCCAAGAGTTTCTTCAGTTCAGAATGGATCATTATTATCCGAGGAGCGGCGGCGATAATCGATTTTCTGAGGGATCATATATATTTTTTTTTTTTTCCTTTTTTTTATCTGTTTTTTCTTTCAATTATATTTTTCGTCGACAAACGTACCGAACGCGATTCGTATTGGAATCGGGGAAAAAATTATTAAAAGGAACAGAAGAAACGATAAAGAAAAATAAAAAAAGAAATAGTAAGGTCAGAGGAAGAGTTGCTAAAAAGTAAGTCTATAGAAAGAACGAGATAAAAAATGGTATGGGGGGGGGGATAAAAAAATATAGAATATCCCTATAGGGTGTTACCGGGGGTTTCTTTTTTCTTTTCTTTTCTTTTTGGTTAAACTATGCCAGTATATTCTTTTTTCGAATAAAGTAAAGTGAATGAAGAGTTAGGAGAGAATATTTTTGTTATTTATATAGAATATATGGGGGAATGCGGAAATAGAATTATATCATAGATGAAATATCATTAATTCGTATTCTTATTGTATTCGAACGAAAAACTAATCCGTTGATATTTTATTTAATTTGGAATTTTTATTTTTACGCGACACACTTATCTTTTATTCTTATTTGTAGAATATTTTGATATCATTTTAAAGAAATAATCGATAACACGTATATGACCGCCATTTGCAAATTTCGTCATGTACATCGAAATATTATTTTTTGAATCAATACAAAATTGTTTCTTATATATTTCTCTGTTAATTACATTCCTATGTGATTAATAATACATATTATTTATTTTCTCTCAGCATTTGACAAATCTCTATTTAATTAAAGATAATTCAGAAATATTAAATGTCCCATTTTTCTCGTACAGTATTAACAATTATTTCAAAATGGACGACGACATACGTATCAATTATTTTCCTATAATCGATACAATTTTAAAACAATATATATTTATTTATATTTCATTTGAACAAATTTCACACACAAAATATACATCTTAACATTTCTATTTTATTTTACAGTTTCTTTCAAATGAATTTAATTAATATACGCGTGTAACCAATTAAATGAAGAACGACGAACAACAAGAACAACAACAATAACAATAATAATAATAATAAAAAGAAAAAGAAGATACAGAGGGGGATGATCGAGGTAAAGAAAGTAAATCCAATAAAATAGCAAAACGAACTAGAGAATTGGAAGAAGAAACAGAAGAAGAAGAAGAAGAAAAAGGAGGAGGAGAAGGAGGAGGAGGAGGAGGAGGAGGAGGATGAGGATAAGGAGGAAGTGCCGAATACGAGAGGTATAGTAAAAGGAAGAGGTGGTTCTTGAAGAGGAGGTGGAAGAGGAGGAGAAAGAGGAGGTAAGAAAAGGCAAAGAGGGTTAGTTAGGCGCGTGGGGCCACGCGCGTTCCCACGCTTTCGAGAGGCATATCGCACCAGCCCTCTTCTGTTTCGTTTCTTTCCCTACTATCCCCTCTCTCACTCCTCCTCCTCCTCCTCCTCCTCCCCCTTCCCCCTTCCCTCTTCCCTCTTCATCTCATTCTCTTCGATCTTTGCAAGGAGTCTCCGGAGTTCTGCGCTGCATTGCCAAGGCAACAACGTGTACTGGACCTTCTTACAGCACGTACACAAATACATACACAAATTTTACTCTTTTATACATATATACACGTCTTTATATATATATATATATATATTTTATAGGTTAACTTCGTGTTCGTAACATCATCCTCTTTACAATCACACATACATACATATATACACGTTGATGTGTTCATGTAAGTATTGTAAGTACTACGTACATATATTCATA
>NW_014569559.1:1226477-1234627 GCF_001313835.1 Polistes canadensis | reverse complement strand
CCATAACTCCCCCTAACCCCCTACGCCTACCTCTCTCTTTCTCTCTCTTTTTCTCTCATACAGGTATATACTACTATACATATAAATGCATACATATACATTCTCATAGGTATATTCTCTCCCCCCTCCCCTCCCCCGCCCCGCCTCTCTCTTCAACGATCTCACCAAGGTATATACCTTACACCGATATTGTCGGTATGCGTCTATCTTTTCTTTTTCTTTTTTTTCCGAATAAACGACAAAGCTCCCTTTATTTTCTACACTTATCTAATGTATGTATTTTTTTTTTTATATAATATATAGAACGTAATCCACGTGTAATATCGTTTCTAATATATATATATATAGGAATGGGGGGTATATAAATTCGTTTGAAATTTTATTAGATAAATTTTGTAGATTAGGTAAAAAGGTTATGAATCGAATTATATTGGTTTAAGGATACGTTTGTATTTGTATATTATTATGTTTGTATATCGTCGTCGTCGTTGTCGTTGTTGAGAATAAGTTAGATGAAAAGGGTATAATTGCGATAATTTATAGATTGGAATTAAAGGTTGTAACGTTTTCAAGGATCTATCTGAACACGTATTTATAGAGAGATTATGTGATTAATTATGTTTGATTAATTTTTTGTTTTAATAGAATATAAATCTTTAATCATAATGTCATTGGTTAGATAATATTTTATATAATTATTCAACAGTAATAAAATAAAATAAAATAATTGAAATGTTATTAGTGCGTTAGCATTGACAATGAATGAAAATTAACCCCATGAAGATGTTAAAAGTAAAAAAGATGTTATAGTTCTTTTTTTTCCAAAGTATTCGAAATATTTAAAAAATATTTGACGATAGAAAAATAATTGCGAGGTATATATTATATTTCTATAAGATGATGGATAAGATTGTAATTGGTAAAAAAATGCACATTATCGTGATTACCACCGCGAATGAGATTCTGTTTGTCCTCATTTACCGTCATTATCATCCGTTCTTCCAGGAGCAACCGTAGAATCAGCTTCGTTCCTGAGGCAATTTGAAGGCAACCTGGCGAATCCATTAGGAAGGATTTCTCGGAGGCGAAAGGGGGCGTTAAACGGGGCCCGATGAGCAACGTCATCGCGGATCCGTTTCTTCTTACTAACGACGCGACTTATTTTCAACAACGAGTCCAAAACAATCGCGTAAACCAACAATCAGTTCTTCAAAATCCTAAAAACGTCATTTACAATATTTTAACGGGGTGCAGTGTGAGGGGGGTTCAATGATTATTCGATTCGTCGATTAGAAAATGAAGAATTGTTGAGTCCCCATCATCTAAACGAAATAATAATTAGAAATATAATCTACACAATTAAGTATATTAATATATAATTAATATAGAGTGTATAATAATAATTGTGATTAATTTATTTCTAGAAAATTATTTTATATATACAATTGTATAAAAATAATTTCTTTAAATTAAATAAGAAATTTATAATAAAATATCTCGCGTGCAACACACACACACACACTCTTTCACGACGATTCGATTTTTATTCGCAATTACGCGTTGATACGTTTCGAAGAAGGAGAATAAGTGAATAGAATAAGAAAAATAAAAAGAAATGAGTACTCTCTCTCTTTCTTTCCAGAGTTGGCTTCTTTCTCTACGTGCGCGCAAATGTTTCTCTCGGAGGGTCCCACCACCGTAGTAGATAAAGAGGGAATAAGAGGTAAGAGAAGAGAAGAGGGAGGGAGGGAGGGTGGGTACCCATCGCCAAAGAAGAAGAAGAAGAAAAGACGAAGCCGCACGGATATTCCCAAGAGCAAAAGCCTGCAACCGAGGTCACTCCTCCTCGTGGGAGGGCCCCCGGGCGCCGCATCGACTCCCCCGTCGCCTCGACCCGCCGCAAACGAACGAAAAACAAGACTTTATGGGGGCTACATCGGCGAGCATATGCGCGAATGCACGCGCGCGCATACACACACACACACACACATATATACCGCAAACGTAGCTTCATCTTATTCTTATTTTTCAAGTTATACTTCTTTTGGCGCGCATTTTGGAAAGTGAGGTTAGATTCGACCGAAAAATCGACACCACGAAGTTGTCGAGTTATTTATGATGCGCGGGCAATATGAAATTATTTTTCAGGTTATATTCTTTTTGGTATACGCTAAAGAAGTATTATTTCTTAAATACATACGTCAGTTTTGTTTATTATTATAAAATAAATAGAAATAGACAATAGAGTTCTATGGCAAATTTTGCGAAGATTTTCGTTCGATTTTGTGTTTTGTAAAGAAACAAATTCTCTAACGCATTCAGGATGTGTTACCATTTTTGGATCTTTTATTAATTAATGAATATTTTATACGTTCGATCTCAAGTATTTAATTTGGTTATATTAGTTAAAGACAATACGGTGGCCATTAAAGATCGTGTAAACAAGTAGTATTCTACTTAAACTTAGGTAGATGGTTGAAGTGAGTTACTCGGAGGGTTTTAAAGTGACTCGTAAAATGCGTAAAACGTGAGCCCCGGTTTTAACTCGGCACCTTATTCACCTTTTACTTGGTAGTTTATACTCGTAAGCAAGGTGTGCCTACAAAGTATACACTTTTCATAAAGTTAAACAAGTATTATTATATTTATACCCAAGTTGTTTTAGTTTATTTCCAATTATTTGATTATTTTGTTTATTCTCTTTTAAAGATCTTTCAACAAAATATTTGATTCTTATGAAATAGAAAAATTATTGTTCCCTTTTTTCTTTTTCCGATAAGAATATAATTGGAATTATTCGACAAAGTATCAAACAAGTACCGCATTCCACGTACTAACGTAAATGGAAAATCGTAAATGGATAGTAGAAGTGATAAATAATTGTTAGATACATACGTTAGAAACATTGTCAGAGTTGGACGTTGTTCTTATGGTATAACCCTTTCACGTAGGAGGGAAATAACGAGCTTAAGCCTCATTAGTACGAACTATAGACAACAACTCGCATGTACACGAGGATAATTAACGTGTTAAAGTAAACGCAACACGTCACCTTATCAGACCTTTTCTCGATTTAATTACGCGTACACGCGAATAACCTATAACGTTGCTACTTCGTACCCACCACATTCTTATACTAACAACCATTAGATACTAACATCGTTGAATTTTTCGTTTTGGTAATATTAAAAAAGAAAAAAAATAGAATTAAATATCGTTAGGTTTTAAAAACGATTCTAAAGGCCTACGTCGTTCTCCAAATATTTCAGCTAGAAAAAATAAAAATAATAATAATAATAAAAAGGGTCAAACGTGCGATTCGTTAGAGGATTTCTCAGCTATTCTAAGCAGTTAACTCCCTCGAATGGGGAAATAGAAAAAAGAAAAAAGTCATTGTACAATAGGGGGGGCCACACTTCTTAACGATTATGGAGTCACACCCCATACCATCCATCGGTCAGGGTAGCTCGTTCGCATAGTGAACGGGGAGTGAGAGAATCATATATATTTAAACGGGGCTTTTCGGGACAGATCAGAAAAGTGGCAACAGGTGGTCAAAGCTACCGCTTTCAAGGGCGGAAAGCTTCCAACCTTTTGTCAATGAATATAACGAACGGGGGTTGGGGTAGAGGGAAGGGAGGGAACGAGCATCAGTGGACGTTACGATCTAACATCTTCTGTGCCCCGATATAATAGAGAAAAGAATTGCGCCCTTTTTCGAGAAAAGAATGGGCCTGACAAAAGGGGGGTGGGGGAGGGAGACTATGAAGTTTCTTCATAAAAGACTTCGAAAAATAAGAAGACTCATCGATATACTATATATATATATATATATATATATGTGTATATAAAATATCTGCGGTCAAAATTGGATGGCGTTTTGGTATGGGGGATAAAAAAAAAAAGAGAGAAATTAAGAAAAAAAATAAAATATTTCAATATCCTTTCGGATGTAGACTCATCCGATCATTTGAAAATTTTTTTCTTTTTTATTCTAACAATTTCAATATTCACCATAATTGTAATCGTGTAAGTAACCTTAATAAGATGATTATTATTCGTAACTATTTTAATTATTTTGTCGAGTGTTTAAAACAAAACAAAAAAAAAGGGGGGGGGGGGTAAGGTTGTTGTGTTTTCTGTTAAGAATATGGGGAAAAGGGTTAACAAAGTTTCAATAAATATTCGAGGGCCGTTATTTGTCATACGAAATGAAAACTGTCCGGCGCTAAGGATAAGTATAATAATAAGAATAAGAATAAGAAGAAATGGCTATATGTAACCGTTCGAGCATTCGAAAAAGAGAGAGAGAGAGAGAGAGAGAGAGAGAGGGTGGGTGAGAGAGTGAGAGGGGTCCCACGCAGAGTCGATGATTAAAATTGTAAATATCTACGGGGCGACCCCCGGTGTTACGACCTTTGCGCGCCTTTGGCACCCCACCGGCTCACCCCATATATCAAAAGATATTAGATTATGGTAAGAGGTGCGCATTAACGAACGCGAAATCGCGCGTATCTTCAGTCTTACAAATACATTTACAAATTTATACACGTACGTATGTGCATGTATACGTATACATGTATATACAGTAGTACGCAAAAGTTATTATATATTTTAACAATTAAAATAATAATTGAAAAATTTCTCTATAGATAAAAGATTTAAATAATAAATATTCTATAAAGAAAAAATAATTCTATATGTGTGTATGTGTGTGATAATAACATAACACAACACTAATGTAAAACAATGTTTTTTGATTTGTCTAACAAAAATTCTGATTTAATAAGATAATTGTGTGTATGATAAACTTTTGCAACTCACTGTATTTATGTTTAATACTCAACAACACACACACACATATACAAGCTTATCGATAAGTTACCCGTCTCGCTCGCGCCATTTTTCACGCACCCAGAGCAACGATGAATCCGATTTCTCTTCGGGAGCCAGGAACCATCAAACTGGATGATCTATCGTAACCGATCAATCGTTATCGATCGATTATTTATCGCTAAAATGAAAAATAGATAAGTGTAAAAATATATTAACTCGAAGAATGAGATATGAAATAAATAAATAAAAAATCAAATAAATAGGAGGAATGGTTCATACTAGAAGGAGGAGGAGGAGCAGGAGCAGGAGGAGGAGGACCACTACCACCATAACTACAACTACAACTACAACTAACACCACCAACCACCCCCTGGGTCGTAGTGGTCGCGACGTGGTCATTTCTTGGTTGCATTGTCGGCAACAAGCGCAGCGTGGGTGTATCAACGGAGACAAGGGGAACGCTAGAACACGAGCGTAGTCCTTTTCCTCCTCCTCCTCCTCCTTCTTTCCCTTCAGCAAGGTTCCTCTCTTCCTTCAGGAGTAATGCATGGGTTTTGTGTCGCGGCGGGCGGCACACTTTGTAACGACCGCGGGTCTTTTGACTCGATTAATCTTCGATATGACTATAGATACGCACGCATATGTGTACACGCACATAGTAACTCTATCCCATATATATGTATATGTATATGTGTATGATATCTTTTCTTTTTTATTTTATTTATTTATTTATTTTTTTATGCCTTTTTTCCCTTATTTTTCATACAACAAAACAAATGATGACGGCTCGTTCGTATTGTCGACACTATCAGAATAATGTAAGTCTCCTCCCCCTCCTCCCCCTTTTAGTTTTCTTCATTTTTCATGATTTTTTTTGAAATTTCGTTTTACAGTTTTTTTTTTTTTTTTTATATATATATTGTTGGCCCTACTGCTGAGAGCGCCAGATATACTCGGAAATAAAGTGTCGTGCTGCGTGCTTACAAATTTCACCATAAAGTAATCCTCATCATCATCCATCCCCCCCCCCTCCTCCTCTTTCTTTTCCACGTTTTATATTTAAAGTTAATAAATATGTAATAATATTGTTTGATATTTCTATGATAATTCGCGATCGTACAAGGGAATTAAGATATAATTTCGTGTCGAGTGTGCAAATAGTTAATAATATATAAATCTCTTTCACAATAGTATAAATCTATTCTCGATAAACAATATAATTGTAAACAATTTAAAGATAAAACAGAAGTGAATCTCATTCATCGTATTTTATATTTCGTTAATAAACCGATATTAACATTTTCATTTCATATCATATTCAATATCTATCTAATGAAAAAAATAAGCAATTAACAATAAATATAATAGAAATAATTTTAAATCATATAATTCTCTAATATAAGACGTTAAAACAAAAAGATTTTATTTCGAAAAATTAGAATTGATCTATTGATCATCTTTGCAAATTTGAAGAAAAGGATAGGACACAAGAGAGACATACAGACAGACAGATTGACAGAAAATGAAAGAATGAAAGAACGAGTCGTGAACATGCGAATTCGTAGATAGATAAAAGATGGGCTGGGGGTGGGGGTGGTGGTGTAGGTGTGGGGGGTGGTGTAGGATAAGAGGGGGTCCGTCAGAAGGCGGCTTCGAACCGGCTCATTACCAGCAATTGTGGTCGGAACGGCACCCCGCGATGCAACAGTCTGCCGTCGCTTATGGTGAGATACCATAGAACCCGCCATGAGGTTTTCTTCTACCGGACTCGTCGTCCTTTTCGTCGTCTCAAACTTCTACTATACCATCATCATCATCATCATCATTATCATCATCATAGTCGTCATCGTCATCGTAGTCATCGTCACTACTACTACCACTATCATCAAACTTCGATACTTGTAAAAGAATCATGGTTGTTTTGTTACCGATGGAACCATAAGTGCTAGTCCGGGGACGACAACGGAATTTAATTGCTCGATCAATCATTATTCATGTCAGACATCGCGATAGCCACCGATTTCATACACTACCACCATCATCACCATCACCATCACCACCATCGTTCGTTGTCGCATCATTTATCCAACGTGTATTACTCAATTTTTCTTTTTCTTTTTATTTTACACCATGTTTATTTCGTATTCATAAATACGACTAGTATTATACGTATTGTGTTATCGTATTTTATTATTATTATTATTATTATTTTACTTTACTTTGTTTCTTTTTTTTTCTTTCGTATCATATACAACATGATCAATGTTCTTAAATAATATTAATGCAACAACATTGTGTATTATAATCTTCCCATTCAATGTATATCTTCTTTTTATTTTTCTTTTATCATATATAGGACACTACACGTTTACAATTTTTTAAATATACTAATTCGCAACACATCCTGTTGTGTATCTTGACATTTTGTGTGTATTTTTTATTAATTCTAACCATCTTCTCTATTTCTATTTTTCATTATTCTTTTCTTTTCTTTCTTTTTCCCACGTAGAACATACGATCAATGTTTCCTCTCTCTCTCTCTTTTTCTTTTCAATGGGGATAACTTTAACGTAAATTCTTTATCAATTGATTCAAAGAGAGAAAAAAAGAAAATAGTACTGAAATGATTGTGACGAGTATTATTACCATAACTATATGATATTTATCTAATTATCTCTATCCAAGTATATATCTATCTATCTAAACTATATATTTATTCATTCACAAATATTATTATAATATACATTCTATTCATGTTAAAGGAATCTCTCATTCAAACACATATTTTATTTTTGATTACATTAATACTTCCGATGTACTTTTAATATGTTCACGGATGTTTCGAAATAATTCGTTGGTGACATTGATCTCATGTTAATTTCACGATCGGTAACCCTTTAAAAACGTTTATAACTTTAAGGACGCGGGTTCCCTTTGATGATCGGAGACTAGATCACACCGTTGTATTCGGCTCGGCCCACGCGTGCAAATAAACGACGAATGAATTAGAGAGAAAGAAATATAGTAATAGGAAAAAAAAAAAAAAGAAATAAAAAGAAGGAAGAAAGAATAAAGAATAAAATAAAGAATGAAAGAAACTGAGAAAGCATCAAGAAGACAAAACGAACCACTTGTGTGAGACTTTTATGATCATTCTCCTCGGTTTTTAAGTTCTTTCTCGTCATATTAGTTGGTAAGTGGTGTGTTGTTGTTGGTTCGTCGTATCAACCATAGACAGATGGACGGACAGACGGACAATCTAACCAGAACGACAAAGAAAGGAACGTTAGTTTTCTTTTTTTTTTTTTTTTTTT
>NW_014569559.1:1223900-1226407 GCF_001313835.1 Polistes canadensis | reverse complement strand
ATATCATTTTATTTTATTCAATTAATTGTTTATCTCGTATCCAAAAATAAAATCAATATATATATATATTATAAAAAGTTTGAAATTTATAATTTATTTATTTTTTAAGCCCTATTTTAAAAAAAAAAAATTAACAAATGTTCTGTGTTGTATTATTCATTAATTATATAACAATATGCATATCGATTGAGCTAGATTGTATTTTCAAGTTTGTATATGTAGGGAATTTGAACATTCAAAAGAAATAGAACTTCGTTTTGATAAGTTGGACGTTTCGTCCCATTTATTAGGACTTATTCAGCAACTTAATCTCTAAAGTTCAGTGTTTATTTTTTATTTAACCAGACATACATTTTTGTTTATTTTATAATATTCAAAACACACTATACATCTACACTTTATTAAATCTTCATCCGTTATATTTGAACAATCAACAAAACTATTTTATTTTATCTTCTTTCCTTCTTTTCACGAAACAATCTGTTATTGCGAGATACCCGTTATAATATGAACGACAAAAATTTGTGTAACTTTAACACCACGTTATTCTCACACGTCACGAATCATTCAGTCAACGTTATGGGACTAGAAAAGTATAAAGAATATATAAAAAAAAAAAACAAAAAGAAAAAGAAGAAAAGAGTGAGTGGGTGTTAACATGTGGGTACGTGTGTGTTTATGTGTGTGTCCCGTAACTTGGTTTTCATTTGGTCGCGAAATAGAAAAGAAACCAGACGATGAGATTCTTTCGAAGAAGGAGGTAGAAAATAGTAGTGGAGGGGTGAGGGGGAGGTGTGGGTGGAAGGAAGATTCGTCGCGGAGTGCGGTTTTGAACGAAGCCAATTATTAAACGCGAGAAACTCATGGAGAGAGGAACCTCGGTGGAAAGGGGGAGAGTTGAGAAAAAGGGGAAGGTTTTGGTTGGCTTTTGGTCTCCAACGAGAGAAAAAAAAAATAAAAGAAAAGAAAAAAAAAGAATCGGAGAGTAGTCAAAGGAAGTTAATTTTTGTTCTTTTCTCTCTCCCTCTCTCTCTCTCTCTCTCTCTTATTCTCAACAGCTGCTATTTATTATTGGGTCAGTATTTATATAAAAAAATTAACAAAAATAATACTAGTATATATAATGTTATAATAAGTATGTAATCCTATTAAAAAAATATTGATTAAGATAACATATTTATATAATGATAATAATATTCGTTGTAAATAGAATTGATTTCTTTGTAACAATCACATATAAACAACTTTCAATAAAATTAATTTTCATAGATGACAACGTGCCAGTATAACCGTGGATTTCGAGGAATAAGGTACACCAAACATATACTCCAAGCTTTTAGACAACAATAGATACTTGTATTAATTAATTAACAATTATTTGAATACTCTAATACATTCTATTTATATATATGATTGTTTAAACATATCCGACCAGTCACAATTTTTAAATGATAATTTTCAACTGATTTCATATTATTTATTCGAAGTATTATATATAAACGTAACTTTTATACAAAAATATTTTATAATTATTATTCTCTACTTTTTATTTTTACAGATAATAGAAATGAAAAATAACGATAAATAATTGATTAATTATTTTCACCCCGAACACAGGACGTTCATACGAGTTTGATATTTTTTTCACGTACAAGAGCCAGAAGAAAACAAAAAATTTCGACATGTGTGACATTGTAAAAAGAAATGGACGAATCCTTCCTCCTCCCCCACTCCCACCCCTCCCATTTATTAGATTTTTCGTTTAATTTTATTTCTCACGAAGAGACACACAGGACAGACAGACAGATAGACAGAGAGGTCATACAATGAAGAAGAGAAAAGAAAGGATCAAGAAGGGACACTATGTGGTGGGACAGTCGTTTCTTTTCTTTGACCCTGAACATCCGTCCTCGTGTCCGACATTGTGCTTGCGGCACATTAATTGTCTCTTTGAAACCTGATGACCTCTTCGCACCGGGTTACGAGTCTTAACCCTTTCCCACTCTTTCTCTTTTCCGTTTCATTTCTTTTTGACTTCTTGCATATTCATTCTTCTTCTCTTGAAGAAGATAGAACCATCAAACAACCCACTTTCAAAATGTCCTAATTAAACGTTCCTTGAATACGTGAGAATTCTCATTGATTTCTTAAAATGAAATCAAAGAAAAAAAAAAGCAAGAAAAGAAAAACAAATCGTAACGTTTAATCATTTGGTGAACATATAATTTGCGCCTCTCTCAAAGAATATTATTATATTATTTATTATATAAAGAATTCTAGAAATATTTTGGTAAAAGAAATAAAACATGGGAATAAGATGACGAGATATTAATTTTCCAGTATTCGAATAAAACTTCGAAATGATTCCAATTGATATAATTAACAACATTGCAATTTCTTTGAAAAGTTTGAGTAAATATTTTTTCTACTAAAAGTTAATAGGTTTTAATGAAATATATATTAAATTAAAGTACACTCTTTTGTCTACGCGTAGAACATCATATCGA
>NW_014569559.1:1118485-1223130 GCF_001313835.1 Polistes canadensis | reverse complement strand
TTATAAATTTAACATGTAAAGTTCAGAAAATATCAGAGAATGCAATGCTGTAAATTGTGCATCTTTGCAATTTCTTTGAAAAGTTTTGCTAAATATTTTTCATACTAAAGCAATAAGATTTTCTCGTTAAAGATTAGAACGTTGACTCGTACGATATAACGGGAATTCGTTTAAATTTGTTATAACAAATAAGTAAAAGAAAATATTAATAAAAGTTGTTTGAAGAGTGTAGTTGTTATAGTAGTAGTAGTAGTAGTAGTAGTAGTAGTAGGATGAGAGAGATCATGTTTCCAGCGGGTGATCAGGTCGTGGGTGCTTTCAAAAGGAAAAGGATGCTCGCTGAATTACGAGCGATATCGAGAAGGAAAGGGTTCCACCGATATAATTAAAGAGACCTTCTCTCATCCACCGTAAGCCATACCTTTCTCTCTCTTTCTATTTTTTTTTATTCTATCTTTTTTTCTTTTTCTTTCTTTCTTTTTTTCTCTGGTGTCTTCTCTCGCGGTGGAATCCAAATTTTATGTCGGGGTATCATAAAAGCGCGTGACGGCAGAAGAAATAGGACGGCAGCGGCTTTTTCTTACCAACTCTCTCTCTCTCTCTCTCTCTTTTTCTCTCTCACTCACTCACTGTTACTCTCTTTTTCTCTTTCCGTGTTGTTGTATATATGTTAAAGGCTATCTCACATCGCAACGCGGTGCGATAGTTTTGGATAGTCATCGGATAACAAGTGCAATAAAGATTATAACCCCCCCCCCCAACCCCTTTTTTCGCTGTTTGTTGGGTAGCGAACAGACACGTGGATGTTTGTTAAAGAATCAAACGATTGCTCGTTTTTTTTTTCGTTTTTCCTTTATTATTATTATTATTATTATTTTTCAATTCCATCTAATTGTTGGTTTATTTCGAAACATTTTAATACGGAAATTTGAATACTTTATTTAACGAATGAAATTCATTCTAATAATATTATTAATAATCATTTAAATACAATAATAATAATAATGTTTTCGATGTATGTGAAAATAATTTTGAAAATAATTATGAAAGAAAGAAGAAAAATAGAAAGAAGATAATGAGAATTGGATGATTTTATTTAACATAAAAATAATCATTTAAATAAGATAATAATTTCGATGGACGTGAAAATAATGTATAAAAAAAAAAAAAAAAAAAACACAAAAATTGTAAAATAAAAATAAAGAAGAGAAGAGTAGGATTGGGTGGGGTGGGGTGAGGTGTGTGGGGGATGGGGTTTTTTTGAAAGCAGCAAAATGTAGATGAGTAATATGGGTTCCACTCTTTGACCTCTCGACGACGACGACGACGGCCAAAAAGGCAGACGAGGGTGTCGCGATTCCCTGCTGTGCGTTGATGGTCTCATCTAGCCTAGACGACCTCGGGAATTCACCGGGGTAATTACCTTTTCTTCGGGCCCGACGGCAACGGGGTTACACTCGCGTAACACACGCGCGCGACCGACCATATAAAAATCCTTTCATTCTTCCAACGAGTTCCCACATATTTTTTTACACACACATACACACACATATATATATATATATGTTGTATTTCAATATTTTTTTTTATTTAAAATTTATTTATTGGTTTATTTATTTTTCATTCGACTCCCCGATGGGCGAAACTTCGACGAGAATTTTTCTTTCTTCGTTAATTCCCTCTCCCCCCATCTCTCTCCCCCCCCCCCCCACCCCTATTCCCAAATTTCACCCACCACCTTTACGTTGTTCGTTTGTATTTTTAACTACAAATGTAAACTTTTTTCGTTGCTTTTAATTCCAGGTAAATCGTAACCAAAGTTCGTAGATTGTCCGAAATGGGGGTGGATGGCAGTGGTAGGAATGAAGGGAAAAGAAGAGGGGTGGGGAGAAAAAGTATGGTACTTTTTCTTTTTTCTTAGAAAGAAGGGAAGAATGATATAAAAAAGATAAAGAACAAAAATATATATATATAGAACGAATGTGAAAGAAGAAGAAAGAATGGTAAGAGGGAAGTTAGGTGCTAAATAATTTCTGTTTCAGAGAATAAAGGAATGAAAAAAACGGCGATCCGCTATCTTCGATTCCTTTCTATGGGGGCTACCCACCACTAGTAACCATATGACGTGGATATAAGTTACGAGCGCTCGAATAATTACACGCTTTGGGGATCGAACAGCAAAAGAGAAGTCGCGGTCAAAAAGAGAGAGAGAGAGAAATAGAGAGAAAGAGAGAGAGAGAGAGAGAGAGAGAGAGAGAAAACGTAGCGGAAGGCAAAAGACAATTTTACGCAGCGGGGTATCTCGTAGGAGAGTCCCTTTAGGAGGAAAGACCCGGTGGCAGGAACCTTCTTCTTTTCTGCCAACTATTTGTGTGCCTCAGTGAACAAAATTGACAGGCCCTTTTCGAAAAGGGGGCCTCTGCCTCTGCCTCTGACCAAGAAATTTCTCTTAAATATAATAAGATCAGAGAACTGCCGATAACTATCATTTTAATCTCTGTTGTATGTATATTTATATTGTTATAATTAACAAAAAAAAAAAAGAAACGTTTGGTTAAAAAAGAAAGATTTGTTTTTAATAATAGATTAATCATCATTGTATAAAACAATGTTGCAGGACGAATTTGTTCAAGAGAAATTTGTTCAATCGTTAAGATACAGGATTTAGTTTTCATTTCAAAGTCTACTTTATCGTAATAATTTATGAACAAGGAGCATATGTGCGAATTCACCTGTCTGTTATCTGCGTAACACTTAGCAGCTACGCCTCCTCGATGTTTCTGTGTATGGTGTGAGTAATGACGTCTGTCAAATGGGAAGAAGCTTGGAATCATTCTCGTGGGATGTATAATTGTAAGTAGGCATATATGTTCCTTGTTAGTATGTCTTCGAATTAAACTTAGAATAGAAAAATTTGTGCAAGTTAGCTGTTGCCAGTGTAATTGGATTGAATGATCAGATCAAAGTTGTTAATCGTGTACAATAAAATAACACGTTTTGTATGGTTAAGATTTAAAAAAAAGTAATCATTTTCAACATACCCCTTGAGAATCATATTTCTATAGGGTATTTAATGATTGAAACAAAACACTGTTGATAGATTTATTCGAACAATAGTAAATTTATCACATACAACTATGAGTATGGTGTATATGGTGTGTACGGTTGATCATGGAACGTTGCTTTATGTAAATCAGTCGCAGGGCGTAATTGGCACCGAACGAAGAAGGTAATTACCAAAATCGTGCGCCAGGGGCCCCTAGGTCCCAAGAGTCCCATCAGCGCTCAGCAGGATATCGCGACACCCTCGCCCTCTTCTCAGCTGCCTTTTATTTTTTTTTCTTCTTCTTCTTCTTCTTCTTCTTCTTCCACGAACGTATCTCCAACACGGACACCACCACCACCACCACCATCATCGGACCATAAGGTATTATTCATTCGGGACCCGATAGATGACTACCTGCTTGATTATCCTTAGCTACGCGAATGCGTATCTCTTCTACTCCTTTACTTTAGAAAAAAATGTTCTTTTCTACAAGGATTAGATATATATATAGTTGTTTTTAGACTATTTGTTATTTTATTAGAATATCTTGTTGCATATCATTTTGTTCAGTAGACAGTAATAGGACATTAAATGTGTTGACAAGAAAATATTGACCTATGATATTAGAATTTACATTTTTAGAAATAAATTATTCAAATAATTAATAGACCAAATATAAATGAATCTTTTTCCTGATATAATGTTAGAATTTTGGTTAATATTTCGAGTTTAAATCATCTCAACTTCTTTCACAAATTCGAAACATTATTAATGATCGTAGAACATTTTTCAAACGAGCCAAAAAGATCAACATTGTTGAGATGCTTAAAGTGCTGCCGTTGATGTTACTGTGTGTTCTCTCTCTTTTTTATATATATATTATATTTAATATTATATATATATATATATATAGTTATGGTTATAGTAAACGATGAGGAAGGGATCTTTCTCAGGTAGCGAAAAAAATTTGTTGAGAACCTTTCCATTTAGGTTTAATATTTTCGAACTGTACGAGTAAAGAATAAGTTTTTCGTTTCTTTTCTCTCTTTCGTAGTCGTAGTTCAGAGAGTTGGTCCACCTTCTGTCTTTTCTCACCAAAAGAATTTCTTAAGGTTTAGTCGATTCGTTCATTCGTAAGGGGGCGGAGTTCGAAGTTCCAACTCGAGCTCCCGCGCTATTCATTTTGCTGCCTCCGAAAGAATGGGAGAATTAATAAGTGACATCTCATGGAGAAAAAGGTTTTACGCGTTGGGCGACGATGAAGGGCCAGTTTCTTCTGTTCTTCTTCTTATTCTTCTTATTCTTATTCTTCTGTACCTTTCTTTGGTCCTGTGCCGGCACTCTCACGTTGTTTTCTTCTTCTTCTTCTTCTTCTAGTTGCCTTTTGTTAAAATGTCTTCTTCTCGATAGATCGCAACTGTGTTAACACAATGAACTCCCCGATTAAATATTTTTCATAGTTATGCTATATAACGATCGCTAAAATTTTTCATCTAATTCGTAACGTTATATTTGACACGGTGTAATTTCATATGAAACAAAAAAAGGAAAATATTAGAATTCAATCTATATATAAGTTTTAACAATATGATCCTTTCTCTATGATATAAAAATCTATTTAAATTATTCTATTAAAAAAGATAGATCATTTCTATTTAATATTTTCGACACGTATAATTATTTAAATTATAAGAAAAAAAAAATAAGCACAGTACACGTGTAATAACGTGATAGAATCTAATCAGATATTCAATTGATAATCTTCAATATACCAACACATATATCTGACATTAGGATTTTCAATGCAATTATGTAATAGATTACAAAAAATAATACTTGATACATAACTATAACTATATATTTAAATACAACGAATGAAACTTACGTTAAAATATTTTGTATAAACAATTTGGTATTAGAAGAAAAAGGAAGGAATAAAGAGAGAAGAAAAAAAAAGAAAAAAAAAAAAAAAAAAGAAAAAGAAAAATAAGTAAGGAATACGAGCGTCATTTCCCACGAGGATACGCGAACGATCATCAATGTGAAAAGGAGGTGCTGCATGACGAATGAGAGCGCAGCCAATTTAGATGCATAGAGGTCGAGCACCAGGGTCGACCTGTCGTGTCTCGTTCCAACATAAACCTACGTATTCTTGATCGTACAAGAAGAGAAACCAACCAACCAACCGATGGATGGATGGATCGATCGATCGATAGATCGATAGATCGTAACGAGAGGACGATCGATGGTTGGTTGTATCTCGATTCTTACACTATTTCATTTTTTATTTCATTTTTTTTCTGCACGTGCACACACGTTTCTTAAGATTTCTTTACTTTTTTATTTATTTATTTATTAAAACGTTCGACGGAAAGATCGAAGAGTAGATGGGGAGGGTGGAAAGGGTTGCAAAGGAGGGGGAGGAGGGGGAGGAGGTGGAGAGATATCAAAACGTAAGATTCATTTCATTTTCACTTCTTCCGATCGGACGTTTTACCTGGATCGTCCTGGGTGGCACGATACGTAATTACCATCGGAGAGTAGGCTCGTCCGCCGATTGGCCGATCAAAACGATCTTCGTGATGACGAAGGACGAAAGGCTCCTGGTGCGTTATTCCATCCTTTTTCTCTCTCTCTCTCTCTCTCACTCTTTCATTCTTTCGTACAGTGCTCGTGTGCCAAGAAAGAAGAATAAGAATAAGAAGAGGAAAAGATTTCGGAGAGGGTTGTGGTGTTTGCGATGATGTTGATGGTTATGGTGGGGTGGTAGAAGGGGTAGAGGAGGGAGAAGGGGGTAGCACATTGCGTCTTCATTATGAATCCGAAAAATCACGCAAATTGATAACGGCATCCGAAGGCTGCCGTATAGGTCCTCGTAAGACTCTAAAGAGGCCTCACCTCCACCCCATCTCAGCGGGATGTCTTCGAGCACGAAATAAGGAGCGACCACCTTTTCTCTCTCACTCTCACTCATTCTTTCTCTTTTCCTTATCCTTTTAACAGTCTCCCTTTAACGATACGTTAAAAGCGTAACATCGTTACAACTTACATATTTTCTTTCATTTTCTTTTTATCTTTCTTTTTCTCTCTAATTCGGATTAAAAAGGATTATTAAACTGTTGAAATAAATATACGGGACAATGAGAGAAAGTTTAAATGTAAGTTGAACAAAAGATGAACAAGAAAAAGAGAGTATATGTGTGTGTGAGAAAATATATATATATATATATATATATAGTGATATCATAAATCTTAACGCATCTCGTGGGATTTTAAAAGGGCCCCGATGATCGTCTCGTTCCGTAAACCCATAAACGATTTCGCTTTTAGGAAAGTGTGTCAGCATTACGCAAAATCGATAACGTTCAAGAAGAAGAAGAAGAAGCTTAGCACGTAACTTGCCGTAGTAGAAGACAACAACACATCTAACGAATGTCTCTCTGTTCAAAGTAGAAAGAAAAAGAGAATGAAATATATAAAGAAAGAAAGAAAGAAAGAGAGAGAGAGAGAGAGAAAGAGAGGACACACCTTTGCTTCGGCTCAGCGGGGTGTCCGAAACACGAATCGGTCTCTTCTCTTCTATTTCTCCCTTCACCTCCTCCTCCTCCTCCTCCTCCTCCTCTTTCTTTGGCATAGCAATCGTTCGTCCTGCAGCACACCTCCTTTCTACGATCGGGCCCGACTGTCGAGGTGCTTTCGAGAGATGTTGGTTCATTATTCGAAATAGTATCTGAGAGAGAGAGAGAGAGAGAGATAGTGAAGAGGAGTTAGGGGGGGTGGTAGGGGGAAGAGGATAGTCATGATCGTTGTTGGTTGCTTCGAGAGGTTCCTCCTCAACGAAATCCCGTAGGAACGGGAGAAGATGTGAGGAGAGCCTGGAAGCCGTGTGTGAGCGCGCGCGCGCACCCCCACCATCCCCCCGCCCTCTGTTTATCTCTCTTTCTCTCGGTCAGCCCTTTGCCATGCTGCCAGCCTGACCGGTGGAAGATTCATAAATTATTTCAGGAAAAAAGGAGGAAAAGTATTTCCAATTACAGTTTTTTGTGAAGGGTTGCCGCGGGCCACGCGGCAGGGGGTCCGCTTAATGGCGACCCGCACTCACCGCCCCTCCCTACCTCCCCCTTTCTCCTCCCTTCTTCTTCTTCTTCTTCTTCTTCTTCTTCTTCTTTCTATGCATCTTCTCTTCTCCGTTGCAAGACAAGTATACTCGAAAGATACTTTCAACGCCACCACCAACGCGATATTCTCATTCGGTTTTGTAACTTTTATTCTTTCGTTTTGTTTAAATTGTTTTGTTTTGTTTTAGTTAAGAAAAATGTTAAAAATTTGTAGAGAGAGAGAGAGAGAGAGAGAGAGAGAGAGAGAGGAATTAAGGATCGATGAAATTACAGTCTATCTAGACTTACACCCGTGCGAATTCTCGACCCGAACCTTGATCTTTCACCGGCACCCTTTCGATTCGAGAAAGAAGGGGTGGGCAGGGCCCAATTCTCTCCCTTCTATATCCTAACAACAAATTCCTCTTCTATCGCGCTAAAGAATTTCAATGGGGGTTCTTTTTTTATTATTATTATTATTATTATTATTTAATGGCGTGTACCTCGAACGTGTACCGAAATTTTGGTAACAATGATTATATTATGAACAATCATTTAGGAATACAATTATATTGAATAATTCTATCGTACAATTATCATTCCCGTAGAAATTTATCCATAAGTTTATACACACATATACGCAACATACACACACACATATATACATACATATATATAAATACATAAACTAATATATTTTTTACTTACAAGATCCCCCCGTTGCTTTCAGGTTTCGGACGTCTATACTTTACGTGACATTTTCGAATGAATATGGCCGTCTTGTTGTTGGTTGCTTACTTTCGAGGACGAGGACGAGGACGAAAGAACGAATGAACGAACGAACGTATGTAGGATGCGGGTCCGTCCACGTACATATTTTCGGGAGAACGCCACATGGTCCTGGACATGTATCGCCGTGGGCAACAATATTCATAACTAATAGATCGGCGGTCCGTGGGTGACAGAGCAATACGTCCTGCGTTTCGATGTTCCTTAGTTGGTGAAAGAGTAAAACAGAAATAAATAAAAGAAATAAAAAAAAAGGAACGAATGAATAAGAGAGAGAGAGAGAGAGAGAGAGAGCAGGTCGTGGCCGGATCCCATCGTTGGGCTCTTGGTTTGGCTTACACGGGCATAGCATTCCTGGAAGTTCCTCTGAACATCGAACGATCTCGCGCGTGGCCAAACGCCAGAATCGTCCTCTTCCTGTCTATTTTTTCCCTAAGTTAAACCCTCCCCCCCCTTCCACCCCCCCACCCCCTCACCGATCTCAGTTGCTTCCTGTCGCTAAAAGAAAAAGAATAAGGAAGAAAGAAAGAACTTTTATTTGACTTTCGCAAGACGTCCGTATTGGTTTTTAAGTATGACGTTGGTCACGTTATGTATCAAGGCTGACCTCCGACCTTTAAAGATGAGAAGAAGAAGAAGAAGAAGAAGAAGGAAGATAAAAAATAAAAAGGAACAAACTATACAAGTTGATAGTCAGTTTCTACAGGATGTTTTAAGAGTAAATCCAAGGAGTAATTATTATTGATTCGTAATTAATTATTATTATATCTTTTTTTATTGGATTCGTTTTCTTTCTCAAATCAGTGTCTCATTTACTATGGTTTTATTACCGTTCATTCTTTACACCTTGCAACGCGGTTAACGTATCTAAAAAAAAAAATACAAAAAAATAGAAAAAGAAAAAAGGTCCGCTCGGTGTCACTCGGTTCGTTTCTGCATTCCTTCGAGAGAGAGAGAGAGAGAGAGAGAGAGAGAGGTTGGAGGATATCGTTTGGAAAAAAATAAAAATTGAAAAAAAAACAAGGAAAAAATTGACGTCAGAGTACCTGGGCTCTGGCTACTTTTCGGCTCCTTCTTGTTCCCCCGTTAAATTGCCGAAACACCAAAGGAAGGTGGAGGAGGCCTTTTTCTCACAGCAGTAAACCGAGAAGTAACTACTGACGTTCCGTGCAAACCAACACCAACATCAACACCAACATCAACACAGACAACAACAACAACAGCAACAAACAAAATCAACCCTAACCGGAATTAATAATAATAGCAAGGGAACGAGAGTAAGCGAGAAAGAGAGAGATAAGAAAAAAAATGATTGGGGAGGGTGGGAGGAGGGGGATGGGGGGTTCTTTCGAGTAACATAGTAAATGCCGTTGCTAACTGGAATTATCCCGTGGGCTATGCCCGGTAAAAGGTACCCGAAAAAAGTCAAAGCTAAAAAAAATGATGGAACAATGAATGAGAGAAAGAGAGAAAGAGAAAGAGAGAGAGAGAGAGAAGTAAGAAGAAAAAAGGGGTAATGGCGGTGGTTAAAAAAAAAGGTCAGTAAAATCTATTAAATGATACGTTTTGAAGAAGAACAATTCGAGACGGAAGGAAAGAATTCTTGGCAAAAACGTTAAAGAACATTTCGAACGGTGTTTTGTTCAAGTGAAAAAACCTGAATGGTGGGGTGGCTGAAAGGAAAGGGGTTAGAGTTAAGTTAAAAAAGGGGTTCTGTTGAGTTAAAAAAAAGATCTTATTAAAAGAAGAAGAAGAAAAATGTTTAACGATGGTTTGGATTATATCAAGCTTCCATTGTACGCGAAAGATGATTCGTCGATGATGATCCATCCATTCCATCGAAGAAAATGTCTAAGAACGATCGATCAAATAAACGTCTATGGATTCTTCTCGTAAGAGTTTTTTGCAGCTGTCGATATAAAATTGTGTGGTCACTCTCGAGGAACTCGAATTAGGAAGAGGAGGAGGAGGAGGAGGATCGGGTTCGTCAGGTTGCTTGAAGAGAAGAAGCTAAATGCAGAAGAAGATGAAGAAGAAGAAGAAGAAGAAGGAGGAGGAACGGCCAACGGGAAGAATTATGAGTAAAGAAGAGGAGGAGTAGGAGGAGGAAGAGGAAAAAGGGATGGCAAGACGCCCCCCGTCGCGACGCCGCCGCCTAATCATTCTTTAAACGTGCATAAACAAGTCCTCTAGCTGGCAATCGGGGGATGGTGTATGACTAATGTCATTCCTGAACTGACCAAATTCTCTTCTACTCCACCTCCGGCCTAAATAAAAAATACAGAGAACCTTTTGCTTCTTTATTCCTCCTCCTCCTCCTCCTCCTCCTCTTTGACCTAAACCCTTCGCGTCGGCACTTCGGATTCTACTTTCCTACATTTTCTTTTCGTATGTTTCGTTAAAGATACCAAAACACACGACTCAAATAAAATCAAATCATCTCACCTCACTTCACCGGGGAAAAAAAATTCAAAGTAAGAACAAAGATGGAAAAAAAGAGAATGAAATATTAATAATAGAAAATTCAAGAGAAAAATTAGGTGCATAAAAGAGTGGAAGAATAGGAATAAGAGGGGTGGAGAAAGTGGTTGAAGAGAGAAAGATAGATAGATGATAGGAAGATGAAGTAGGAGTAGAAGGAGGAAGAGGAGGAGGAGGATGATGAGGGGAGGAGGTTCGGACTAAGGTAAATCTAAAATGCAAATATAGTCAACAAATCACTATCGGTGACAGGGATATGCTTACTTTTAAAAAAGAGGAAGGAGAGAGAAGAAGTCAGCGGAGGGTGGGAGGGTAGGAGGGTGGGAAGATAGGACCCCCCGTCAGGGGTTTCGAGGGTAACTCCAGGTCCACCTAAGGCGAGTTTACACCGCATGCGGTCAACGCCTGTTGATGCGTCCCGCTTGGTTGCTTCCTCGCACGACGGCTCCTGATACGTTTGAGAATACAACCGGGTGCCGCTTAAATTATTCCAAAATCAACGTTTTCCATCGGATCGTTTTGTTTTTTTTTATCTTCTTTAAAAAAAGAAAAAAAAAACGGTAGGTAGATAGGTAGGTAAATAAAGAAGCAAGCAAGCAAGCTATCAAGGAAACGTTTGGAAGTAACTCGACTAGAAATATGATTCTTCATTTTATATTATTTTATCGTAACGATCGGGTGGTACTACAGGTGTTAACGATTTTACTAATTGTTATTGTTATTTTATTTTATTTTATTAGGTAGAAAGGTGGATGAGTATTTTAATTTGTAGTAATAGTAATGATAACTTCAGTTAAATGTTAAATCAAGATGAAAATATGGTTTAAAGAAAATTCAAAGCGAGTTCAACAGCTGGAGAGTGTTGTAAACGGTACTTTAAACTGTGCGTGTCGGTGGTGAGGTTCTGACTAATGGAATCACGCTTTGCCTCCTGGTGATACGTTCCCTTGTCGAATAAGTTTTTCTTTCTTTCTTTCTTTCTCTCTAACCATATCTTAGCTATTATCTCTTTCTATCTTTGGTGTAGTTTAACAAAAAAAAAAAGGGGGTGGGGAGCCCAGAGATAAAGGCAAACTCTTCTAGCCACCTTTTTTTTTTCTTCTTTTTCTTTTTCGTCGAACAGGCACGCACCCTTACCGTCGCGCGAGACAGAGAGAGAAAAAAAAGGGGAAAAAAAAAAAGATCGAACGAAAAGAACACAGAAGTTATGCGTTATTTATGCGCGTTAAGGCTCAGAGATTGTGACTCGACGAAACAAGAAGAAGAAAATAAGTGGCGGCTGTTGCAGTGCTGAAAGTATCACATTTATTTTGCCATATCGGGTTAACGATAACCTAACTAAAAAAAGGGATAATATACACCGAGGTTTCTCGACAGGGAGCACTTTATTCGGTCGCTTGGAAAACATTGTTGAAATCATTCTTCTTAGATTCTTAACAAATACCTAACGAAATTCTATACCAATGGGGATACACCCCAGATTCCAATTGGAATTGTTTTTCAAATCAACATTTTTCATCGCGAGTAGTTATCATTTTAACGACGGCTAACCTATTAATAGGCTTTTTTAACATGGCTACGAGTAATCATTGTTATTACATGAACAGTAATTTGTTATCAGTATCTTTATTAAAATCTGCAGTTGAGTTTAGTTAAGTTCCTTTATAAACTTGTGGTTTCCATATATATATATATATATACATATATATTATATTAATTATTATCTTGAAAGGGAAAGGGGAATTGTTGTTTTCTCCCCATGTGCGTCTTTTTTTTTGTGCAAACCTAAACGGGAGGGGAGGGGGGATACGATCGATCATCGAAAAATTTATTATAAAGAAGGATCGAAGCAACGAAAGGGATTAATTTCTTTCGATATCCTGGTCCCCGGGGGGGAGCCGCAATCCGAGTAATAGAAAAAGAAATGCAAAAATAATAATCGAAAGAAATAGTATTAGAAGAAAAATGCGATAATATGAAAGAGAGAGAGAGATAGATAGATAGATAGATATAGATAGGAAGGGTGAAAGAGTATAAAAAAAGAAAAAAAAAAGAAAAAAAAAGAAAAAAGAAAATAATAATAAAATGAAGAAGCGCCAGCGGTGTGTACGCAAGTACGGAAGTGAAGATGCGTCAAAATGGAGGTGGTTAGTAGCGATCTAATTATCTACGCGGCGGGAAGTCGCGGCCTCCCTCTGAGCTTCACGGCATCGTGAAGAAGAAACAAGATCAACGCGCGAACAAGCCTACGTGAGAGAGAATGAGAAAGAGAATGAGAGAGAGAGAGAGAGAGAATGAGAGAGAGAGAGAGATCCTTCTCACGCATGGAAAAAGAACAGGGGGTGAGTAAGGTACCTCTCTTCTCTACCAAAGACTTACGTGTACCATCTTCTACTAACCCTTTTCTTCACTTCTGGATCCCTATCTCGTTCGCATCGGGAAGACCAATCGAAAGCTTACCGATCACTATGCTTTAACATCTTTTATATTCTGATACGATTATTTCAAGCTATTTTGACCGTGACATCTCTATTACACGTAGAATTTTCTTTCTTTATTTTCTTATTCTTATTCTTATTCTTCTTTACTGCCTTTTTTTCTTTTTATTTATTTTTTTTTTTTCTGTTGCGATGATATTCTTTTTTTGTTATTGATGATTATTGAATGTTTATGTATATAAAAATATTGATCTAGGAAAGAAAAATTTGGATGGAACTGTGATGCAATTTTGGCAAATTGAAAGATCGTGCATTTGAATAATATTGATGATTAATTTGGAATCATTTTTGTTCTTGTTTGTTTTTTAAAACATTCTGTATAGTTTTTTCGAGCAAATGAATCCATTCCTTTAGGAAATTTAATGACACACGTTTAATCTAACATTGTTTGCAGTATGCAGCATAATTTCTTTTTTTATTTAGACACCCATTCAAATATCTTGGATAATAAATATTTTGTTTGAACAAATATATGTAACATAAGATTAATGAAACTTTTATATGTGGGAATTTTCTTGAATTTGATTATTCCAATTCTAAGATTCTGCGGAATGGATTATTTGTGAGAATTAATATTCTTAAAAAAATAAAATAAAATAATAGGAATAAGAGAATAAGAATAAAAATAAGATTTACAGTAATCGAAAGTGTGCCGCTCACGTTCGATCATTTCTCGTCACGATCGATCTTTGAATTCGTGTCGTGTATAAATTGTATAAATGTATAATATGTATATATATGTATAATACAAAGACATTGAAAGGGTAAAGACGGTTGGTTAGGGGAAAATCGTGATAGGATCACGTAGAGAAGCTTCACCAGGGAGAGATCCTCTTTTGTGTTTTAAACGTATAGCGTTGATCGCGAGGAATTTCTCATGTCACGCCGCGTTACTTTATCTGTCGACGAGACTAATGGCGCTTCTAACCTTTTGCCAGGCAAAGTTAAAAGGCCAGTTACCCGTGATTTCATTCCTCTAAATTGTCGATCGATATACGAAATATATTCTAAGTAAAAAGAAAAAAAAAGCAAAGCAAAGCAAAGCAAATCAAATACAAATGAAATCAGCTGAGTGAGCTGACATACGAATAATTTAATTGAATTAACGAATCCCATAAAAGAAATTTTAGATTCGTGTTGACGTATTCTGTTAACGTGTTTGAAACTAAAATTGAAAACTCTTTGTATGTTTCGTTGATATTTAATCGATTAATATTTTATTATAAAACAAATTAAATATATGACTGTATGTATCAGTATTTTAATTAGATTATATTTTAAAGAACAAAATATCGAATATTTTACACGCTAATAATTCGAAAATTATATCTACTACCATAATTAGGGTAAAAGTTCGTATACCAATATTCAATACTTGCATACAACCCCCCGAAGAAACATTTAAAAATAATCATTACGAATGAATCGTATATTTGATCGTTCGAATTAACAAAGCAAACATTTCTTGGGATATTTTCTACAAAATTTCAGAAACATTCGTGTCAAAATAACGTAGAAAGATAGCAAGTAACCAAGTAACTTAACCAAGCAAGTAACCAAGCAGCAGCAGCAGCAGGGAAGAGATGGAAAGATTGGAAGGAAACGTTGGACGAGCTCGAAGACGCCGTAAATGAAGCGGGTGGGTAGTTGGCGGGGGAGGGGTGGGGATTCGGAAAAAAGGTCAAATGAAAAAGAAAAAGAAAAAGTAAAAAGAAAGAAAGTAAAAAAGAAAACGCGAGGCAGAAATGAAAAAAAAAGAAAAAGTCGAAGAAGGAAAAGAAGTTGGTGTAGCATAAGTAGGATGAGGGGAAAGGAAAGGAAAGGAAAGGAAAGAGAAGGGAAGGGAAGGGAAGGGAAGGGTTAAGGAAGAGGAATAATAAGAATAATAAGAATATAGTAAGATGAGGGTGGGTTGGGGGGCGGAGGAGGAACCGTCCGCGGTGACGGTCAGCGAGCGCGAGCTGACCTCTGACCCGTCGTGCGTCTTCGTCTCTATTCGTTGAGATTCGTTCGTTCCTTCTCACTCACTCACTCACTCTCTCTCTCTCTCTCTTACTATCTTTCTCTTTCTTTCTTTTTCATTTTTTCTGTCTCTCACTGACGGAGGGCCTGGCGTGGGCGAAGTTTACGCGCGCGCGGGGGAGTGAAAGGTGCACGTAGTGGGGAGGAAAGAAGAAGAAGTAGAAGAGGAGGAAGAAGAAGAAGAAGAAGAAGAAGAGGAGGAAGAAGAAGAAGAAGAAGAAGAGGAAGAGGGAAAGAGATAGCTGACGAGCTGGCCCGCGGGCGTCCCGAGACCGTGAGAACACCACCTATAATATTATTTAGTCTGCTCGATGCTTTGCTTCGGCTCTCTTCTCTTCTCTTCTCTTCTCTTTGACTACCCCTTCTCCTACCTTTCGATCAGTTCTCTCTCTCTCTCTCTCCACCCCTCCTCCTTTCCCTTCTCAATTTCTTTTCTCTTTTTCTCTTTCTCCATCTTGTAACGCTCTCCTTATATTAGTCTATCCCTTTTCTTCCTTCCGTAGTTTGCTCTTACAGAATTTTCTAACTCTATCTATCTACTTTTCTTTCTCTCTCTTTTTCTCCTTTTTTTTATTTTTTGATTCTTTCTCTTTTCAACTTACGTCATGTCCGGAGCCCTAACTATAGGCGCTATACACGGTTTACTCGCGCGCATTAATTGCCGTCGTAAATTGTTGCGGCTTTACCGAGGAGTCCTTTACCAGTCGAAACGATGGAAAGGAAGGTGCGCTGGTTGCTCACGTAAAATCAACTGGCCCGTCTGTGTGTGTGTGTTTCTGTGTATATACGTGAGATATCGCTAATACTAAAGTATTTATCTTCTGTTTTTTTGTTTTTGCTTTTCTTTTTTTCTAGTAGTTAGAAAACAAACTCCCACATTTTCATGTTTGCAATAGCAACAGTAACAGCAGAAGTAGCAACAACCAATCAACCCTTTCTTTCTTATCGTCTCAATTCATTTCCCATTTTCATTTCTCATTGATATATTCTTTATACATCATTGTTGTAACATTTAACATTCTTTTTATTTTTATCTCGTTTAAAACAAATGCATAACTATACATATATATATATATATATATACAATAATATGCAAGTAGTAGACTCTCACCTATCTATCCTATCGCCATTATCGATCATGTTAATCATTCTTTATTTCTTATTCTTCCTCTTCCTCTTCTTCTTCTACTTATTATTATTATATACAAGACTTATATATATGTATATAGAAAAAAAAAAGAAAAACAAAAAAGGTAGAAGCATGAATCAAACGAGCACGAGCAGCCCATACAAGCCGCTCTACATGAGGGGGAACGGGAGATATAATAAAATATTAGGCGTCAAGATCGATCCATTACGTTTTAACAGGACAAAAAAAAAAAGCAAAAATCTCTACTATCTAGCTTGGTAATGGAGGAGGAAGTAATCGTAGAGATTCTTTCTGGTGAACGGAAAGAGAGATAGAAAAGGATGGTCAGAAGGGGTGGGGTGGGGGATCAGAGAAAGAGAAAGAGAAAGAGAAAGAGAGAGAAGCGTTGGTTTGCTAGATATCCGACAAAATAGTAGGCGCCGTTCGAGTCTTCCCGACATCGGGACTCCCCCGCACGCATGTACAGAAAAGAGAGAGAATGTATAGGTAAAAAAAGAGAGAAAGAGAAAGAGAGAGAGAGATACGCACGTTCTCCGGTCACGCACGTACCATTACGTTACGGCGACGTTTACACGCCGAGCCCGTCGTCGAAGCGTACGGCCCAGCTGTGGGCCCTCTCTCTATCTCTCTCTCTCTCTCTCTCTCTCATTCTAATTCTTTCTCTCTCTAATTCTTTCTCTTTTTCTCTTTTTCATTCTCTCTCTTTCTCCGTGTAAGTTTCCGAATACGGGCCCCGTACGCTCGTAGTGGACGGACCCATTTCGACTCGGATACCTGCCACCAGGTGGCTCCACCAGCAGTGCCCAGCAGCGCTCGGCAGGAGCAGTCTTCGGAGCGCGTTCGCACCGCCAGCATCTCCGTGCGAGCGTCGCTGCTTTCTCTTTTCTCTTCCTTCCTTTATTATATATAAATAAGCATTTTTCCTAACGAGAATCGAATTTGTCGCGTATAGATTTATTTATTTAATTAAAGCAAACAATATCGTACCGAATCGATCCGGGGACCGTATCCGTAATACTAGTCCGTTCCGTATATTTTTATTCAAATAAAACGCGACGATAGAAATTTTTTTCGTTACACAATTCAATAAATAAATATTAATTTATATTTATTTATTATCGAGATAACAACAACAACAACAAAATTATATATATATATATATATATATATATATATATATTATTTTTTGATTACGAGATTAATTGCGAGAAGTGTTTTCGACGATATGATTATTGATAATAACGTTTAACGAGAATTAAATTAATACGTATTTTAATAGATCGATTAATCGAATCTCTAAGCGTATGGATTTAAAGGAGACGAAAGTAATCGTTGTTAGGTGTAAGCGAATAAATTGCCGAATGGTATCGGGAATAATATTCGTTTTAGAAATTGCGTTCCCGAGATTTATAAAAGATTATCTCGTTTATACGTTGGAGGATGCAACAACAGGATAAACAAGAAGAATTGGAAGAGGATCAACGTGGAATAACGATAATGCCGTCATCTTCTTCCTCGTCTAACACGACGACTATCGCTATGACGGAAGAGGATCATCGGCAAGTAGATGCTGCTGCTACCAGTATCGCTTTAGAATCGAGTTTACCGAATTTCACGCTTCACAGCGTTGCCCTCGGTCTACAGAGTGCAATATTGGCTGCCCTACAAAGGGCAGCCTTGTTACCACCCGATCATGCCGCGGTCGCTGCTTTGAATCTTCAAGCACTCGATACCTATCTCACCCTTCATCGTCTTCAAGCAAGCGGTGCTGTTCCTACGGCCGGTGTTAATCAACAAAGATGTTCACCGTCGTTAACCACAGATTTGGTTGATGAAACCAACGTCCTCCCGACAACGACCAACTCGACTAATTCGAGAACCATAACGACGATGGTTGATACTTCGAAAAATGATCATCATCATCATCATCATCATCATCATCAACAGCAACAACTAGAAACCGAGCAACTTCTTCGATCGATCGACGAGGACGAAGACGGTGCTCGTTTGGAATTCGTCGCGGATCCGGAAGAAGATTTGGCCCTCCTAGAAGAAGAGGAATCCATTTTAAGGGACACCGGAGCTGGTAGTGGTGGTGGTGCTGGTGGTGGTGGTCTTGGTGGTGGTGGTGGAGGTGGAGGAATAACAGCCACGTCCTCGTCCTCCTCGTCCACCGTTTCTACGAATTCCCACGAACTTTTGTTGCGTCGAATATCCGATGGAAATCGCGCGAATTCTATTAACACGTCGATCACACAAATCAACAATCAAGTCCCTAATACGACGAACACCACCACCACCTCGTCTTCCTCACACTGTTCGTCAACATCCTCGATTTCTAATAATTCTTCTTCTACTACTTCTTCCAATTCCTCAAATAATACCAATCCTTCTCTACAAACAAATTCAACCACCGTAGATTCTGGTATACAAAAATCTTGTCGAGCGTCGAGACCGAAAAAACAATTTATCTGCAAGTTTTGTAGCCGACAATTCACCAAGAGTTATAACCTATTGATACACGAGAGAACCCACACAGACGAGCGACCATACTCGTGCGATATTTGCGGCAAAGCTTTCCGACGGCAAGACCATCTTCGTGATCATAGGTACGTTCAAAAAATCCCCCACTCATTCACTCTAACTCTCCCATCAATATATTTTTCATTTTTAAATATACTTTCCTTATCTTGCATTGAAATCTCTTTCTTTATCTAGCATTGAAATCTCTTTCTTTACCTAGCATTGAAATCTCTTTCTTTATCATGCATTGAAGTCTCTCTTTATCCAGCATTGAAATCACTTTAAAATCGATAAGAAAAATTCCTCCAAAAACAATATTAATTAACGTCATTTATTTATTTATTATTTTTTGTTGTTGTCGTCATCAAATTACAGGTATATTCACAGTAAAGAAAAACCATTCAAGTGCGCCGAATGCGGCAAAGGATTTTGCCAGAGCAGAACATTGGCCGTTCACAAGATTCTACACATGGAAGAATCACCCCATAAGTGTCCGGTTTGCGCTAGAAGTTTCAATCAAAGGAGTAATTTGAAGACACACCTGTTAACGCATACGGATATCAAACCTTATCACTGTGCCTCCTGTGGCAAGGTCTTTCGAAGAAATTGCGATCTAAGGCGACACTCTTTGACCCATAATCTTGGCGTATCAACGTCACCACCACCGCCAACTGGTGGGGGAGGAGGAGGAATAGCTGTACCTGGCACGAGCACCGTTGTTCTTCAAAAGACGTCCTAGCGAGCTTACTTTTTTTTTAAAAAAAAGAACAGAAAAAAAGAATAAAAACAACATAGAAACCGAGAGGAATTGCACACGCTTTAGTTCAAAAAAAGAAATAACAAAATGGGGGATAAAAAATGTATAGGAAATTTCGACGCGGTGGGTTGGTCGAAATTTTCTCAAAAGGACACTTTGCGTATTACTTTCTTTTTTTTAATTTTATTTTTCTTTTGCGCCAAACACATTTTTCTCTTTCTTGTTTTTATATATATTTTTTTGATTTTTTTTTGTTTTTACCTACAGGAAAATATAATATTTTCCTTATCGACGTTGTAAATAATTCGCATACTTTGATCGTTGTATAATCTATAACTAATTCGAATTAGTATCCTCGTCGCGTTATCATCGATCATTATTGAAATGAGTTGGCGTATTCTTTGCGTTGTTTTTTTTCCAAAATGCGTCTCTCGTGATTAGAATTATTTCTGTTCGACGTTCGTTAAACGGTTCTAATGAAAATTTGTCACGACTTAATTAACAAACAATAAGAAATACCTTGTACGATATTTAATTAGGTTAAACGAAGATTATAATAATAATAAAAAAAATAAAAAAAAAGGAAAGAGATAAAAGGAACGAGGGAAAAAGAATACAAAATATAGAAATACGTCTATCGTGTATGTATAATTCCTGTGTACTTGTAAAATAAATCTTTATTATTATTTTTAAAAAATAATCTGTGAACAAGACTACAAACACATACATATATTCCTGGATAAATAAAAATCGTACGAGTAGATACGATTTTTGATTGACATGAATGATTTATTAGGGCGGAGGGTTGGAGTATGGGGTTTTAAAAAAAATAAATCTCTTCAAGGGAAAGAGAGAGTTTCTGACATGAAAAAATTTCCAAATTCTTTTCTTACATTTTTTAATTGGATTTCACACACACACACAATTTTCGTTTCTCTCTCTCTCTCTCTCTCTCTTACTAGCTCTCTCTTTCTTTTTTTAAGATACTTGATTTTTTTTTTTTTTATTTAATCCTGACAACGTACCTATATCGAACGTCCGAACGTCCTGAGTGTAGTAGAAGGATAAGAAAAAAGGAAAGGTAGGAAGAAAGAAACGCGTGTATCGTGTTACAAAGAACCGGACCGCCAGGTGCGCAGGACATGACACCGCGATGCGTCTAGGGTTACGTTTCTTTTCTCGATGGGGGTGAGGTGGAGTAGGGGAGGGAGTTGAGGGGGAGGGCAGGGGGTCAGCGAGGAGACGAAGTTAAGGAGGTGAAGGAGGTTAAGAAGAAGAAGAAGAAGAAGACGAAGCAGAAGAAGAAGAAGAAGAAGGTTCGAGAAAGAGGTGGTGGAGGATGGGGAGGAGGTGGAGGAGGGGGAGGAAGACTCGCGCCGATTTCGGAGGTCGGTTCTTTTCCTCCTTCAACAACGACGATGAGGAGACGCTATTTCAGGGAGTTCTTGGACGCTCGTCGATAAGGAGAATGTCGCACGACCGGTCGACATACACACACACACACACACACACACACACATAGACGTAATATATATATGAATGCATATATACTCGTACTGGAAAAAGAGAAGCTACATTGCGTGTACTATCTCTCTCTCTTTCTTTCTTATTCTTTTAGTATGCGTGCGTATGTGTGTGTGTGTGAGCATGTGTATATGTATAAGCACGCTAACGTAATCCTGGCCACCGCGAGGCGCTTTCATAAATTCCTAACGGCGGACGTTTTACCGCGAATTACGGCGAGACTTGTCTACCGCAAAACGCACGTGGTAGAAAAAAAAAAAAATATAATGTAAAAAGTTATCCATCGGTGAGCGTGCGAAGTAGGTACGAGTAAGGTAACGACTAGCCAAAGGTATCTATCCCCTTCCCCAACTAGGGTTGAGATACCTATACTATAGAAAGGAAGAGAAGGTTAGGGTAAATTGTAGGAACCGCAGAAAGATTGAACCGCATAGGGAAAGTAAGGATTTCTACTTGCATATATGGAAACGATCGTAAATTTTCTTTCACAAAGGATCTTATTTATTATCGATATATATATATGCATATCTTATGTGCAACATACGTGCACAATTATTTTTCTCTCTCTATCTTTCTTAGGATTAGTTAAATATATATATATATATATTGTACATACATTTCATATGGATAATTGACGAATTATGTGTTAAATGTATTTTGAAAAATAATTATTAATATCATCGTGATAATGATAATATTAAATATCAATTGAAAAAAAAAATAATATAATATCGTAGAAATTGGGAAAAATGTTTTTCCTCTTCCTTCCTTTATTTATTTATTTCTTTGGTATCGTGAATAAGAAGAATAATAAAAAGAAGAAGAGTGAGAAAAGAGAGAAAGTGGAGGGACCACGAAGAGGACCACACGCACGCGCCGCCCACAGATACGCTATCACTTGGTTACAACCGACGTGATCTGCATGCGCATGTTTTCTCTCTTCTCTTCTTTCGTCAGGACGAAGATACAAGTTGAAAAAGAATAAGAAGATGAAGAATAAGAATAAGAAGAAGAAGGGAAAGACCGAGAGGAATCTTTTTCCTCAGCATTCTGTTCCTTTTTACCCGTTCGGACTACCTACCTTTCGCTGATTTAAGGGGTTGGCATAGCGTCGATAACACGTTCCCGTATGTGTCGCGTATATTTTCCATCCTTCTCCACCATCTCATCCTCTTTTTCTAACTCCTACTCCTACTCCTACTTTTACTCTTACTTTTTTCCCCTTTTTTTTTTTCTTTTCGTATATTTTCGAATACCACCACCATCACCACCACCATTACCTTTTGGCAAAAATCAAACGATCGGTTTTTATCCTATTTCTATTTTTTTCTTTTGTAAATCGTCAAATAACCTTATGGTCATTATTTTTCTTATATTTCTTTTTTTTTCTAAACTTTTCATATTCCAACCCCTATTTATTTCTCGACAATATAATAACGACAGAAATATATATCTGCTTATAATTATGTAAAAGTGGTCTAAAGTCAAAATTAAAAAGAAAACAAAAATATGAATTTAACTAAATTAATTCAATATATAATTTTCACGATATTATTAAAAATGAATTGTTAGACAGTATTTGTTATTTCAATATTATATAGAATTCATTTTTAATGTTCAAATATAATCCTTTAAATATCTCAAAACAAGAGATATATTACTTAAACCACTTTCATAATTATGGGTACACACATATATATATACATATATATTTTTTTTTACGACACGGTCTTACATTAAAAAGGTAATCCCTTTACCCCGTTACCATGGTAATTATAATTTTTAGATAAAAAAGAAGGAAGGGGGGGAGCAGTAGATGTGAATAAACGTGAGAAGTTATTCGCAGAAAGAGGGATGTGTTCCTACGCGCGTGCTTTAAGAAGAAAGAAAGAAAGAAAGAAAGAGAGAAAATAGGATAGAAAGGGATAGAAGGTATGCAAAGAGGATAACGTCTCCATACTCGTACGGTAGAACGAAGTTGTACTTGCCGATATACGATCGGTGGTGGTGGTGGATGGTCGCGCGGAAGGTGGCCACCCGCAATACTGCAGGCTTGTATCGCTTAACAGCCTTACCGTGGGCATTTATAACGACCGATCGGGCACCATCCCCTTTTCCCACCTTCTACCAGATATACGGACCGGTTCCACCATCTACACATTTTTTCCTTTAACATTTACTCTCTCTCTTTCTATCTCTCTCTATCTCTCTTTTCTATTTTCTTACCTTTAAATTTATTCTCTTTTTTATTTTTATTTTTATTCAGTTGTTTACTTCCTTCGCAAACATCATTGTCCTCGCAATTTTCATTCGCGTGTCCTATGAGAATATTTCAACCTAAAAAAAAATGGATTCCTATTAATATAATCATCGATAGATATAAAATAATATTAGGTATAACTTTACGCCTATATTCATTGAAAGATGATAGGGGGGAGGAGCTGAGGATTCATGGATAAAAATGATTCTTCATATAGAAAGAGAGAGAGAAAGATTCTGACACCGTTGACGCATATAATCCCGTTGACAAGGGTGCTTAATCCGATTTATATTTATGTTAAGCAACGATATGACTAAGAACGAATAAGAGAGAAAAAGATAGATAGAGAGAGGGGGGTGGTAAACGAGTGAGCGAGAACCGTCGACGATTTAATTAATTTCTTTTGGGAGGCGTCTAATAACGCTATCTGAGATCGACTCCGTTGAAAAGTAGAAAGAAAAAGAGACATGAGTGGGGTGGGGTTAGTGGGGAGGGGCTGGGGGGAGGGGAGATAGGGAGAGGTAGAATATAGAAGAGGATAAAAAAAATCGGTTCGAACGGGCCACTTTCTCTCTCTTTCTCTCTCTCTTTCTCGTTCTGTTTCTGTTTTGGTTGGTTGTGTTGGTGGTGGGTACGAAATACGAACGGGCGGACAGGATGACGGACGGCGGGACGCCCTGGGCAACCGAGCGGTGACTCGCGCGACACAACCTCGCGTTCGCCCACGCATATCCACCGGAGATTTCAACGCGCCACCCCCCCATATCCCCCATATCCCCCCCTGGACTCCATCTACTCTTCTTACCTTCTTTTTCTCCTCCATCTTTCGGAGAGTATCTTCTCGCGTTGGCTTCTCTTTTACTTTTCTGTCTGTGTTCGCGCATATCGCACAACCAAAACCCTTTCTTTTCTGCCTACGTTTTGGATAAAAAAATAAAAAAAAAGAATAAACAAATGGATGGTTTTGAAAGTAATTTTAATTTTCTCGAACATCGGTATCAATCTTTCTTCCTCTTTCTATTACTTTTCTTACGTTTTTAAGTGTCGTACGGATTTTCCTTTATTTCGTTATTTTTTTATTGCACGTGTGGGATGGATCAATTTTATTTTACGATGAAATTTTATATATTATGATCTACATTTATTATTATCGAAGTTATATTTCTTTTGGAGCGCGTTGTGGAAAGTGAAGTTACGTTAGATGCGACCGAAAAATCAACACCACGAAGTTGTCGAGATATTTACGATGCGCGGGCAAATTGAAGTTATTTTTGAGGTTATAAAGGTTATATTCGTTTTGATACGCGCTAAAGAAGTATAATTTCTTAAGTACACACATCAGTTTTTTAAAATATAAAAATATCTCGAATATATATATATAAATATCGATGTTCAGATTAAATTTAAAGGGAGATTTATCGACTAACTTCACGCTGTTGATTTCGTTTAGGTGTGCGCGCGCATCGTAAATACCGTTTACTAACTTCAACTCGTTGATTTCGTATAAATCGTCACAATTTGCTACCATCTATTTTTTCCCCAAATGCTTTCCGAACTTAAATAATCATATTATAATTTCGATTAATAAATAAACATCATTTTAGATACGAAGCAGTAATTTGATATTGACATTTTGTTTTAATATTGTTTGATTATATTATATATAATAAGAATAATATATTATGTTAATATATATATATTATATAAAATTAAAAGAAAAATAATAATATATATCGCGTGTCTCTTATCTTCCACAACTCGGTGTTTTCTTTTTCTCTCGTTTTGTTCTTTTTCGGTAGTGGGTAGGTATCGAAGAAAGACGTGCAATTTGATCGTACAAATCGCACTAAACTCATGGTGGTCCGTTCTGAACTAGAATCTTTATGGAAGAACTCTCTTTCTCTTTATTTTATTTTATTTTATATTTTTTATCTCGTCGCTTCCTTCCTTCCTTCGTTTCCTTGACTTCCTTCGAATGATATTATTCGAAAGGAACCGCATGTCGAAGACAAGGGGGAGGATCCGCGTTCGCTCCTTGTAAGCAAAAAAAAGCGATCTCTTGTAATACGTTATAACTTGTGGTCGTCGTCGTTCTCAAATAAAAATAATAATACAAAGTGTAAAAGAGAGAAGAAGACAAATTTCTCTCTTACGTGTATACGTATACACTTCTCTCTTTTGTCAAGAAAGTCGTGCGTGGACGACCATGACGAAGCGAAAAAAAAACCTTTCCCTTCAACCCCCCCCCCCGTTCGTCTTTTAACTCCTTCTTCCTGTAACCATTACCCCAACACCGTCGCAAATTCGTTCGTTCGTTCGTACAACGACGATTCGTGGTCGAATTCTCTCAGAAATTCGCAAGACTTTTACGAGTTTAAACCATACTCTAATGTCGACAAGAAAAAAAAAAAACAAATAAAATTACCATGAAACCCAACCAAAATAATCGTCACACATACATTTTATTTTATATTTCTATTATTTATTTATTTATTTATTTCGAAAAAAAGTGTTACACGTTAAAAATGTAATACAACGTATGAAAAATGTATTACTTGATTTGCATTAAAAGGATCAAACGAGTATCGTTGAATGATACATCGTCCTTATTGGAAAAAAAAAAGAAAAACTCTCGTAGTCAGTATTCCCCTACGCATAGTACGTGATTATGAGTGTTGGATATATTATAAGATGATTTTACCCTTGCATCGTTGAGCTGAGTAAACTCACGAAGCCGTTTAAATCCTCAAGAGTTTACATACAACCTAAGATAGTTTTCTCTCTCTCTCTCTCTCTCTCTCATACACTAACACTCACACTCGATCGTTTTATTCGCACGCGCGCTCGTTCGATTCTTTTTCGCGTGTTGTTCTTGCTGTTACTGTTGTTGTTGTTGTTGTTGTTGTTGTTGCTGTTGTTATTGGTACGTGCAATATACCTGCATTTAAGTATTACTATCTACCAATATTATTCTCTTCATTCTTGATTTTCCTTCTCCTTCTTCTTCTTTTTCTTCTTTTTACACTTGTCTTTCCTTTTATTTTTTTTTTTTCTTATTACAACGTTAGGCATAGGTATCTCTTTCTCTCTCTTTCTCTCTATTTCTCTGTAAGTCTGTAGAAACTTAAGAGATAACGTAATTTTACGTGCGAATGCTCTTCAAGATGTACGCTCTTTGGAGTAGAAGAGCAAGCAGGTATACCTGGGGCCCTCGTTCTACTGGATGAGGCCCAACTAGAGATAACGCCGAGCGATAATTTACACGGCTGATTCACTCACTCCTCTCTCTCTCTCTCTCTTTCTTTCTTTCTCTCTTTCTATCTTTCCGAGTGAGGATTTAGGGTCAGGTATAGATATACGTAGAGAATATATGTTGTATACATGTTAGCCTGCCCAAATCAATTAAAATCGCCATTCGTGTATCCAAGTAGGTAGTACCAACCTTTTTCTTTCATATATATAAACATATATATATATATATACATATCTAGTAACCATATGTACTTTTAATCTTTCTTTAGATATAATTAAGATAGGAATCTAAAAGATTGTTGGTATTTTTATTCCACCCCCGTTCAAAATACTTCTTTGTTTTATCTTATTCTTTGTTAATAGATTCTTATTTGTTAAACCGATACGTTTGATTTCATTTATTAAGCTTTCTTTCTTTTTTTTCTCTCTCTCTGTTGAATATTATTTAAACGAAGAAGAAGAAAAAAAGAAACATTTAGTACTACTCTCTGATGAAAAGCTTTAAATGACTCGAATTAACGAGGAGACCCTCGCTGTCGGGTGCCCCCGTTTTATTTTTCGACGCGAATGCCCACTAATAACCTATAAAGAGGCGTACGATTGAAGAAAAAGAATAATATAATATAATAATAAACAGAGTTGTGGAGTAGAAGAAGAAGAAGAAGAAGAAGAAAAATAAAAAGAAGAAGAAGAAGAAGTCGTTAGGGACTACTCAACACAAATACACGTCACATTTTTCCTCGCGTTTCTTTCATAACTGTTGGCGCGCGCGTAGGTACGCGCATTCAGGTCGAGGATTAGCAAAATTAATAAACGTAAACCTTTTAACCTAACGCCACCGAGGTGCCGATAAATTCCTATTTATATTATAATCGAGTAGGATGGTGGAAAGAAAAAGAAAGAAAGATAGAGAGTGAGAGAGAGAGAAATGGGGGTTGGGGGGCTCTGGCCCAAAAGGACTCCACCATCTCACGGGCCCAGCATTATGGACGTTTCACCGCGTCGTCACTTCGTAAACCCGTTGAATAAATTCTTACTCGGAGATTTTTTTTCTCTCTCCCCCAACCCCCTCACTCTTACTCTCCTCCTTCTTCGACAAACCAACGAAAGCTTTCGAAGATTGCTTCGAATTTATGTATATGTGTGGTTTTTTTTCTCATTTTTTTTTTTAAGAGAACGGACACGCGTAATCTAAAGGGCGTTCATTCAATTTTCGTTTAACATTAAAAAGAATCCACAATGACAATGTATTTCTCTTGTTAACCGGATACCACCGACGAACGAATAGTTTTCTATTTTCTAGAACTCGACGTCCCCTGTCCGTACAATGATTAGGAGGGGAAGGGGACACACAATCGTATTTTAAAAAGAAAAAAAGAATCCGTCGGATTTGTTTCTATCCTCAAATAGGTGCATTAAAATCACGAATAAAATGAATAAAATTAGTTCTAGAAACGAACGAGGTGTTGGGGGGAGAGAACCAACAAAGTTTTTTTTTCTTCATTTTATTAATTATTAAATTAAACATATCGAATAAATTTGAATGATGTATAATATTATCTCATTAAACTCAGAAACACACCGACAATAATTTACTTTTTTAGGTAGATGATGCGTTCTCCTCAATACTGTCTATTACAATAGGGGTGTGTGTGGGGGAGGGAGGTGGACAGGCAGAGGGATTCCATCGAAAAGAAGACAATCGGGAGAGAATAAAAAATCAAAATGGCGGGCTCGTCGATTCTTTTCGTTGGTGGACGCGTGAAAATCGCTAAGAAAAGAAGAAGATGAACAGGAGGGGGGTTAGTAGGAGGAGGAGGAGAAGAATCGAACGAAAACGACGAAGTTGGACGATCGAACGAAATATGTGTGCGCACGCACACACGTGGAAAAAAAAAGAAAATAGAAAAAGAATGAGAAAGATAGAGAAGACAAGGGGTGGGTGGGGTGGGGTGGGGGGTCAGCTACATCCGCGTACGCGTGTATAGTCTCAAAGTCCGGGCCTTTGAAGTGGCCCGTACGAGCCGGCCGGATGACAGGGAAGAAATCGAAATATGCGATGACTGCGCGGATGAAATATCCGTGTCCCTTAATGGCGAGCTCGAGTCGTCTCGTGGGTGTATAAGAGGAGGGGCGTCGTCGACGACCCTCTCATTCTTTTTCTTCTTTCTATCATTCTCTCTTCTTCTTTCATATGTTAGTCGTTCTCGAACACAGGTACGGTCGTCGGGCTTCGAGCATATAGGTAAAATCGCGTGCCGACTGGTGCTGACTTGCTTTGTCCACTGAACGATGTGGTAAAGGAAGAAGAATAAGAAGAAGAAGAACAAGAAGAAGAAGAAGAAGAAGGCGGAAGAAGAAGAAGAGGAGGAGGAGGAGGAGGAAGGGTGATTCCATATGCGGATTTTCCGCTATAGAATTTTTTCTCCCAGTGTTTCGAAAGGGAAAGAGAGAGAAGATCTTCGAAGAATAATGAGTATGAAAGAAAGAGAGAGAGAGAGAGAGGGAGAGAAGGAAGAAGATTCATGAAGTCGACGATTGGATGGATCGTCGCTCGTAAGAGACGCGCGATCGGTACCGACAGGGGGCCTTACCGAAATCGTCGGCTAAAGAGGACGAGAGGATGACGAAGGATGAGCTGGAATCTCGTAGGAATCTTCTACAGAAATATAAGAGAGAAAGAGTGAGAGAGAGAGAGAGAGAGAGAGATAACTGAAAAAGGTTTCGTTTGGTTACGGGGGTGTGCCGCGTGCCGGTCGAGTCCCTTTCCGCGTGCGTCTCTTCGCAGGGGGCCCGACGATGAGGCCCCCTTCTCCCGAAAACCCCCAGCCTACTCTTACCCCGATCGCCCGACCGCCTATTCTAAGACCCCGTCCTGAGTTTCTCCTTGAATGTTCCCCCGTTCGCCCTCCTGGGCCGTATCCTCCCTTTCGGACCTAAGATAAGGCCTCCTGGTGCGAAGCGACGACGCGCGACCGACAACCATGTCACATTATTACCATATAGGTACCACTAGCGTCGTCACAACACCGCACGCGGGACGTACCACCGGCCGTTATAATATCCTCCTTTTTCTCTTTCGCATCATCCTACCAGAAGAAGAAGAAGAATAATAAGAATAATAAGAATAAGAAAAAGTCAAAACCTCGAGAAATCAGCGTCTATTTGATCTCTGAACCGGTTCGAAATGTTTTCTCTCGGTTACTCCTTTCAAACTAACATAAGGAATCATGTTCCTTGAGAAAATAATAATCGAGATCGAAACTGGTTCGTGCCGTTATTACTCGTTTCCTTGATCGTTCAAGGACACTCAATGAAATTCCAATCTGGATCGGCGTCAACTTATTTTTTACTTTTTTTTTCTCTTCTTTTCTTTTTTATAAAAGAGAAAATTTACGTGCAGGGATACACGCGGTAGCGACGGAATACGACTTCTTACGCTCGTAAGGAAGTGCACTTTGCTAATAGCGTTTTTGTCCAAGGAAAAAAGGAAGAAAATAAGAAAACGAAGAAGAGGTAGAGAGAGAAAGAGAGAAAGAAAGAAAGAGACCAGACTGGTGTCATAAAATCACGTAAATCATTGGCTGCTTGAGCGTGCCGTCCGAACAGAGTCTTTCGATTTTCTTTTCTCTCTTTCATACTCCAAGAATAAGAAGAAGAAGAAGGAAGAGGAGAACGGGAAGAAGGTGTGGTAGTACTGCTTTTTCCTCTTTTTTCCGTTTGGCTTGGGTGTTAAGTGCATATAAACACGGTCAGGCATGGAGCCGCAGGTAAAAGCAAGCCCATGGTGGTCGGTGGCGCGTTAGACTCGCGAGATAAACTTTTATTGCGCCAAGCTAACACCAAAAGATTTAGATTTAGTTTATAGGGAGAGGAAGGAAAAGGGGGGAGGGAAGGTTGGCGCGTTTTGAATGAAACGCAAAACGATTGGGTGTCGGGTTATCGGTAGGTAGATAGGTACGAACCTTAGAAAGATATGACGAGATGATTCGCAACGTTCCTGATTTCATTACATCGTCAAATAATCGTAGAAACATATTTTTTTCCCCGATGGGAAGGAAGAAACGTAGTTATAATACAACATACCTACATTTTATTTTAACAATTTTTTTATTATCTATATATTTTTTGTCTTTTTTTACGCACGCCAATTGATGTTGGGAATACGATAGTTCGGTTAAAGAAAAAGAGAGATATCGTTGGTTATCTTTTAGGGGAAAGGGGTGGAATATGGTGGGATAGAAGGGTAGAGGGGAAACAAACAAACAAGGATCGAAAGAGAGAGATAGAGAGAAAGAGAGAAGGGACATTTTACAAACGCAGGTGCCTATCGATACTCGCCGGATAGGGTCGCACTCGCGCGAAGACGAATCCATTAGCCCTGAGCGCGGATTGAGCGATAAACCGACTGGGAGGTAAGTCGACTCTCTCCTCTCTTGGTCCCACCGAAAAGGGTCTCTTTTTCTCTCTCTTTCTCTCTTCCTTTTTTTCTCTATCTCTCTTTCTCTTTCTCTCTTTCTCAGTTTCTCAGTCTTTCAGTCACTGTGTTTCTCTCTTTGAAGCGGTGTGGTTTTGGTTCTGCCTCTTATTCCTGTTGGGCCCGCATTCCCGTACAAGATGTCGCGCCGATAAAAGTCCTCCGAAGGCTCGTGGAAGGGCCCACCCCGAGCAATTCATTTAAACATTCCCGGAGGTGGTCGCACGACAAATTACTCTCACGAAACCTTCGCGCGATGGACCCCGAACTTCGTAGCTTCTCTCTTTCTTTCTCTCTTTCTCTTTCTCTTTCTTTTTGGGGCCCTATCTCCATTGAGAGATCTCCTTCTTTCTCACTTTTCGGACTTCCTCCTTTTTTACTTCGACGTCCTCCTTTGGGCCGGCGCATAAAACCTGGTGACACTTCTCACCCTTCTTAAGAGTTCCCCCTTCTCCACAGTTAAGGACACAACGAGGAGCCGTGAAAAAGACCAAAAGAGTAAGATAAAGCCTCCGAGAAAAACTTCTTATTCCTTTTTATTCTATTTTATTTGATTTTATTTTTATTTTTATTTTTGATTTGATTTTATTTTGTCGTGATACTTGTGCGTGCACGTGAGATGTCTTTCTTCTTCTTCTTCTTCTTCTTCTTCTTATTATTATTATTCTTATTCTTTTTCTTCATAATCTTTTTCTTCCAGTCGATTGACGAAAGGTCCTAAAACCTTCCGTTTTTAACGCATACATATATACACACATTGACACCTACGACGTGTAACAACGTTTAAACAAAATGGCCTTACCAATCGTTTAACCAAAGGTCTCCCACACAAGTCCAAATGCAAATAAAAATTTGGTATGCGGGCTAATCCTCTCGTCGTTTGGTAACGCTAACCGAATCTTCTCCACTCCTCTCCTCTCCTCTCCTCTCGTTCCTCCTTTGCAAACACGCGTGGATAAACAAATAACGCTGAGACCTGTCCATTCCCGTTTTGTCAGCTTGTTTGGTGTCAGGTGGTACCTTATCTTAACAAAAAATCTTTCGCTATCTTTCACATTCTCTGTTTTCTAAGGTTTTAGAACCGATAGGAGGTACACCTTCCCTCTCTCTCTCTCTCTCTCTCTCTCTCTCTGAATCTGTTTGCTTTCGTGTCCTTCGAATTTTACCACTTACAGGATCGTAAGAAAATAACGAATAAGAGATATGGGAAAGAAAAAAGGAAAAAGAAACGATGAACGAGAGAGAAAGAGTGAGTGTGATGGACAACTTCAGGAAGTTTGAAAAGATCTATCGCGAAAGATTGCGAAGGAATCCTTTCCTTACTCGGATTCGAGTGAGTTCTTCAATGCCTATTTTAATTCGAAAGAGAGAAAGAGAGAGAAAGAGATAGAAAGAGAGAGAGAGAGAGAGACTTCTTCAATGCCACCACCCCCGTCGTAAATAAGAAACGTTCAGACCGGCTGATAAATTTCACGGCTCGCTTAATTGTCCCGCGTAACCCTCGTCTCTTGAAATCATTACTTTACGTACGAGAAAGCTTTCTCGACTCGTATATATTATTTCGTAGAAATCGAAAGAGAGAGAAAGAGAAAGAAATAGAAAGAGAGAGAGAGAGATAGTATGGATCGTTAATTTCAACGTTCCCGAGTACATTGGCTATTCGTAACGCAGACGAGTCGCAATTAGCTTAACAGGAAAGAAAAAGAGGGATAGAGATTGGAAAAAGAAAAGAAAAAAAAGGACAGATAGATAGACAGATAGACAGACGGACGGACGGACGGACTGACTCTCCGAAACTTTTTTTGAGCCGTCATAAAATCAATAAGTCGCGTAAGCAACCACCGCGTTGGATGAAACACGAGTCAGTTGTAATTAATCACTTCGAAAGAAGAAGAAGAATAAGAAGAAGAATAAAAAGAATGAAGGAAAAAGGATGAAGAATAATCACTTTAAATCAATGCCTTGGTATCCTAGCTTTTTTTCTCTTTTATCCTGTATCTATCTCTTGCATCTATCTTCTTCGTTGTTACAGGGTGGGGTTGGGGGCTGAAATAATTGAAATGAAAAAGAAAATAAAAATGATAAAACATAAGAAAAGAAAAAGTATAAAAGATAAGAAAATTGGGTCGAAAAATGAAGAGATATTATAAACAATGAGTAATAAATACAATTACAGGGTTATACACTGTGTATTCACTTGTGTATAGAAAAGAAAATTGACAAACGATATGCGATTGGCACTAGCACGTTACGTATATTATGTTGATAGATGGGTGCGCCAAGAAGAGACGTTAATTATATAGGGGGCGGTTAGGGGGAGGAGTAGGGAGGGAGGTAAAGGAAGATTCTTAAAGAATTCTCGTCGTTCACGTGTACTCTACTATAGAAACTGTTTTTTTAGAAATCATTATTTCGTATTTCTAAAGAGGTAGAGAAAATTTCTTGGAAAATTTTGATCGAATCGAATGGTCTGTGTGTATGTATGTATGTATATGTATGTGTGTGTGTATCCGATGGTATTCGATGGCTAACCTATGGTGGATGGGAACGAAAGTTTGTGCACCAAGTGGTGTCTGAGGGTGCGGCAACCATTCTCATCTGGTGGACTCGGCACAGGACAACGTAGAAGAAGAAGAAGAAGAAGAAGAAGAAGATGCTTTAGAGAGGAAGAGGAGGAAGAGGAGGAGGAGGAGGGCATATCCCGAGGTAGAGAAGGATTTTCGCGTGGGTGTCGCTCGGTGGGCGTCGCGTCTGCCTCCTCGAGAGTGCGGCTGACCTCTGACCTCCTCTCCTCGAGCGCACCACCGGGCTCCGTTCCTCTTCTTTCTCTTTCTTTCTTTCTATCTATCTTACTTCCTCCTCCTCCTCCTCCTCCTTCCTCAAGAGAATCTTCTCTCTTTTCTCTTATGCAGATGCGAGGTGAGTTCCGCGCGAGGGAGAATCACGCGTGCAATTATCCTACGCGTGCGTGGGCGACCCCTTTCCACCGTTCTCTTTCCTCTCTCCTTCTCTCTTTCTCTTTCTCTCCATTTCTCGAATCTTCCTCAGCAAGAAGAAACTCTCGACGCGCCTGAGTTACGTAATCAGAATTTTCTTACCAGGGATGATGATCCTTGACCCCTGTACCTTTCAACGACGTAGGCACCATCTTACGAGCCCTTCCTTCCTTCCTTTCTACCTCCTTCCCTCCCTCTTTCTGTTTCTTCTTCCTTCTACCATCCTATAGATTGAAATTTTTGTCATGTTAGTTCAAAACACTTATACCAACGGATATAATATATTCTCACACGCGGAAGCGGAAGTGACAGACGGGACACCCAGGTTACATGGGTGAATTTTCTTGTCCCTTACTCATCCCTTCCTTCGAATCCGAATTTTCTTCGATTATCATTTCGAAGTTAACGTAACAGACTGCTGATAGCGATTCTGTTTTCTTTTTTTATGCTAAGACTGGGGAGAAAGTAATAACGTTGGTATAAATCACTAGAATTATTGTTGCAAAGCAATATAAGTGAGTTTATCGTATGAAAAGTGTTTTACATTTTGTCTCCTCCCATAGACGTGCAATTAGTAGTGCAGTTTTGGCATATATCCGAAAAAATATACAGTCTCCCACAATTAAACGATTAAACTTACAATATTACTATATATCGTATTACGAAATAATATCTTTCATTTATCGTTAGAAGGGGTGGAAGGTAAATATTTACTTAAGTTAATAAGAATAAGTAAAAGATGCGTAACGAGGTGTGTGTGTGTGTGTGTGTACGAGTAAAGAAAGAGAGAGAGAGAGAGAGAGGAAGCTTAACCCAGGGGAAAGCATACGGCATTAAATCAAGAGAGGATGGAAAAATTTATTGCTAATATTTTTCCATGGTGCAGTTAACTGTCGCGCGGTCGTTAGCGGTGACAAAAGATTTGGAATTTATCGAGTCCCCCGGTTTTAACAGTCTCGGCTAAAGTCTTCCGCGGACGCTAAACTTTCCATTTACGACTTTCAGAATGGATCATGAAACCGTTCGGGACGAGATCGCGAGAAGGTGGACCATCCTCCTCATCCTCATCCTCCTTTACTCAACATCCTCCCTCCCACCCTCTTCTTCTTATTCTTCTTATTCTTCTTTATTATCCTTTTCAATCTTTTACTTTTCTTCTTATCCTTATTCTTCTTCTTCTTCTTCTTCTTACTTCATCTCTTTCTTAACCGAAGCCGATTATCCACTCGACTGTCGACAGATCGGTTAATCATACATCCTACTACTACTACTACTACTACTACTACTACTCATCTTTATTTCTTTCTTTCTTTCTTTATTTCTTTATTTCTTTCACAGAAGTTACATCCTGTCGAAGTAATACGATAGTCTAGAAGGATTTATTACGATATACCGGGGATCAAGATGTCCGTAACTAACCCACCATGCGAAAAGAAAGAAAGATAGATAGAGAGAGAGAGAGAGAGGAGAACATCCGAGGTAATAATAATAATAATAATAATCTTTTTTTAAAAAAACAAACTCGGTTATGCTCGATCGATTACCAATGCTCATTCTGTCTTTCTGCCTGTAACGAATCGACCCCGTTCGCACGGATTCTACACGAAAGATGAAAAGAATTAAAAATAAAGATAGATAGTTAAATAGATAGAGATAGAGAGAGAGAGAGAGAAAGATGTAATAGCAGAAACTGTACTTCGTTCATAGTTATTTAGTTCATCGTTTGTACCATTAGACGAGAATTATCGTGCGGGGACAGTAAAAGCCATTGAAACTAACAACAGCTCATTCGGACACTGGCCATTGAACGAAAAGAAAAGAACAAAAATTAAAGAAAAATGTTTAAGAATAAGAAGAAGAAGAGTCCAAATGGGGAGGAGGAGGAGGAGGAGGGGGGCGGGCAGGCAAGATGATAAAGAGGAAGATGAATAAGAGAGAGAGAGAGAGTGAGAGAGAAATAAAAGATCGAAAGGTTGGCATTACGAGGGATTACACCGGTAAGCCAAGACTAACTGGCACTGTGACGTCATAATCTTAAGAAATATTCGACCGGACTACTCATACGACTCACCCTCATCCTCACCCTCACCCTCATCCTCACCCTCACCCTTACCCTTACCCTCGCCTTCCTTTCTTCTTTATTTTAAAAAAAAAGAAAGAATGAGTAGACAAGAAACGTCAAAATTAGGAGGTCCGGAGGCGGCGGGTTGAAAATTTATTATAAAATAAATATATAATTGTATTAAATTTCATTAAAACAGAAAAAAGTATCTAAACGCGATTGAGATAAATCCCCAGTTTTTTTCAAAATAAAAAAAAAAAAGTCTAGAAGCCAAGAATGCGTTTACGTGCTCCCAATTTCGTTTCAATCATTCGACGAGAAAAATTTGACAAAGTTACATAGATAAAAGTTAAGAGAAATAAAGAAATAAAGAAAGAAAATCTGGACACGATCTTTGGTAAACGGTCGAACAGATCCTTGGGGCGATCAGGAAGATTTTCGAATCGATCAATTAAGCGCCGTGTGGGAACCGTCCGGTTCGTTCTCGTCCGTTCGTACCGTCCATCCGTACGATCAACACCGAGAAGGGGGTGTGGGGGGCAGGGGGAGGACTCAGATCTCGATCTCTCCGCAAACCTGTAATCCTTCTGGAAAGAACTAAGCGGTCCTGAACTCCTACGTTCTTCTTCCTTCCTCCTTCACCTCCTCCTCCTCCTTCTCCTTCTCCTCTTTCTTCTTCTCCTTTTTCATTCTCTCATTTTCTTAGCGAGAAACGAGAGATGGAAGAGGATGAGAAGATGAGAGGGGGGAGGAAGATGAAAGAGAAGGAGGAGTAGGAGGAGGAGGAGGAGGTTCTCGTGATATTCTTAAACTCAACATGTCACCCTTTGTCGTTCGGGTGGCTTTTTGCAAGAAACGAGGAACCACCAATCCGGAACCCAACAGTGTGACGTTTCGTCGGCTTGTCAGCTCGATCAAGATAACACTCGAGAGTTTGCTGATGAAGGGAAATATCCTACTCCTTGTATATGTGTATCTGTCTGTCTGTCTGTCTGTTTGTCTGTGTGTATGTGTGCGTGCGTGAAGATAAAATATATACATACACGCGAGTAACTTCTATTCGTTCGTTCGCGTGAGTTTACTGACGAAGGGAAAATATTCTGTGCTGGGTGTGTCTGTCTGTGTCTGTGTGTGTTTGTGTAAATTAAATATATACTCACACGCACTCACGTATATAATATATATATACATAGATAACTTTGTTCGTTTAGGTTTTAAACACTTGGGAAAGACATTCGATCTTTTTCCTGAAAAAAAAAAATAGAAAATAATAAAAAGAAATATTTCTACGTAGATTGGTCGACTGTACAAGCAAGCAAGCAAACAAGCAAGTATCATCTTAAAATCATTCTTTACTATCTAGAATCTCTCTCTCTCTCTCTCTCTCTCACACACACATTCGTTAGTTAGTTAATTTATTTAATTTTGATTTCACATTCGTAACGTTGGGGCCAATACATCTCATAAATATCTGACAAGTGTAAAAGAGAAAAGAGGATGGGTGGAGGGATAAGGAGAGAAAGAAGAAGAAGAAGAAGAAGAAGAAAAGAATTATTTCGAAGATTTGACAAATGGGTCGCAGCAATGATAATCATTGAAAAAAGAACCGTCGTCGTTTAACTATGTAAGATTTGAAAATAGACAGGAGAGAAGTAACTTTTTTGGGGAACGTTAACGAGGCCATATAAGTGAGACATTGATTTAAAGCGACCAGCGGAATCGAACCAGATTCTCGTTCTCTGTCATACTCGTTAATTATGTAATTGCTCTTTTGACGTTCGTCACATAACTATGGGACCACGAGAAAAAAAAAGAAAGTAAAACAAAACCAAAAAAGAATGAAGAACGATCTGATGTCTTTGAACGATCACGAGACAAATCATTCCCCTCCACCCCTACTCACTCTGTCTTTCTCTCTCTTTCTCATTCATTCATTGGTTAATTCGTTCTTCCCCATTTGGGACATCATGGATGAACGAAATGGACGATGGAAAGGACGTGTCCCTACCCTTTCAAAGGCCGACACGAATCGAAGCTTAATCTCGAAGAAAGAAAGCAAGAAAGAAAGAAAGGAAGGAAGAGAAGGATGGGAGGGAGGAATGGGGAGGAATGGGAGGTTCACTCTGGACGCGCAAGAACGTGGATACGACGATCTTAAATTCTCGCGAGGGCCCTACTCGATTACCTGCCCACGCGATTTCTCGATGTTAACCCGTGCGTCAGTACGAAACACGGGGTAGAAACATCGGAAGAATACGAGATAACCGGGCGTGCGCGCGCGCCCCCCACCAAAAGACGAAGAAAGAAGATATTCCGGTGAATAAGAAAGAAAGAAAGAAGAAGAAGAAGATCAAGAAGAGGTGGAGGAGGAGGAGGAGGAGGTGGAAAAGAGAAGAGAACGCGTATCCGTGACAAGAGACTAGATCCGCGCAGAAGAGACCACACGTGCGAGGACAAGAGTGTAAGAAAGAAAGAGAGAGTGAAAGAGAGAGAGAGAGAGAGAGAGAGAGAGGGTTCATGTTTTCTTGGTCTTCTCAGGAACGAAAGATTTTTCGATCGGCACCGGGTGCCACGGATATCTCCCTGCAACGAGGCGTGAGGAATACCCGAGAGGAAGAAGGGATCATCCAGATCACTCTCTCTTTCTTTCTCTTTTTTTTTTATTTATTTCCTTCTCCTTTCTGGTTCCATCCCATCCGCGAGAATCATCGGCTAGGAAGAACGGCAAATGGCGGGTGACGCGATTCGATTGTCATTTTGATGTGAAAGAATAAGAATAAGAAGAAGGATCAACGAAAGTGGAATTGGGACCACCCCGTACCGTGCTTGTATCTTCTTTCTTCATCTTTCTATGATTTTTTGTATTTTTTTTTATCATTGTTCAATGTCCAATTCGATCGTGTCGCGACAATTTTTTATTTTCGTTGACGAACTCGTTCCTTCTTTATTTTTATTATTTTTCTATCAGAAAGAGAGAGAGAGAGGGATTTTTATTTAACCCTCTGATTGCTGAATACTGTTAACTGAAGTTTTTAGTAAAGAGAGAATACTTTATTACTAGTGTGTATTTGTTTTACATTGTGATTGATTTAATAATTAATTGTATTTAATAATTACTATATTGTTTTTTTGTGTTTCTTACATAATCTTCATGTGACAAGATTCTAATCAATTAAACAATGTTATATTATTTGCATTTATATTGACAAACGCATATATGCATTCGTATAGCACTCAAAGGGTTAAACTTTCACGAGTCTCGCGAAAATCGTTCGATAAAAGAAAATCTATACAAAACCTAAAGAAACTTTCTTCCATTCATTCATTCATTCATTCATTCATTCTCTCTCTCTCTCTCTCTCTCTGTCTATCAATAGAAAATATAAAAATATCTACGGTAGTATAATATATTATATATTCCTCGTTTATTTATCACATTGCGTAGGAGTTATTTGAAAGATAAATAATAATCGGTGAAAGTACGTGCCTACTCGTTGTCGTTGATCATTTTAAACGTTTCCCCCTCTCCCTCTCACCCACCCCTAAAAAAAAAAGAGAACAAAAACAACGAGAGGAGAAATCTCTTATTCATAATCAAACAAATCGAATCGTGATTCAAAAAATGAAACACTAGCTCGTACAAATTTTTGTTTAAAATTGTCTTTTATGAACGACCAATCCCGACGACGCGTCGCGACGATTTACGTGAGAAGAAGAAAAAGATGCCCCTGCAATCCCCAACCCTCACCCCCATACCCCACCCCACCCTACCCCATGGCACCGCGTTATTCCGAGAGACGAGAGAACGGAACGTAACAGAAAAGAGAGAAAAGAAAAAAAAAGGAAAGAGAGGAGAACGGTTTTGTTGTATGTGTGTATGTCTATGTGTGTGTGTGTGTCGCCGTTTCAGAATCGTGCAAGACCCACGATGTGGCCCGGGTGGTCGCCCGTCAATCTGCTGCTCATGCCGCTTTCGGCGCAAATATCCTTTTCAGAGGATGCGTTTCTTCTCCCCTTCACCCCACGCACACCCTGCACACCCACCACACTTCCCATCATCACCACCACCACCACCACCCTTTCTTACGTTCACTTTTTCATTTTGTAGTTTTCGATATACTTACATTATTCATCTTATTTCTGATATCATTTTGCATCACTATTTTTATTGCAATAGTATTTTAGTTTTAACGTAAAAAAGGAAATATTGTATAGACGTGTAATAATGTGATCAACGTTTAAACGTTTATTTGTGTATGATTTTTTTTTTATTACGATTCGAAGTGGTTTGATAAATCGCATGAATGAAGTTATTACTTATACTTTCTTTCCCATTACCGTAGTTTTATCTCGACGATAAAGAAGACTGTTGAATATCTACGATTGAAATAATTCTTTCTCTCGGATAGGATTTATCCTAAATTGAAATAGATAAAGAAAAAAGTAAAAAAGGGATGCGTTGAAATGATTGGATAATCGAATACAGCGAGCCGTTGGTTGATGATTTAACATTCTTGATGAAATATTTCTCGGATGGGTTCTAACAGGTTCTTGGTAAGTGAAATTCGAGATTTGTCTTATGAGTATTTATTAGAAATACTTATTAAGGACGGGGAGGAGAGGAAAGGGGGGAACGAGGAGAAAGATAGATTGATATAAAATTATTCTCGAACATAGTTTATACAATTATAAATTATTTTTAAAATTAATATATTTTTCTAAAGACAATAGGTTCATTTAGATTCAATTAATAATAAATACATTTGAATATTCTTCTTCTTCCTCATTTTATTAACACTTTGTCCTGTTATAATAGCTTTTTTTTTATTACTATTTCTAGGAGCGATTTATTAAATATATTATATATTATAACCACATTTAAATATATTTGACAAAATTTGTAATTAAATATATTTTGCATAATTTTGAAGTTTTCCAAAGTACAATTTAATATAATTGACAGAATGATCATCTCATTTCGTTTCACAATTTTTCCCAAACAAAATTAGTGACAAAAATAAGAGTAATGAAAAAGAATAAGAATAAATCTATCCTTTAGTACTTTTCCAAATTACAATTAAATACAATTGACAGAATAATCATCCCATTCCGTTTCGTGATTTTTCTCAAGCAAAATTAGTGACGAAAATAAGAGTAATGAAAAAGAATAAGAATAAATCTATCCTTTAGTACTTTTCCAAATTACAATTAAATACAATTGACAGAATAATCATCCCATTCCGTTTCGTGATTTTTCTCAAGCAAAATTAGTGACGAAAATAAGAGTAATGAAAAATAATAAGAATAAGAATAAGAATAAGGATAAGAAATGTTGAGTATCGCGAAGGATGCACGCACGTAGAGGTCGACTACGAAGGAAGGAAGGAAGGACAAGACCTCGTAAAGCAGAAGATTAGGATCTGAGGCGACGGCCACCCACTCCGAACTTCTCTTTCTTCGTCGTTCTCCGATCTTCTCTCAGTGCTTTCACGTGGCCTTCTCTTGGTCCCATCGTCCGTCGGCTGGGTTGACTTGCTTCTACTAACTCTCTCTTTCTTTCTCTTTTTCTTTCTTTTTCTTTTTCTTTCCACGTGGCGACAATTAACCGTAAAACGTCTACGTCCTTTATTTATTTCACTTTCCACGAGTTCCTTCTATCCACCGTTCTTCTTTACTAGATATATCTACAACGACTACTATTTAACCACTACTAATACTATTCCGAATATACACGTACAAGGATATACAGATTATAGAGATACATTCACAGAGAGAGAGAGAGAGAGAAAGAGAGAGATGCACTCATCGTGCGATCCTCGCGATAAACTTGGAACTACTACGAAAAAAGTGTAGGGAAAAAAAATAAAAAGTAAGGAACAACGTTCCACCCTTGAGAACGTGTCAAACTACAAACTGCACTTATTCGGTGTCACAAAATTCTATTCATGGTGGGAACAAAAAATTGATATACAAAGAGAGAAAAACCATACAACATTTTCCTCCAACGTGAGGATAATAATAAATTTTCGTTTCGAAAGAATTTAATATCATATAAAGTTTATATTATAAATTTTATATCTTATGTAAAAGAGTGTTTTATTTTTTTGTTTTCTTTTCCCAAGAAAAAAAATATAATAAATGTTCACATTATATATAAACAAGACTTTATAAAACAAAAGAAGAATTAATTCTTATTTAATTTCTCGATTCACAAATAAGTATTAATATAGAAAGTTACAAATGATTTGTGTTAAGAGATAACAAATGATTTTTTCTTTTTTCATTTATCCCCCTTAAAACCATATAACAAGATTGGACGTTAGAAATGGAAGAATTACGGGTATGGTTGATCACTCGGAAGTAGAATATAAACCTTCGGTAGTTTAACTTGAGAAGAATAGAAGAAGAAGAAGAAGAAGAAATATCTGAATTTCTTGTATAGAACGAAGTGCACTTACACACATACAATGAAAAAGAAATAAAAAAAGAAAGAATGAGTGAGTGAGTGAGAAGAGGCACGCGTGACCGTAATAAAATTGTCATACAGGTTCACACGTTCGTTGTGTCCTTCGACGACACGAGGAAGTTGTGTGTCTCTTTGAGAGTTCAGAAAGAGAAAAAGAGAGAGAGAGAGAGAGAGGTGTCTAGAGCTCTCTAGTTTAAGTTTATAGCATAGTGTTACGAGCCAACTAGAGTGTCGGCTTTCATGCTCGTTCATTCGTTTATAAACGGCAAACCTCCGAGAATTTAATATCTTTCTATCCATTTCTATTTCTATTTCTATTTCTCTTTCTATCTTTTCTACCATTGCACACCGATGAACGGCGCACGCGAAATAGAAATACGAGAATCCGTCGCCAATAACGTGTCTACTTTACGCCATCATTTTCTTTACTTTTAATACTGACGAACAACGCTTAAACCCCCCTCCCCCCTTCTTCATTTTTTTTTCTTTTATATTTTTCTTTTTTTTTTTACACAACAACACAAACTATAGGACAAAAGTTTACAATTTCATTGATTCATTTGATTAATTGTTCAAATGTTAACTTGATGACATTTTGACATGACATTCTGACAGTTGTTTTTCTTTTTTTTTTTTTTTTATTTTTTTTTTGACAAAAGCGACAAAAGCTATGCGTTACGGGGGATGATCTTTTTCTCGTGTAAAGAAAAGGAGTGTGTGTGTGAGAGAGAGAGAGACGGATAGAGGAAGAAAGAAAGAAAATGACAGCTAGCTTGCTAGTCTTTTTGACATCGGCACGAGAACACGAGAAATGCAGTTGGCAAGTCAGGTAGACAGAGTAGGTAGGTAGCTGATACTTGACTCACAATCAGTGACAACAATGGCACACTTGAGAGACTATTTTTTTTGTTCTTTTTCTTTTTCTCTCTCTCTTACATTTTTATTCTTCTCTTTGTCGAGTGGGGAGGAGGTGTAGGTGTGGGAGGTGAACTGGGATTTATAGAAATAGAGAATCCTTCGTCAATTCTTCCGGGACACTTATTCTCGAGAACACTTCGTAGCGATAAATGGTATTCGAACGAGAAGATAATTCGGCTTCGGTGTCCTTCTGGAATTTTTGTATTTATTCTCTCGTATTTTCATCATCGTTAATACCTGAGTATTAAGCATGTCAAAGTTCAACAATGATCGTTGAATGATAGCTACAAGACGACCAATAATTTTTCTTTATTATTCCTTGAATGTGTTCTTCTTCTTCTTCTTCTTCTTCTTTCTTAGGGTTTTCCCTTTTATGGATACTCACCACATTTTTATCGAAATTTCTATAGATCAAATAAAGCGATATATTATTATACATTTATTCGCCATTGTTAATCCTGTGCGGTTCGTTCTAACGATTTTTCAATGCGAATTCGTTTACGTAGTATTACGGATCAATGGAAATGTATATTCTATTCTATTATTTATTTCTTTTTTTTCTTCTTCTAGGACTTCCTGGTCTACGCCCATTATTGGTTATTCGATCGAACGATTATTTTTTTCAAGAACCAATCAAGGATTCCTTTTACGCGAAACTTTTTTCGTGACAACGCCGAAAAATAAAAAGAATAAGAAAAAAGATTATTTATATATCCTAAGAATGAAATAAAATAATGAATATAAGAATATTATAGAATAAAGTCAACGAAAGAGTTCGTAGAATTAGACAAGGATACTCGGTTTAAGTAGATGGCTTCCGTGCGGTCTGAACCATAGGGGGTCTCTACTCTTCTCTTCACTTTTGTTTCTTCCTTTTTTTTTTTATTTCCCCCATCATCATAATTCATATTCCTTTTTATATTTACCGCTTTTCTTTTTTTTTTTTATAACCCAACCGCACCTTTTTTCGGTAAGTTATTCTATATTCCAAGCACGTATATATAAATTGATCACTTATCTTCCCCACGCGAATGAATGTGTGTTGTACCTCATATTTCGTAGAAAAAGAGAGAGAAAGAGATAGGAAGAGAAAAAGATATGACAAACACGTTCGTAGAAAATGAAGATTCATCGACGTGTATATACCTACGTGTTCTTTTCCCTTTTCTTTCTTTCTTTCTTTCATTCTTTCTTTCATTCTTTCTTTCATTCTTTCTTCTCGGATATAATTCAAAGAGATATCAATGCCTCTTCGGCGTTGCATCGCGCGATGACACACCACCTTATTCAGTCTGCGTACTAACATCGAACGTGGTAATGGTAATGGTGGTAGTGATGATGGTGGTGGTGGTGGTGGTTGTCATGGTGGTGGTGGAAATAGAAAGGGGGACCGCGAGTGTTTCGATTCGACGGCGCTTCAAAGGCCCTCTCTTTACGAATAAAACTCTCATCCGTGGCCCGTCGCAGGAAAAAAAAAAAAGAAGAAAAAAAACATAAAAAAAAAGAAAAAATAAAGAAGAAGAAGAAAAGAAAAAAAAAAGGCAAGAGAAGGAAAGCCCGCCTCTCTTCTCTCTCTCTTTTCCTTACATCAGGATAAGAATAAGAAGAAGAAGAAGACACACGGAGAGGAAGAAGAAGAAGAAGAAGGTTCCCCATAAGATGGGGGTTGCCCTTTTGCTCGAGGCTCGTGGACACGCCAAAGCCGCCATAATAGGCGGCGTCTTTACGATTAGTATTGTGAGTTTCTTTCTCGATGAATGTGATTGTTGTGTGTCGTCTACGAAAGGAACTCGCGCGCACGTTCCTACCTCACCTTTCCCTCCTCCCCATCCCTCCCCCACAATCTGCCTCCTCTCTGTCCTTTGGACTCCGAAATGGGAGCCATGGTGGTGCCTGATGCTGATGGTGGTGATGGTGATGGTGGTGGTCGCCGTCGTCGTAAGCCCCATAAGGCCAAGCAAAGCCACTATGCAAGCCCCAACAGTTCTGGGGGCCCCTTCTTCTTAGTTGACTGGCCCGTAAGGTCCTGTACTGTGCAAGGCCTCGTGCTGGGCCCACAATGCGCAAAGCTATGCCAAGCACGCGTCCCTTCTGTTGCGTGAGGAGGGAGTCCGCGCCTTTTTCTTAGCCCTCACCCAACCCCTCTTAGTCCTCGCCCTGCGTGCCTATATTTATAATGCATTATTTACAACTACAACGCTTCTCGAGACCTTCCCCCCCTTCCTTCCTCCCTCCCTCCCCAACTCTCTGCCACCACATCACCATCAACACCACCAACACTGCCGCCACCACCTTCTTTGGACACCCTTGAACCTTCCTACCCTTTTCTTTTCTTCACTTCTTCTTATTATTTTTTTTGTCTTCTTCTTTCTGAAAAGGGAGATGCAGTTGACCGACACGATATTATGTTTTTTATTATTATTATTATTATTATTATTATTATGTATGTCCTCACCTTTTATTTTCATCCCTTTTTACTTGCCGTTATAATTCCCATAGATGTGTATATTTAAGACAAAATATAATATTTTATTCGTCATGATGCATGCGTTACGGCACGCCTTTATTTTCCCATTTTTTTTTGTACTTTTTTCTTTATACTTTATATTACGTATATAGGTATAATTTTTTGTAAAAATATTTTCCAGAAGGAAAGAAGAAATTCACACCCAAGAAATATGCGTGTGTGTCTTTTTCTCTCTATCTCTCTCGATTGAGACAACTTTTGGGTGGAAAGAAAAAAATAGTTGATCGATCGATCGATCTTTTCGTTCAAAGAAAACTATCTTATCTTTTCTGACCGATCCGACCACACTGACACCTTTCTGCTATTTCTTTTCTCTCTTTCTATTCTTGGATTTTCTTTGGTTGCAACGTGAACTCTTGTTTCTTCTTCTTCTTCTTCTTCTTCTTCTTCTATTCCTGAGTCACGGAAAAATATTATATTACCCCGTAACTATAAGATCTTCTTTTTCTTTTTCTTTTTTTCTTTTTCTTTCTTTCTGTCTACTATCTTTTCGTGTGTTAGCTGTAGATTATGATAGATAACAAAACTAATAGGCTTTTAAAATGTTTATATTTCTCGAGAACTTCTGTCGTTCTTCTTCTTCTTCTTCTTCTTTTTCTTTTTTTTACTTACTTACTTCTGATTATTTTGGTCCCAAATCTTCGTTCTGTTCGGTTAAAAGTTTTTCTTACGATTCTCAATTTTTCCCCCGTGAAATTTCGCGTCTTTATACGTGTGAATGTTTGAACGAAAGGGAAAAAAGATCGAAGAAGAAGAAAAAGTAAAGAGAGGAACAGCAAGGAAGCAAGCAAGTAAACAAAACAGGAATAATAAAAAATAAATAACACCCTCTCGATATGGTGTAGACAAAATCTTAACAAATAATTTCGATAAAATCAATACAAATATTATCCCAAGGAATCTTTTTTCTACCAGTGTAAATCCTTAAACCTTTTTCCACCACACGATAGTCTTTTTTCTTTAGAGCTTATATTCCAACAAAATCCTAAACAATTAATTTACAAATCGAATACTTTCTCGTAAAGAAAAAAAAAGAAGAAGAAAAATCTATGAAAAATATTAGAATATAGAAAAATCGATTAGTATATTTACAAAAAAAAAAAAANAAAAAAAAAAAAAAAAAAGTAGGGAACAGGTAAGGCTAAGAGATTGCGCGCGCGTCTCTCTCTCTCTCACACTTTGTGTTACCTTTTAAAATATTATTTTGCGGCTTCTGCCGTTAAGCTTTTATTTCCTTCTTCTTTATTCTCGGTGGTCCCGAAATATTTATTCAAGGTTATCCTACCGTAAACCATCTCCCCCCCCCCTCCCTCCTATCCCCCCAGTGGAATTCCATTGAATCAAAATTATGCATTATAGGTTGCGTTATATTGTTGACACAATAGGAGGAAGAAAATTTGTTTTCAATTTTAGAATTACAGTTATAATTCTCGAAAAATCATCTCTCCATTGTGATTCGAGATTATATTATAAATTGAAAATTCGACACGACCGGTGTAATCGATCTGATGATTTTTCTCGTTGTTTGTTGTTCCATTTGTTGATTCAAATGGAATCCATTTTCGATCGATTTAAGAAAAGAAGAATAAGAAGAAAAGGGGTCACGAAACGAATGAACTCACGATTCCTTTTGGTATTTGACGCGTCAGGGTGGGTTTTCAAGGCGCGAACGACTTGTGGGAGAGGTCAGAGCTGTCACTCAAGTGGAACGATGTGTCTAGCTACCCTCCTATTAACCTTCTTCCCTTGTTAATTGCTAAATTGAAGCCAATTTAATCCGGGCCACGGATTGTACTTTTTGGAATTCGATTCGCCGTTTATCCGAGAGAACCTCAATTCGATAAACTATTGCGTTAGATTTATGGATACGTCATCGGACCCTTCAATCAACCTCCTCCTCCTCCTCCTCCCCCTTTTTTCTTCTTCTTCTTCTTCTTCTTCTTCGACTTGAACATTTACGTTCCGTAGAATATAACTTTGTTGCGTGTTGAGAAGATAAGATATAAAAAATGTAAGGATAATTATTCGATAAAAAGTATTCCGTTATTGACAACTTAGTCATGTTCGATTTGATTGAAAATAATCTGATGATGATCAAGTTAATTACTTTGTATCTTTACAGGTAATAATGTTTAACACTGCGTTTATTATGCGAAACTAATGCTTCATAATACTTCCATCTTGTTCATCTTAATCCGATAGTATACGTGACATTTTTAGGATCTTCATATATACAAGAATCTACTTACATGTACGTGTCTATATATATATGTTTATGCATTTAGGTATAAGTATGGATGGATTATGTATATACGTATGTAAGTGCTGCTAAACGCTTGTCGGTAGATAAATCCGCTATGAAGGGAAATCGATAAGCGTGCCGTTTAAATCGTTATGTGTGTATAAATATATATATATGTGTATATATATATATAAGCGGTAGGTATTATGCAAATCTCGTTACGAGGATAGACAGACAACTTGAAACTTGTCTCTTCATACATATAATATATTATTCATATAAAAGTCTTAATCAAAGAATTACTCGTTTTACTCGAACTTTTAATCATTTTTATCGAATATGATTGAGATTTTTTGTACGTACAATATATAATCCGACGAATGATCATTTTTTAGGATCAATTATAATAAATTTTATTTATACACAAAGTTGGAAGAGCCGATAATTGACAGAACGTTAATTTATTTAAATATTACACAGTTTTAGGAGGTTCATTAGAATCATTACACTGTACGAGCAATATTATACCAATACTTAAACGTTTCATAGAAAATGAAGCGAGAAATTTAATAAATGGAAAAATACATTTGTTTTGCAGTTTAATTTTGATGAAAAGAAATTATATAAAGTGGATTGAAAAGTTTTGTGCTAAGTAGGAGGAAGAGGTTTGAAAGGTTTTACGATTTTTCATATATCGTGTTAGAATTTTATTCTTTTATTTACAACGAAATATATAAAAATGATATTTGAAATGCTTAGTAATAATTTGTTGAATTGAAAACAAAAGAATCAACGAAATAAAATCTACAATATTAATAATAAATCAAATTTTCTACACGATTATAACATATATATATATACACTTTTCTAACGTGAACAAAAAAAATCTAGAGATCATAGAAGTGTTTTTAGAAAAAGCACTAACCTAACACATATGATGAAAAGATTACAAATATTTCTGTTAGTATAATACAATGGTTGGAAAATCGGTATTTTTTTCTTTTTTTTTTTTTTACTTTCTTTGATACTTTTCGACGTTCCGGTCGATTTAGTAGTTGGTTCGATACAAAGACGAGGAAAGGTAAAAAAGAAGAAGCAGAAGAAGAGGACTAAAAAGAAAAAGAAAGAAAGAAAAGGAAGGGAGGCCAAAAAAAAAAAAAGAGAAAAAATAAAAAGAAGGGGCAAGGGGCGGAGAGAGAACGAGCGGAGGTAGCGAAAGGGCAAAACTTACTTCTCACCAGGAATTCTCGAATAGCTTCCGCGGTTTTAAAGCGTGTATGTATTGCTCTGGGAAGAACGAGCTACAACCAGCAAAGCAAGAAAGAAAGAAAGAAAGAAGAAGAGTCCGATCGTAACCCGGCGCCCTGTCTTTACGACCCGACGGGAGCAACGTCTCTAAAAACCAGGTACGCCCAATGCGTCGTTGCCCATCGTCCATCGTATTGTCTGCTCGAAACTCCCCTAACTTCTCTAATTCCTTTAACTCCTCTAACTCCCTTAACTCCGCTCCAAGCCCTTAGCCACAAATGTGTCCCCTTTTGCGTCAAAAATAAAAAGAAACCAAAAATAATCTTCTTGTCAATGAATGTATATTTGGAAAAATCGAATAAACATTAAACGAACTCAAACACGTGATCATTTATAATATACGTCACGGAAATGATCGACATATTATATTTTGTTACACCGGTTTACATTTTTTTTTTAATTTCAGAATTAAATCCTCGTGTTCTTTCGGTCTATCTTTTTGTTCCTTTTTTTCATTTCTTTTTTTTCTTCTCCTTTCTCGAATATTTTTATGTGATTTTCTGTGTCTTTACGAGCGTGTTTAGTCGAGTTCGAACACAGAGAACCGAATCCGAAAGAGAGAAGTGGACCAAACTGAAGAAGGGATCGATCTATAAGGTTCTGAGATTGTCGGAGGTAGCTATAACCCTGAACTTAGCGAAGGTAATTGAACGTTCCCGTTGTTAATTGGCTACAACCGATGGTTTTCGGGCTACGGTTGTTGGATATTATATTGTATCGCGTTGTAAATGCTTTACTGGAAGTTCGACCAAATTCTCTTTTTCTGTTCTGAAGCAAAACGGTCAAGAAGTAGTGATGGTAGTGGTAGTGGTAGTGGTCAAGGAGGAGGAGGAGGAGGAGGAGGAGGAGGAGGGTCACGTTCGGGACCGTCGGCTCCCACGTGTTTACGACTGACGGACTAGGAGGGACCGATCAACGCCCAATTACGGGGGGAGGGGAAACTTCTATGGGTCCCAAACATTATTTTGCAACGTTGTCTCAAAGTCGAATGTATGAATCAAAAAAAGAATGATGATGAACGATTATTAAAAAAAAAAAAAAAAAAAAAAACAAACCAAAAAAAATTACAATCGAACAGGTAAGGGAAAGAAAATGAAACGATTTCCCCTCCGTCGAGAATTATTTCAACAACACGAGTGGTGTCTCTGTAAAAAAGAAAAAGGAATCATCCGAATGAATCCTGAAAAAAAATAAGAAATCATGTCAAAACAATGTTGCACACGGGATACAATATAAAGATGAGAAAATAAGACTGAAACGTTATGATGGGGATCCCCTTCCTTTCCCCCATGCGATTCGAAATGAATCGTTCGTTCGTAAAGACAAAGTTGCCGATGGTTCTTCATCGTGTTGTTTCGAAATAACCTAAATGCCTACCATATAATTGTTACGTTATTAAATTCCGCTTAAGTTAATCTTAAAGGAAGGAAATTCCTGTAAAACGGGTCTCCTTAATTAAGGGGCATTCTGTGTATCCTCCCTCATAGCTAACTTATCCAGGAAAACGAACTTTTAATAGGTACCGGCTTCTTCTTCTCTTCTATTCTATTCTATTCTTCTTCTATTCCATTCTATTATCTTTTTCTTTCTAATGGAGAACCGCGAGAGAAAGGGTATCAGCTGAGATAATTGGTGTCGGGGATACATAGAGACTTTTTTGGGGGCGATACGGTATTTATAGGGATCTAGCCCACACCTTCCTTTACGGTAGGCGAACTTCTATCAAGTTACTCAAAGCCGACCCTGAAAAAGAGAGAAACTATTCTCTTGACTTATAATTTAGTGATTACAAAGTCAGATTATCTTGAAAACGAAACGAACGGTCCCCATTTTTGATCGTTCTTCTTCTTCTGCTTCCACTTTTATACATTTTGTTTCTTTTTTAATTATTATCATTATGTATTTTTTTTTTCTTCTTCTTCTTCTTCTTATGTTAGAATTCGTACTTTCCCTTTTTAGAAATGTTGATTTACATTTTTTCGTTCCCCACCGCCTCCCCTCGATAGACTTTAATATTTTTAGCAAACAATACGAAAATTGGATTCATTGTTTCTTTTCAATTTTTCTCTCTCTCTCTCTCTTCTCTAATTATTATTATTATTATTATTATCGTTTGTATTTTATAACTATATTCGTAGACAATGATACGAATGCTTATAATTCGTAAAGATGGCCGGAGGCGTATACATTGTTGGGGCACGACACACACACACACACATTCCATGGCTTGAATTCTTCATCAAAGATCATGCAAAGAATATGCGAACGCGGGTGCGCATATGCACCAGGTGTTCTACATAGAAGCGAGAAGTTGTACCGCGGTCTTCCTTTTACGATGCAAATCTATCTCACTTCTATCATAATTTATTCAGATTTAAAACAAAGTTCTAACAATCTGATATACAACTTTGCAAACCCAATTGTTTTATTATACTTGTCACTCTTTGTCTTACTCTTATTTGTTCTTTTCCTATGGGGAAAGAACGGAAGAATGGATGAACTTCATGAATTTCAAACTCGAATAAATTGAAACTGTACATGAGTGTGTGTGTGTGAGGTTAATATATCAGTTTTGTATCAATTATGAACAGCGAGAAGATACACGATGAGTTTTCTTTAAAAACAATAACAAAATTCATTCTTTTATTATACGTTACCAAAATGTTGAAAAAGTTTTCAATTATCTTTTCTAATCTATTATTCGTCAAACCAATTAAATACATTCTACCATTTACTTTTTTTTCTTTTTATTAATCTACCCATACGTTATATTTCTACGAGTAGAATATTTGTCGAGAATAAAAATAGAAAATAAAAAGGAATAGGAAAAGTCGAATAAGAAAGGTAGCTGCTGCTGCTTCTGCTTCTGCTGCTGCTGCTGCTGCTGTTGGTCTATTACAAAAGTGACATTAATATTTCCAACGAAATAAATAATATATATCTACGAGCGGGTGGGATGTGTGTGTGTGTGTGTGTGTGTGTGTGGGGAGGAGGAAACGAAGAAAATAATTCCCGTTCGAATTTCATCGATAAATTTATTACGCATCTGACCATTTCATTTTGTTTTTTTAATTTTATTTTATCAGAAAAAAGGATTACTACTACTACTCTCGGATGATGTAACAACTTGAAAGAGGAGGGGGGTGGGGGTGGGAGGGGGCAGGGATAGCCTTTAACAGTCGTAGAATTTCCAACGGCGTCACAAAAGAAGTCCAATGGATTATTATTACCGCATCGGAAGGAGGAAGAAGACCGAAAGGGGAATATATCCCCGTCGAAAATTGAATCCCGTAGGAGCTGCGAGAGGCCCCGCGTCTTTAAAAACACATAAATTAAAAGCAAACTGCCGTGTGAGAGAGAGAGAGAGAAAGAGAGAGAGAGAAAAAGCATCACGAGTGGTAAATTATGGATCACTGACGCTGCTGTGTGCTCGTTCCTATAATGTCCTCGTATCTCAGACCAGTCCCGTCATTCTTCGCTTGAAACTCCAAAAAAGACGAGGCTACGGGGGTGGAGATGAAAGTGATGGAAGGAGGGTGGTTGGGGGAAGGGGGGCAGGAGTGGGGTAGAAAAGGATACGGAATTCGTAGGTGGTGGTAGTGGTGGTGGAAGATTTTAACGATGCGACAATGCGAATAACATCGTCTGGTCTGGTCTGGTCTGGTCTCGTCTGGTACTTTCATTGAAATCACCGAACGAAACTATCTTGATATTTGCGAAGACAACACAACGACTTTGGATATCATAAGGAGATTCTTTCTTTCTTTTTTTTTTTTCAAGGTTGCACAGAAATAGAAAGAGTATGTGTGTAAGAGAGAGAGAAGGAATACCGGCAAGGCCCTCCCGCTGGTAAGAGAAGGTAGAAAGCAAAAGAGGGGTCTGATTTATTCGAAATTACGTTACCCACCGGTGAATCCGCTTGGTTCGTGCCGCTTATGCTTGCTAACGTGTGTGCGCGCGCGCGCGCGCACATCTTACCTAATTGAGAAACGCGACAGACGGTTGGTTCGTTTCAGAGTTATATCGTTGACAATGATAGTTGTTGCGTTTGTCTCTGTCACACTAAAACAAAATCGCGAGTAAATTTTGTTTCTTTTTCTTTTTTTTGTATACGAGAAAGTTTCATCAAATGATGATGGTTTTTGAATTAAGATAGGGGGGAAAGATGGAGTTATCGGATTCGATGAGATTGAGGAATACGATAGTAGATAAGAAACGATTAATTATTCGATTATTATATTAATCATTTGCTCATAAAACATGTGTATACACTGTCGACTAAAAGTTTGTTAAATTATTTACCGATTTACTGTAAAAGATTAATTTTCTGAACGATCCATCATCATCTACTAGAAGCATTCGGGGTGGGAGGAAGGGAAAGGGAAAAATATTGAATTAATAAGACTGGAAGTTTGTGAACATGTCGAGAGGTGTTTAAAAATATTCTCGATAAAAAAGAAAAGTTAATGAAAAGAATCAAATAAAATATTTCAAATCAATCTAAGTAATTCGGATTATTTTCCGCAAAAAAAATATTTAATAAATACTCCTTTCCCATAAGAAAAAAAAAACATATATATATATATATATATACGTCACATTATTTCGAATTTCGTATAGAATATCTAAACTTTTATACGACAGTGTTATAAAAATCAACAATATATAAATATATTAATATTAAATTTGATCGGTTCTTTATTTAGAGATCATTCTTCTTTGGCAATCAAGATAAAAGATAAATAGATATATACTACGTTAAGAATAAAATGATACGCATTAATCATTCGCATCTACTTCTTCTTCTTCTTCTGAAAAGAAAAAAAGAAAGAAAAGGAAGAAGCTTCGTATATTATGTTGGTAACCAAGGATATTGGCGAGAAACGATGGATGTTTAAGTACTCCTTTAGTCAACTCTCGTCTACCGTCTATCCAGATGCTTTTAAAGGACAGAAGAGTTGCCGCAATGTCGGCTTGGCTCCAAGGCGACGATTTGTCCGAGAAATGGTAATCGGAATCCTGCTGGGCGCGGTAACGAGATTCGAATCCTTCCTCCGCGACACCGTCTCTCCAGAGGACTCTCTTTCTCATTCTTTCTTTCTTTCGTTCTCTCACATTTTTTTTTAACCTCTCCATTATATTATACCTTTTTTTTCCCTTTCACCGAAGTATTTTTCCTCCCTTGCTCTGTTCACCCGAAGGAAGAGAGGAAGGGAAGGGAAGGGAAGGGAAGGAAGGAAGGAAGGAAGGAAGGAAGATCGATTTAAATGTTTCGTAGGAAGGTCAAAGGAAAGAGTAAAAAAGAAAAGAAAAAGATTCTTCTTCCCTTTCCCAAATGACATCCTTCCTTATTCCTTCTTTACAATATACAAAAAAACAACTCTCTCTCTCTCTCTCTCTCTCTCTCTTTTTCTCTGTTTCTGTCTCTATTTCTTTTTTTTTTCCGAATCTGCTGAAAGATCCAGACAGGGAGTATTTTTTATATTCTTGTGTATAAATATAATCTACGAAGAAAACGTAGGTTGCATTTTGAACGTATACTGTTTTTCAGTTCTATACTTTACCGGTCTCGATGACAACGCCTCCTTCCATGGTATCCCATGTCAACAGCATTGAAACACCACCATTATTCCTAAACCTGTGTATTTGCCTTACATCTTTCTTTCCTTTTTTCATTCATTCATTCATTCATTCATTTTTCCTTACTTTCCAACATATTTTCCTTTAAATTCGTTTGAAACTGATCGGATTTTCTACTTATATTTATATTCTTTTCAACGTTTCTTCTTCCACCGTCGTTTATTTAAATCGATTGACAAACTTGTCGGAATATATATAAAAAAGAAAAAAGAAAGAAAGAAAAAGATTAAAGATTATAAAGACGAGAAGGATTGACTTCATCCCGTATTCAAATAGGAAGAATACCGAAGGGTTATAACAAGTAATAGGTAAAAAAATAAGTATGAATGAAAAATATAATAGAATCGGGGAATGACTTAAACCAGGATGGTAATAATTGTTCGTATGGAAACAATCCTGATCCTGTCTACGATTATTCTAACTTGCCGATGATTTCAAACGAACTTTGTGTAAAGAAAAATAAGAATAAAAGTTAAGAGGAGATGAGAAGAAGGAAGGAAGGAAGGAAGGAAGAAGAAAAAAATAAATGAAAAGGAAAAGAAGAAAGAAAGGAAGAATGGAAAAAAAAAAAAAGAATCTTTCTCCGTAGAGAGAACACTTCTCTTCTCATCCCGGATTCAAATGCACACCCTCGGCTCCCGGTGCCACATAAATTTGGTTCAAGTCGGTGTGAAGACAGCGATGCTCCGCATACCAAAGCGATTCTCCTTTCGTGTTCCTCATGGTTAACAAAGTGGGATAACCCTCGAGAAAGCAAGCCGTCGTCGTCCTCTCGTCCTTCGTAATCTAGAAGCGTACATCAAGGATCCGCTATTTTAACAGTCTGTCCTCCTAACTTCTACTTAAATAAAGATTAAGATGTTTTCGCGCGATTACAACTTGGAATCTATTCTCTCATCCTATTATATTTTCAAAGGAAATTCATTTGGGTCTTTTCCTTGTATCAACACACACACACACACATATATAGAAATATTATACGTAACGTTTTCATTTATCTCACCCCGTTTTTAACCCTTCTCGATTAAATTTCATTTAGAATATCTTCAAGATTTTTCTGTGAGAAACTTTAGCAAAAAGTTTCATTCTAAACGAGTGAATGGGACCGTAAGAAAATACGACCAACCGTGGGGATGCGAAAAGGAAAACGAAAAAGGAAGAGAGAGAGAGAGAGAGAGAGATATATAGAGAGGGCAACGAGAATATAAGGCAGTTATTTACGAGACAGCGCCACAGCATAACGAGCGTCCAAGAGGCCAACGAACGACTAAGCGACGCGACACCGATCTGTTCTGAAAGCACATCCTGAAGATTTCGCGTAATACGATTTCGCGTTTTAACTTGCACACCAGCAAGCAGTCTGTCTGATTTAACAAACAAAAAAAAGAAAAAAAAGAAAAAAGAAATATATCTCGATATTATCTTAAAGTTTCTTATTAAATTCGTACCTTAATAATAAATATATGAAAACCTTATAGGTATACGAGTTATATGATAAATTTTCATATTAAACGATATATATATTAATATATAATATATCTCTTTTTAATGATAAATATTTCAAAACTCTTATACTTAAATTGATCTAAACGAGAAATGCCATCTCTAACATAATCTAAAACAAAAGGATATGTTGTGTAGCTGGTCACAGCGGGCGCGTGTATCCGAAGAACAGCGAGTTATTCGACGACGTCCATAGCATTCTTATTCAAGACTCGAATATACGTCTATTAATACGAAGAAGAGAAAGAGTAAGGTCCGGGTTCGGGTTCTTCTGGCCGGTTGGTTGGTTGGTTGGTTGGTTGGTTAGCTGACTGGTTGGTTGGTTGGTTGGCTGGCACGAACCGAAACGTTACCACTCTCGCTCTCTTGGATATTTATTATCGGGCGTCGATCGCATGAATCGCCAATCGATATGCCATTCGTGCTGAAGTTGAGCAACAGAAGAAGAAGAAGAAGAAGAAGAGTCAGAGTCAGAAGAAGAAGAAACGAAAAGGACACCCCGCGGATGGTCTTGCGATAGACGCGTTTGACGCGACCTAACAAATGGCTGTTTTACGTCGGGAAGAAAATGAACCGAGCATGACGAGTTGATTTTCGGTTGGTCTCCGGGAGCGTGCGAGCGGGGGTGTTCTCGTCCCATGGAACACTCAATGGTGGAGGAGGAGGAAGGGGAGAAGTGGATTTGTCGAATAACGAAACCCTAAAGACACGACACTCCTAGTTCTCTTTCATTCTTTCTTCCTTTCTTTCTTTCATTCTTTCTTTCTTTCATTCTTCCTCCCTTCCTAAGAACAACACGAGCCAAGAGGTGTTACTTGTCAGTCCTCGCCTCGAGGCAATGACAGCCTAGGCTTTGGAAATTAGCATGGGATAATGGGACTCAAAACGCGGGTCCTTACTGTTGTAACCCTAAGGGGACCAATGAACGCTTATACTAAACTTAACTTGTATTCTTTGACGAAAGAAAAAAGGAATGGGACGAAGAGGGGTGTGGGGATATGGGGAGAGGAAGGAATGGGGAAGCGGCCGGTTCCTCCTCGTCGTCAGCACATTTTTAAACAAATATTTCGACTATTTGAAATCCTAATTAATGACTCGTGGTGAAAATAAAAATGTATGACCACATTGAAACAAACGATAGTTGTTGTTCTATCTTGATTAACTTACTTTGAAGTAAACATAATCATGTTGATTGAACGAATAGTTGTTGGGACAGTTATCACTTAGATGATTAAAGAGAATCTTTGAAAAAAAGAATATGCCAAATGTAAAAGAAGGAAAGAAGGAAGGAAAAGAAAGAGGAGGGGCAGCAAAAGAACGGCAAAGAGACACCCAACGCGTGACAGGACTCCACGCCCCTTCGTGACACCTCCTAAGATCGGTTGTCACCGATCTTTCTTCTCCAGGCTTCGGGGACGTTGGATGATCCTCCAACGACACTCCCACATTCCCCGATGACTATGCTAGATCGCATCTCACGATAACGCATCGAAAACGTCCAAACGTTCGTTCTTAACTTGCTTCGAATCCTATCCTCGCACGATGTACAACACTTTACGTGTCTTCCTTTCTACCAAATGAAGAAGAAAGATCGAGATTTCAACAAAGAGGAATCGTTTACCAAGCAACATCGCCATTCGAATTAATCGACAAAAAAAATCCAAATAAAAAGGAAGAAATTTACTTTACGTACATATTTCTTCTTCTTCTTCTTCTTCTTTTATTTTTCGAACTGTCGATAATGGACAGGAGAGTAGTGTACACCTTGTATATATATATATATATATATATATGTATATATGCTTACCCAGATCGAATCGAGAATCATATAGAAAGATAGAGGGAGAAGGATGGTAGAAATGAAAAAAAATAGATAGATAATATTTCCATAAGATAATTTCGTTCAATGACTAACCCTGTCCATGCATGTGAATTGACCTTTAGCATCGCTGACACGCTGGCACACCATGTATTTCTAACTTCTCGATCCTTCGATACCTATCTAAACGCATTTCGCGCGTACTACGTACACGTATATACATATAGTTACATGCACCTCTAACATACATAGATTCGCAAGAATATATTGCCTTCGGGCGATGAAGTAGTCTTTAAACTAACGGTTCTTTACCACCTCGATCGAATATAATAATTCCATAAGCTACTAAAATTGAAAATTCGAAAGAAAAAAAAGAAAAAAATAGCCCTCCCCGCGAGAGCGTAATAAATAAATAAATTTCGATAGAAAATAAAGAAAATAAAAATGAAACGACACACAAAGGGTGTGTATATAAGAATAATAAATAAATATAAAAGTTAGTTGTAGAATTCGAAAGAAAACTATCGAAAAGTGAGCAACAACAACCAGTTTGGTGTTTCGTACTTTAATGATCTACATCAACGTCAAATATCGATGGACTTACAACCGCATTAGACTCGATTCTTATCATCCATAACGACGATAAAATAGAAACGTAACAAGTTAAGATCTACCTTGGCGGAATGAATTTCAGCAAGGAGAAGGCAGCTATAATTTCGTTGGTAGGTGTAGGTCGAACTCCTGGAGACCGATCGGATCGTTTCGGTGCCTTCACGGTGGGAGAGGAACGTTAAACGTCAACGTCGATGCTTCACCGGCGTAAATAATCGTTATTGTTGATGCTCGCAGCAGTGGAGGAGTCCCTCTCTCTCTTTCTCTTTCTTTCTTTCTCTCAAACTCTGTCTGTCCATCTGTCTGTCTCACAAACACACATGGATATATACTCAAACTTAAAGTAGTAGTAGAGAATCCTTTCCTGTTCCTCTTTCGTGGCAGCAGCGGTGACTGGTGAGTCACAACGAGACCTCACTCGCGTCTGTGGAGGCGGCTCTTGTCTCGTAATTTATAGATCGTGGCGAATCGCCGAAGGGGCACAATCATGACGACTACAACAACAACAACAACAACAACAACAACAACGACAACAAGGAACGGGGAAGAAGACTCTTATTTCAACTCCAGCAAACATTTTCCATTGAAATTCATATTACTTAAAACATTCCTACAATTATATGACGAGGAAAGCATTCGTATCATTTAAATTATCGTTAAGTATTATACTTGTTAGATATGTTATATTAGTTTCATCCCGGTAGCTAGGTCAATATCGTTAGAAAAAATAAATAAATAGAGAGAGAGAGAGAGAGAAGTCTAGGTCGCGAGTATGAGAAGTTGTAGTAGGCGCCACGCGGTGGAAAATCATCTCCAGAAGTCGATGGGAACCGCGGTGTCTCGGTCTTCACATATTGTGCCAACAATTAGGTGAAAGGCGCTCCCACAGATCCTATGGGGCCGCGACAAGAAACGAGAGAAACCGACTAGCGTGCGAAAGAGAAAGAAAGAGAAATAGAAATACGGATAGATTGAACGAGAAAGAGATTGTATGTTTGTGTGTGTGTGTGTGTATGTTTGAGAGAAAGAGAGAGAGAGAGTTAGTCCAGAGGGGACTGGATCGTTTAATATACCTACCGAGCCGAGGCAAACTAGCAAGCAAGCAAACCAACGACCAACCGACCTACCTACCTACCAACCTACCGGCTGGCAAATGTAGTCGGTTACTACCTCTCGCGATATGCCTATGTCTAGTAAGAGATGCGCTTAAGTAGAAGAAGCGTGGATGGAAAACAAGTTGAAAAGAAATAAAAAGAAAAAGAGAGAGAGAGAGCAAAAACACACCTCGTGTTCGCCCAAGGGAGACTAATCTTTGCCTGGTAGTTTGACGTGCCGATGATGCGGTAGTAACCTTTACGTACTTTACCTTCTGGTACTACCACGATATTCGCACCCACACCCATATCCTTCTATCTTTCTTTCATTTGTTTCTTCCATTATATTGCAAATGATTTTATTCGTTTAATTTGAAACCGTACAACGACACGGTCATATTGATGAATTTGTCCTATCAAACATCGACACACTTATCGACACCCGTGTATAATCGTAAGAGACCATAAATGATACCCATAAGAGATATCTACGATATGTAGGTACGTCCCACGTTTAGTTTCCAATCTCACACACATTCTATGCGTTTAAGTTGATCTCACGAATAAGAAAAAGTTAAGGAAGAGAAAAGGAAAAGATCATCGATGTTCCGTTAAATGTTCCAACATATGCTGTCTTAGTAACTACTACATACTATCTATCTATTACTATATATTTGACTATTTTACTACTACTACTAAAAGGCGTTTCAATTGCTCGATTGAAAAACATCTTATGTTAGATATTCGTTATAATCTCCGCAGCAACACACGTTACATCTTTAATTCTCTAACTTTTAATTGCTTGACAAAAGCGCATTTCCTTGTTAATTTAGCTTCCTCCTTCATTTGCCTTGACCCAACCTTACGCAAACGATCATCGAAGTAACATCGAACACGCGCTTTCACTTCTTTTGTGAATCGTTAACTCGCAAGCAGCGAGTTTGACTTCTTCTTCTTCTTATTATTATTATTATTATGATTTGGTGATTATTAGATGGTCATTGCTGTCGATAAGTGAATGCTCAGTTTGAATTTGCTCTTATGAAAATCGATTGGGATGCAATACGGAAACAACGTTTTAATCCATGACGTGTAATCTTACAAGATTACAATCCTAGATACTTAAAGATCCGATGATCTTTGAATTATTTTCGAATTCGCTTTTTAACTTATACCTTCCTTCGTTTTTTTTTCTTTTTTTTTACGTAACTTCTCACTTTCGTGAATATGTTTGAATGTGATTATTAGAAAGCTACGCACACACATATATACATGAACGCGTGTTCACAGACTCTTGGAATTTTGAAATTGAGGAAACGTATTTTTTTTGTAAAAGAAAGACATTGGAAATCATCGGCCTAACGCCTTCCGTGCTTTTGGCCGTTATCATATAACGGTGATCCAGCAGCAGTAACCTTTAAGACTCTCACCTTTTGGTACTATCTATCTCCAATATAACATTCGCATCCACACCTACCAACTCCTTTTTCATACCATTTTCTCTCTCTCTCTCTTTCTTTTTTTCTTCTCACCGTTAACATTTTTTCTCTTGCTTACTTTTTACTTCACAACATACCGATATCGTTTAATAATCATTTATACGTTAAGAGAAATAGAAATGTTTATAACGTATTGCAATATTAAAGAAACGATGAATAGTTTAAAGCCTTTAGGGCTTGGTAATGTTTATTATTTATTTCACATACTAATCGATAGAATTCAACTTTTGCGTGAGAATAATTGAAAAAAGAAAGTATATAACGTGTATTCTTAATTAATTAACGGTAGAAAAATAAAAAAAAATAAAAATAATAATAATAATAAATGAAAGTGTAATATCAATGAGATAAAACGCGATAAAATATAATAAAATGAAAATGAAATGGCCTTCGGTAGCTATTAGACTCGTAACAAGGTCTTAGAGGGCAAAGATTCTTTAATGCTATAGTTGAATGAGAATCAGTGCCATAAGATTTAAAATAATTGCGTTTCCACGAGTAACCAACGAGTGAAAGCGAACTCAGCGGTGTGGCATTGAAGCCATTATGGTAGCGCGATTGTCGGTATGGACGTTTTTCGTCGACCTTTAACCCGAAAAAAAAACCGCTACCATATCCATCCTACCTAGCTAGAATAGTCTTGTGCCAGAGCTACTACAGCAAAACAAGCAAGCAAGCAAACTAACTAGCAAGTAAGTAAGGCTCTCCTACATAGACCGCGAAGTTCACTTTCCGCCCGCGGAGGTGAGAGTTTCATGGGAAGCTTCTGCCCGCTACCATCCTCGTCCTCGTCATCCTCATCCTCATCGTCTTCTTCTTATTTTTCTATTTTTCTATTTGTCTTTTTCTTAGTGATAGTTTATTCGCATTCGCCCACTCAATCGTTTTCTCGCGTTTATACCAATGAAATAGTTTTCTCCTATTTAACACTCAATGATTTTTATTTCGATAGAAAATGGAAACTTATGTTTCTATATTATAAAAGGAAAATTTCTAATTGCTGTATTGGAAAAGGTATTTGGCTTTGGCAATAACTAACTAAATTGTTTTGATTTAATATCCAAAATTACGAGTCATTCGTTATATTTATTTAGATATTTTTTATACGTTTATATATTTGTTATTATGTTTACAGGAATTTTGTGATTAATTTTTTCTCATTGTTTTATAAGTAAACAATTCTCTTTTAAACCCTATATATACTTTTTTTCTCGTGACTTAACTTTGTGTTTGGGGGTTATTTGACAATAGGGAAGGATGCATAAATAATATATGAATTCATTGAATTTGTAGAGATTCTCGTTTGTGGGTAAGAGTTTAAAGGAAGACGTCGAATAGTCGACGGGGCACGACCGATCCCGGGAAGCGCATCACCAGGTCGTATTCAATCACCGTGACATTCAGCTCACGACTTTTGCCCCAGGAGGTGAGAGCGCAGCTTCCACTCGTATTGAACAGGATGCATCTCTTGGTTTGCATTACGCGCTCTTACCACCACCAATCCTTCTATTACCTACTCTATCTAACTTTTTAACAATCTTTCGCAATCATCCTGACTACAATTATTATGCACTCTTTCTCAAACTAACGAACATAGAAATAAATTAACTGTATTCATTATAAATGAACTAGTTAACGAATTATGTAAAACGTAGACAATGAAACTCAATGTTTTTCGTAATAATAATAATAATAATCATAATCATCATCATCATCATCATCATCATCATCTTCTTGTCTTCTTCTTTGTCCACCGGTGTCCTTAATTAGCCGAGTCATTAGTAAAGCAATACAGAATTGACAGGAATAAAAAAGTCTAAGCTCGGAAGCCAGAAGGAAGAAACGTAAGGCCGATAATCATCGCTTGAACATAATTGAGAGACGAGGTACATAAGCCTTCTTTCTCTCTCTCTCTCTCTCTTACGAGTATGTTGTGACAGGAACGATAATTTCGTACAAACGGTTGGATATTTCACGCCTGCGGGAGACCTGTCCCGATTATGGCTGCCCTTCTTCATCTCTTTCGTCGAGGTACATTTTACTTTCGATCTCATCTGTGATTCACATCGGTGTTAACTCAATATGCTTCTCTTATGCATAAATTTATTTATTTTACACCTCGTCTCTGTATATCTATGTGTGTTTGTTTATGTGTACGTGTATCAAATTTTTATATATATATATCTACCATATATTTCTCTTTTCTGTTTTCTTTTTTCTTACTTTTCTTTTCCACAGAATTCTTAGAATCTTCGTCATAATAAAAAATGAACAAACAAAAGGTATCGGATATACGTGTAGAGATATAGAACGGAATTCAAAGTGATTTCGTAGGAAGGAAGGAAGGAAAGAAGAACTATGGTTTAAACAAGGAAAAAGATAAAAAAAAAAGAAAGATTCTTCTTATCGAGATCACGAAAGGGGACTTTCAATAAACCTGGTCGCTGGGTGAACACGGATGACCGTAAGGAAAGGATTCTCTATCTACAAACGAACAGAAAAACAGAAAAAGAGAAAGAGAGAGATAGTGAAAGGGTGGGAATCGTGGTGGGCTGGGGGAGGGGCAGGGGGACGAGAGGAAGAAGAATAAGAATAAGAAGAAAAATAAAAATAAGATTTGGGAGAAAACGTGCGAAAGGTGTCGGGATGAAGAAAGAACGAGATAGCGTTTTACGACTTGGCGAATTTATTGGTAGGCCGGTAGGGTGGGTCTTCCCCCCACAAAAGTACATTGCAATTCCCGAATAAGCACACGAATAGGTGTCACGCACACGTCTCATCCTTATCTCTCTCTCTCTCTCTCTCTCTCTTTTTCATTCTCTCTCTCTCTCTCTCTTAGATACAAAACAACACCTCTAACCGGACTGACTGATTGTGCACAAATTTTTCTTTTACAAGTGCAAAGCTAGCGACAGATGCGTTTAGTGTGTGTAAAGTGATATACATTAATTATTAAAATTATAATTATAATTATAATAATAATATATATATATATATATATATATATTCATATATGTATGTATATATATATATAATAGATTTAATATATTTAATATATAATAATAATAATATTAATAATAATAATAATAATAATAATAATAATTAATTAATTAATTAAAAAAAAAATAACATTATTATCACTCCTATCACTAGTTACAAAGTGATACACGATTCTACATTATCGTAGTTGCGATCTTTATTTATAAGACGTTCACCACGATCACCAATTACATGACTAAGGTCTACTCTCAACTTAATAAACGTTTTCTTAAAAAGACTATAAATTTTTTAATATTAATAATACGATCGTTATAAAAGGAGAGATAAAGTATCGCATCGTCTACGAATTTCGTTATATTATGTATTCTTTAAGATACATATCAGAGGGAAGAGAGAAGAAGATACCAAAAGCTATGTACAAAGCGCGGACATCATCATCATCATCATCATCAATGTGTTGTTTCATTTCTTTTATACGAGATGATACGAGATACATTTCTTTTAAAAAAAGAACAAAAAAGCACATATAAAGGACGCGTTGTAAGGGACACTGTTTTGAGTTAAAACAAAAAAAAGGAAAAAAAGTAACAAATTTTGTCGTCCTTTTTTTCCTGTCTCTTTTTTCTTTCCTCCATTTCTTTTTGTTTTTATTCGCAACATTTTACCTCTCTGACCGTCTGATCGGCCACTCTCGATAATACTCGAGATGCCTCAGCTGGTTTTTCTTTTCTATTCTTTTACGCGAATTTCTTTCTTTTTCTCTCTCTCTCTCTCTCTCTCTCTCTCTCTTTCTCTCTTTTTTTTTAACGCGCGTGTACGTATTCTTTTATAAAGAATTTATGTATTCGTGTGCGCATGTGTTCGCGCGTATGCAAATAATAATTCGAACGAAATGTTTTCAAGCAAACAATATTAGCGAATAATACAAAATCGACAAAAAAAAATAGAAATCTCATTATTCTTATTAAAGAATATAAATTAGCGATCTACACACAAATGGTTTCACCATTTTTATTTTATTCTTGCTGCTTATTGACGATGGGATTTCGTCTTCGGAATGAACAGAAACGACTTTCGCGCGTCAGTGGGCGTTCCTACTTCTCGTAATGGACATTCATTCATTGATTGTAAAACGACTATAAAAAAAAAAAGATAATAAAAAAGAAAGGAAGAATGAAACGAAAAAGATAAAAAATGGACCCACGCGCGATGGGGAAATGGGGATCGGATAAAGTAAAAAAAAAAAAATGAAAAGAAAAAAGTTGCGCGAGTTTGATCGAGACGAGAATGTAAAATCGATCAGATATTAATATCGATTGGATATATCGATTGGTTGTTGTTCTGATGCCGTTTCCATTCGAACGAGCCGCTTGTATTCTCCTTAGACGAAATCTAAAACGACAAGTTTGCGAACTGTTAAGCCCAGTTGAAGTTTATTACAACCGATCGGCGTATATTTTTTGCATGATCGACGAATAATAATCAATCGACGCGCCTTATTTTATCGTCCCCAAGGTCATCGTCGCGCAGCGGCGGCAATGGTGGTGGTGGTGGTGGTGTGTTCGTAGATGTATAAAATATATATATATATATATATATATATATTATATATAACGTATAATATATTAATACTTTTATCGATATTATTATTATTATTCCAATGTAAAATGTTGTAATAACGAACGATTTATAAATCGATTTGTTTCAATCAAATCTTTTTGCTTGTTATTCGTAAACCGAGAAATAAATTAACGCGAAACAATTTGATAAATTTCTCAACGGTGGCACCAGATGTTTCAAAGTTGGACAACGACAACTAAGACGACGTCGCCTAGGGCCTGGGCGTGGTTCACAGTAGCCAAGAAAGAAAAGACCAAGTAGTAGGTACGTCCAGGATGTTGCATCCTCCCTCTTCCCTCCTACTTTCCATCCTTACCCAACAACACTACCAACTCTTTCTCTCTCTCTCTCTCTCTCTCTTTCTTTCACTACTTCTTTCTCTGGGTTATTACGTAGTCCAATTTAGAAACGTTAGCCCGGAGGAGAGTAGCACGAGCTCGAATCGAGGATCCTTCATGAATGCACGCTTCCTCGCGCCATAATTGTACGTTCCGAAGGATAGACATCTTTAAAGTTGGATTGTTATTAGCGTTGGAAGGTAGTCCTTTCCACCGTGTCGCTGTTGCTGCTGTTACTGTTACTGTTACTGTACCCTCCTCCTTCTATCTATCTATATTTCTTTCTTTTTAGAATTTTTTCTTCTTTTCCCGAATGATTTGGTCTCGTCGTTAAAACCATTCACCCACCGGCTGGCTAGTTGACTGGCTAGTTGGCTGGCTAGTTAACTGGTCGGCTTTGTCTTTGACAAATGGCTGGATCCCGCTAATGAATTCATCTTTCGAACTGCCGCAACAAACACACACACGCACACGACGACGATGACCACCGTCGAAGGTTGCTATCGATCTTGTTCGATATCGAGATTTCTTCTTTTTCCCTTTGATTTTTCTATTTTTTTTTTTCGTATCTCAAAGACGAGGACACAGCGTTGATTGACAGATTAAAAAGACCGTACTCGTGTTCCTAAGATGACGACGACGACGACGACATCGACGACGACAGATATATATTTTTTTTTTCTCCTCCTCCTCCTCCTCCTCCTCCTCTCGTCCAGTTTGTTCGTAGAGTGTTGTTTTTTTTTATTTTTTGATAGAAAGTTTAGTTTGTCGTCTGGTTAATAATTGGTGTCATCTAAAGCTTCTTTTTTTTTTTTAATGATGTGGCTGACGTCTAGGTGTTTAAGCTCAAGGAAATTGGATTGGGAAAGGAGAATAGAAGCGAGAATGATCAAAAGAAACGCGCCAACGCGGATCGAGAATTAAAAGGAAAGATTTCAAATGGGGGTGTGTGGGGAAAAACATGACACGAAGGGAGAAAGAAATAATCGAATATTTCGTATAACAAGCATCGAATTGTCAATTTTCACAATTTGACGAATTAATTGATACAACGCGCTATATGAGACTGTGTATGAGAAGAAATTGCAATTAAAATGATTGTTAATAATTGATTTGAATGAATAATCGTATCGTACACATGCGTACACGTGTATGCAGTTTTTAATATGCATCGTATACGCAATTTAATGAAAAGAAAGAAAAAGCGCGGTTTTTTATCATTTTTATAATATTATAATATCTCTGTGTGTGTGTGTGTACGATTTGTTATTTTAATTTTCTCTGCTTTGTATTTTAATGTTTATTTTATTTGTTCGGATATGGCAGGATGGCTTCTAGTACCTAGAGTAGCCATTTGAGTAGCCGTTGGAGCCCTTGTAGGGTACAGAGTGTATGCTCCTGTAACAGAGATCGTCGAAATCGGAAGATGAGGAAAGTATATTCTAGAAGGGAACAGAATAGTTCACTTCATCAAATTACTTTCTTTTTCTTCCTGATCTTTTTTCTTTTTTKTTTTTTTTTTTTTTTTGTTTTTTATCAATCGTATCGATCTAATGTTCGCGCCGTGTTAGTAAAAGTAGATGGATGATAAGGCGTATAGACGAAAGGAAAAAATAAACACTAATAAAAAATAAAAGGAGAAGTAAGAAAGGATATATAACGTAGGGAAATACGTAGACGATTCGATGATTTAAACAAAAAAAAAAAAACAAAAGTGATGAAATAAGTAAACAGCGAGAACGAAAGCTTAATATCGGATTTGCGTGTTTAAGGTAAAAAGGGTAATATATAATAAAGAGGGAGTCAAAAAAAGGGGGTAAAAACAAAAAAAAAATCGTAAAGGAAGGAGAAGGAAATATATAAGAAAAAGATCAAGGTAATTTACGTGTGTGTCTGTATATGTGTGTATATATATAAAAGAATAAGAAATTAGCGCATGCTGGATATGTCGTGGGGGGCGGTCAAAAATTGATTGCGCTTTCATCGTGCATAGAAAATATTAAAAGGGTGGAGAGGGAGTGGTGATCAAAGAATAGTGCGTGGTTGTAATTTGAATTGTTCTTGTTGCTGAGTAGTAATAATAGTTGTTGCTGTTGTAGAAGTTATGATTGTTGTTGCTGTTGTTGATTTTGTTGTAGTAGTTGTTGTTGTTGTGTGCATTGTTGTGTAGTAGTATGTGTCAAGGTGCAGGAGATTTCAGAGCTCCCGCTCACCGCCACCCACATCTACAACAGAAGAGAAAACAAGACCACCGCGGTTATATACAAGGTATCCATTAGTATCCACCAGTATCGAAGATTTATTTTATCACCTCAACTCACTCTCTTTCTTTTTCTCTTTCTCTCAGTCGCTTGCGCGTGCTCTCTAACGTTCGCGCAAGCGAAACAAACCATTCGCGGAACGCGAACAAACCAAAGAAAGAGAAAGAGAAAGAGAAAGAAAAAGAGAAAGAAAGAGAGAGAAAGCCAGCAGCATTATTTCAGTCTGATTTATGGGTCAGACCGATCCTCAAAGTGCTGCGCTTCTCTCCTTAGCCCCCTCATTCTCATTCTCATTCTCATTCTATCTCTTTCTTTCTCTTTCGTACTCTTTCACTCTACTTAACTCCCGCACACAAGTAGGCGAACACAAATTCTCCTACACTCTCGTTATTCGCACCTTTACCTCGATCTACGAGAGAAAGAATGAAAGAAAGAAAGAAAGAAAGAAGGAAAGAAATAGAATGAGAGAAAGAATAAGAGAGATGGGTGAAGGTGACACACGGTGCAACATTGCAAGGCCAATGGTGTGAAAAGGTCATCTCGGTAGCGACCTCCTTCTCTCGTTCGAAACGTTTGTCTTAAGATTCTTCTCTTCACGCGATTAACTTCAAATGATTTTCCTAGATCCGTTTAAATTCTTACTAACACGTTTCTCCGTGTGCCTATATATTTTCTTTTCTTTTTTTTGGTTATTTTGAAAGTTCACCAAATTTGTTCGATTACATCCGACACGATCCGACCGATAATTACAAATCTTTTTACGATTGATTGATGAATTTTAATTATCCGAACTTATTTTTATCTTTTCTTTTTTTGTTCAAATCAAAAACTCAACGCGAATTTAATTTTCTTTAAAAGCAACACTTCGATGTTATAAAAACGAGCACTAGTAACAAAATTTCGTCAAATCACTTGTGTAAATTTTTTCGATCGAACTCACATTTATTATTGATTAAAACTTTCTTCGCTTTTTCTTTCGTAAAGAACCGACGGAAAGAATAAGAGAAGATGGAAGTAGAAGTAGAAGAAGAAGATACCGTAAAAAAATCCGACGGCTCGATCGACGAAACGAAATCTTGTATGGGAGTACATAACCCATCGACGGGAACGAAACTTTGAACTTGAACAACGAACGGAACGAGATTCGAACGATTCCGCGCACAATTCAATAGTTGTTGCACTGTGTTACACGTTAACCCATTCGGCACAATTTCGTATATATATATCGATAGAAACAACAACAAAATCAATAAGATAGAAGAGAATAGATAAGTATAGATAAAATGGCACGAGCGAAAAAAAACCACTTTAAAGATATATTTAACACTATGATCATTGATTTCAAATATCATTTTTTCTTTTCACACACTGTGAGAACATGAAATATAAAGAAATAAACGAGAGAGAGAGAGAGAGAGAAAAAAAGACACATAGAATCTATATAGAATTTATTCTTTAACATCAAACAATCCCACAAACAACCCGAAAATAAAAAAAAAGAAAAATAAAAAACAAAAAGATAGTTTTATAGAAAAATAAAGAGAAATAGAAATAGAAATAGAAATAGAAATAGAAAAGAAGAGAGTAAAGAGAGGTAAAAAAGAAGGTGTGTTTCCCCCATTCGAAAATGATGGAAAGAATGATGAAAAATATAGGATAATATTAAAAATGAGATTGATGAGAGATACCTGTGCTGCTTGAGATTATCCTGCCGCTTGAAGGACTTTCCGCAGACCTCGCAGGTGAAGGTCACATCGTCCTTGTGACTACGCTCGTGAATCATTAGATTGTAAGGTTTGGTGAAGCGCCGCTGGCAGTACTTGCAGACGAACTCTACGGTGCACTTGGCGCGCATCTTCTGCCGCCGGCCGAACTCCCTGCCGTGCCCCTCTGTCTCCATCGGCATTATCGCGAACATCCTTATAAATTCCCACCGCTCCTTCTCTTGGTCTCGACCCTCTCTCTCTCCTTCTTGCTCGGTTCCCTTGCTAACTCTTTCTCTCTCTTTCTCTCTCTCTCTCACTCGTACGCTCGCTTACCCGTTCGTTCGTTCGTTCGTTCGTTCGCTTGCTCACTCTTTCTCTCTCTCTCTCTCTCTCTCTCTTTCTCTTTTTCTCTCCCTCTTGGACCAAGATCTCTCCCACTGTCTCCTTTTCCCTCCTCACGCTCTCTGACTAACGCCTCGAGAGTCCTTCCACCACTTCTCCACAAGAGACGACGACGTATACCTTCCTTCCTTCTCTCTCTCTCTCTCTCTTTTTCTTTTTCTTTTTCTTTCTCTCTCTTTTTACAAGTTCTGCAAGATCTCTCTTTCTCTCTTTTCTGCCTCCCGCACAGCTAGGCAGCCTCTCGAGACCGGCTGCGTGCGATTACCACGAGTGAGATCACTGCTTATACCCGGACCCGAACGATTCGTTGTCCTCGTCCTCGTCCTCGTCGTCGTTGTCGTTGTCGTCCTCGTCCTCGTCCTCCTCTTCCACTACTTCTTCTTCTTCTTCGGTGAGCAAGCTCTACGCTACTACCTGCAAACGAAAAAACAAAATCACGTTCGATGACTTTACGCCAATGATTTTTCGTATTCCCCTCCTCCTCCTCCTCCTCGTCGTCGTCGTCGTCGTCATCGTCGTCGCCCTCCCTCTCCTCCTCCTCCTCCTCCTTCTTCTCCTCCTCCACCCTGTCTTCTCGATCGTTACCACCCATGTCGAAGGTTGCGAGACTGCGTTGGACGACGTTATACGAGGTACTTTATTGGCCCGAGAAGATAACGTGACTCGAGATAACCCGCCCTCGACTTTCTGTCTTTTTTATCTTTCATTCCTTTTTTTATTTTCTTCTCCTTCTTATTCTTTACTTTATTTCTTTTTTTTCCCTCCCCTTTTTCCTCTATTTTTAATTCTTTCCAAGATCATTCTCTTTCTATCTCTCTCTCTCTCTCTCTCTCTTAAGAAAAGGTTTTCGAATCAATCGAATTTTCGATAATTCTCGAACGCGATGATCGGTTTTCGTAAATCGATCCTATTCGCATAAGTGTATGTATGCATTTATGCATGAAATTTGCTCGTAAAATCATCCTAATCGAAAGGGAACGCACTTATCTGTTAATATATTATATACCCCGACACTTTATAATATAATAAGAATAAATTAATACATTTTTAAAAACACAGTTTCGAAATAACTCGAATTATAATTATTTTCAATTATTACATTTTCACGATTCTATATATAATCGACACGCGTGTGATATTATTATTATAATTTCGTGTCATAGATGAACGAAGGGAATTTGTGTCGTGTCGTATTTATATCGTAAATATTTCTTTCGTAATATTACGAGAAATAATTTTTCTTTTTCTTTTTTTCTTTTTTATTCATTATAATACACACAGTCGATTGTAAAGATTTTTATATCGCGACTTATTATCGCACCATTGTATTATTTTAAATCATCGATTATGCGTCCATCCATTCCCCCTCGTCTATCTTACGCAAGTGTATTATGTAAAAGCTAGACAAGTATAGTAGTACCTCAACTAGACTTAACACTCGACTCATCTCGTAAGATTCAGATAAAATATAATACTTATGTACTAACGCTTAGAATCCTCTTTTCAAAGAGATAAAGAGAGAGAGAGAGAGAGAGAGAGACTAGCCGACCGTGTGCCGATCATTTTGTAGTCGGTCACGCGTTGTAACGAATCCTTGTTCTTATTGCGTGAAGTAAAGAAGAATTATGAGCAAGCATGAATTACGAGTCGGGATATGTCGGAGGGAAGCAACCTTAAAGTCTTCGCAATAATGTCGGCCGTTAAGTATTCTGTTTTGCGCTTCAAGATCGATTCCGAAGAAGAAGAAGAAGAAGAAGAAGATGAGAAAAAAAGAAAGCTCACACTCTCTCTATCTCCCTCTTTCTTTCTTTATTTCTATCTATCTTTCTTATGAATACATATACAAATGGAGTGGACATAAATTATCATCATCCAACGCGGTGATCTTCTCTATTATTAGAAAACTCATCTCGCGTAGGATGACTCCATCATCGCGATTAACGAGTCTTCCTTTCCTTCTCTATCATATATTATTTTATTTTATTTTATTTTATTTTATTTTCCATATAATTCTTCTTTTTTTTTCTCTCTCTCTTTTTAATAATAATAAGGATCGAAAGACCTGTTAAGTAAGTAATAAGGATTGAAAAAAAGATAATGGAAGTTGAGTATAATAGATCCCTCGGGGGGTCTAAAATCCCATTGTGGTTTAAAATTCCCCACCCCCTTTCTCTCCTAACCCCCATACAGAGATATACACTAGCACGTATACACTAGCTAACACATTGATATATAAATACATATAGGATATAATATAATATATACGTGTATACATACACAGAAGCTAAAAGCAAAGGTGGTGCTACTGTAAGGTATCCTGAACGAAACAGGACGCACGCTCGAATAAAGTGGCGTGTCCGAATGAGTAATAAGCGTGGCTGGGCGTAGCCCACTTGGTTAGCGATGCTAAAGGCTCAAAAGTGGGGGCCTAATCCGAGTGGCGTGTTACGCACGAGTCACGCTTCTCCCTCCTCTCCCTTAGTTTCTCCTCTTATCCCCTTATCCCCCTATCCCCACCTTACAACCACCCCACTTCACCAACCCCCACCACTCCCATTCACAAGTTACCCGTTTAAAAACGCGAACGCGTCAGATTGGGGCGGGTCTTTCCATCTTCTTATTCTTATTCTACTTCAACTTCTTCTTCTTCATTTTTTTTTTCTTTTCATCTTTGCTTCAAGTTCCTAGACTTTTTTATTACTATTTCCTTTTTTTTTTTGTTACGCGAACCATACCGTATCTAATCGGATCAACCTAAATCCCCACACCCCCGCCTCTCCTATCTTTATATAGGCTAATGTATGATAATTTATGATAATACACCGAGTTTTATATTAGCTCGTTTCTTTTTTTTCTTTTTTTTGTCGAACCATCTCTCTCACTACCGTTGCTTCTAAATCATCTAATGTATTATACTTCTCTTACGTGGAGAGAGTGTATGTGTGTGTGCTGGCTACCGTGTATAATTTTTTTTTTCTTCATCATCTTTTTAAGATACATGAGAAATAATGATGGATCGGTATGATAGAGATATTTAATGTACCTTGTTGTTGATCGCACAACTTGCCGATTGTATGCGTGCGTGTTTGTATGTGAGAGAGAGAAAGAACATGTTTAGAAAGGTCGGAGCGAAAGCAACCGGTGAAACCGACGAAAATTTGCTAGACAAATAGAGACACGATAGCTCTTCCTGTTAAAAGCCAAAGGTAGATAGGTAAATAGATAAATAGATAGATAGTTGGATAGATAACTTATATTATGTGATTTCTCTGTCGTAAGTGCAAGTTAACTTAAGAACTAAGTGTGCAAACTGTAAAGTTTATGCAAATACTTTTGAAAGGTGATAACATCTAGTCATTTGTTTTTTACCACATTTTTACCATAACGATCTGGAAATATGATGATGGTTCTCGACGCGATGGTTAATATAATAAAAATAATAATAATAATAATAATACTCGTTTACTCTCATAGTTTGTCAAGGAAAGCGGATGTCGATAATATCAATTTTGTTCTTTACACACATTGTTCTTTACCTTTGTAATTATTATTCGTCGTTTCTTCATCTCTAACAATAAGAATTACCGAGAAACTTTCTATACGCGAGAATTTTCTCCGAGAAAATCGACGTCGAAAAATTTGTCGTACAAGGGTCGGGGCGAGGCATAGAAAATAGAAACATGTCGTGCACGTTACATAAATAATGTAAATTTCATCCTAATTTCACGTGACCCATAAATATCGTTTGACAAATTACGGAGGAAGAAAAAATACCTCTTCCTCCTCTAAAAAAAAGAAACCAAAATGACGTCTCGCGTGGAATAGTGAAACGACTTCCTCGTGATACGAATAACCCATGCTTTTCACCGTGGAGGATTAGATAAATAGATAGATGGATAGATAGATACCGTAATATGTACGTGAATACATATATGAGTATTTACTATACCACCATGTGTCATGGTTGGACCTCTCGTGATCTGGTTATATACGTGTCTTGAAAATACGATTGAGCTATCGTTTTCTAGTCCTACTCGTTTATACATTACCAAGAAGAATTTCAACGAGTGTATAGAAAAGGAGAAACTAGAAAATATTCTTATTGTGGTCATATATATCCGTCTCTCGTAATTTTAACAAAATACAAATATATATATATATAAAGAGATAAATTTCGTATAAACGAAAACGAATAATAAAGTTTAACGTCAATTTTTATATAATTATACACGAGTATTGAATATACTTTTCATAAATTTTACTAGATTATAAAAAAATTATATTAGAAAAAAGAAAGGAGAATTTTGTTGACCATGAAATTTGAACGAAGAAAAAGAAAAGGAAAAAGAAATAGAAGAAGAAGAAGATCATGATAACGATGATGATGATGATGATAAGAGGAAAAAGATAAAAAAAAAAAAAGAATAAAATTGGAAGGGATCAGTTTTCCTTTAGGGAACACGCGATACGAAGGATTGTATCGCGTAGGGTTTGACGGAGGGAGCGAGTAGCAGCCAACCAAAGAAGCCCGCTGGGAATAGCCAACCAAAGAGAGGCCGAGCGATGTGCGTGTGCACTCGTTCTCGCGTGCACGTTGGTATAAAGAAGGGAGATGTAGAGAGGGAGGGAGAGAAAGAAAAAGAGAAAACAAGAAAGAAACGGGGAGAGAACGCGAGAGAGAAAGAGAGAGATAAGTCTTTGGTTCGTTCAGCACGCAGCGGAGGACGGTAGCCAACCAAAGAGAAGATGCTACTGTGCACCGCCCTACCATCGGCTACCGGTTTTGGGCCACTCGCTGCTGGTGCTGCTCCTTGTCAGAAAGAAAAAGAGAGAGAAAGGAGACAGATAGAAAAAAACGAGAAAAAAAGAGTGAGACAACCGCACCCTCTCCACCGGATTCGACGGTTCGTCATATTCGGAACCACCAACCCGAACGTTCGTTCCTTCTTTGTCTTACTTTATTTTCATATGGTGGATACCGATAATAGATCAAAGATAAATTTTTCTATAAAAAATATATATCGAATTTAAAATTTAAAATGTTGATATATTTGGGTCTCTCTTGGTTAATTAATTAATCATTCGGTAAAAATTGATCGATCGTGTGTCTGAGTATGTATGAGAGTAGAGAATAATTTTATACAAAAATTCCTGTGAAAGAAAATGACAAGGGATAATAATTTTTAATAAGATACATAGAATCTTAATCGTGATAGATAAATAAATAAATAAATAAATAAGAAGATTAAGTTTAATCTAATGGCGAGAGTATACGCGTATTCGTAGATTGTGTCACGAATGAAACGAAACGGAACGGAATGGAACAGGCGGTAGCCAATCAAAAGTAAAGCCGCTACTGTGCACCGCCCTTCTGCCAGCTACTGGTTTTAGACCGACCGCTACCAGAGACTTTCACGAATGTGAACCACACCCTTTCCCTCCTATACTCTAAGTAACAGCAGCAGAATAATATGAAGAAGAAGAATAATAATAATAAGAAGAAGAAGTTGGGGAAAATCGTGATATTATAATCGTTCTCTTTTAAGAACAGTCTTATCATCAATTTTATTTGTTTTAGAATTTGATGATATATAAAAATAATTGATTGAAATACAAAAATTAAATAATGTAAAGTAACTTACCGAACCAGAGGATTCTTCTTCTTGCGAGCACGTTTTATTTCCTTCTCTCTTCCTCTCTTTCTCTTTCTTTCTTTCTCTCTCTATCTCTCTTTTACGTTCCAAATAAAAAGCGCGAAATGAACACGCGAATATGCAAAGTAGGATTCTCGATGATTCACGGAATAATAATTGGAAATAAATGTAAATGTTGACAAAAGTTAAATTTGAAAATGAAAGTATGACTTTGATAGGCTTTAAATCGTATGTATAAGGATCTCAATTGATCTCTAAGATGTCTCGGGGATAGTGCACGGCTATCTTCCGGGCTGACAGGTCTGGACCGTTTGGATGCGCGGCGTCGACTGAAGCTCCGTTTGGTCGGTGGGATCGTTGGTAGCCCGAATAGGTAGGCACTCCGGAGGACGGTAGGACGCGGTGTGTAACCGCCAAAGGTCCCCGGCAAGTCGTACTCGTTGTCTTCGTCCAGGTCGTCCTCTTCTTCTTCTTCTTCTTCCTCTTCCTATTCTACTTCTTCTACTTCTTCTTCTTCTTCTTCTTCCTCGTGGTCCTCCTGGTCGTGATCCGTAGTCGCCCTCTTGGTTCGTCCTCTTCTTCGTTCTCGACTCTGTTGTCTCTCGCTTATTCTGGTTGGATGAGAACCGGGAGACATCTCCCTACCGTCCCAACACACAGATGCGACCACCGGTTGTCGTAGGTGTGCAGGGAGCCTCCCTCATTTCGATCGAATAACCTTCCAGGATCTTTCTTCCACCTTGATGGTAGTTGTGAAAATTTGTTGGTGTTGGTAATATTGGAGGGGATAAGGGAAGAACAGGAGCATCATCGAGAAAGGAAAAGGAGTAGGAAAACGGTGGAAGAGAGTGGAAGAAGTGGTAGCGCTCTTTATCCCGGTTCTCTCTGCATGCGTCCTTGTCTCTTTGGTCGCCGAATAGCAGCGCCGGTTACTCACAAATCCTTCGTCGACGCAGCTTCCTGAGCTCCCGCTCGAATCGTCTCACCCCGCCCTCGCCCTCACCATCGCCCTTGCCCTCCACTCCTCTCGAGATCCCTTCCATAGCTCCGCCATTAGGACCGCCCTCGTAACCGTGAGACGTAACCCAAGAAAGCGCATCCCTCTTCGCCCACGCGAAGAGCACGAGCGCGCGACCTCTCCACCCTTCCCCTTTCCCTTCACCTCAAACCAATACCTATCCTTCTTTCTTGTCGTAAACCTTACCCCCCGCGGCAGCGGTAGCTGCTATGCCCACCACGAAAGAAAGACGACCTTAGAGAATTCCAAAAAGAATTCATGTGTCCCTTTCTCTTTCTCTTTCTTTTCTTTTACCGTAACAGTTAGAATTCTTTCTTTTTTTTTTCTTTTTTCTAAATAAATCTCTCATTGAGACGATGAAAAGTCGAGAATGATCGTAGGAAAAGAATAAGAAGACGAAGAAAAGAAAGAAGAGTAAGAAGAGGAGGAGATAGAGGTGGAGGTGGAGGAGGAGAAGGAGGAGACGCAGATGAAGAGAGCGAAGAAGAGCGGGGACTGACGCGATGCCGCGGGGGTTCCCAGGGCACGTGGGAAATGCACAGTAGTCGTCGTATAGTCGTCCTACCCCCACCTAGAGGACTCGTTCGCTCGCGCGGCTTTAGACCCGCGAGCTACCCCCACCTAACGGACCGTCGCGACTTCCCCCACTGCTATCGCGAGTCTCTGGACGGACCCAAACGCGACGGAGAGTCTTACGGAGCCACGCCCATTGAAATCTCGCGGTATCGTTTCATTGGATGATCCCACGCGGACTTGACGATTCACCTCCCTCGCGAGATCTCGATTCACTCTTGCTATTCCTCTTCTTATTCTTCTTCATCTTCCTCTTCGTCCTCTTCTTCTTCTTCTTCTCTGTTTCTGCTGCTGCTGTTGCTACTCCTGCAAGCGGGTAACGTTAAGGGAGAAGCAACAAAGAAGACGCCGACTGCACGCGAGGGTGGATTCCGATCGTCTTCCACTCAGCCACCGCTACGATCTCGGCAATACGTTCGACAAAGAAAGATATAGAAATGAAGATGGAGTTTGGATGAAGCAATAACGATTATCACGAGGAAAGAAATCATTCTTCCTTTAACTCATTCCACCCATCCAACATTTATAATATTTTTTCAATATCAATGATCTTTCGGTACAGAAACAACACATATATCCTCACGAATTCGACGAGTAAAGGTTCCGGTATCGAAAAGAAGGATCAAGAGAAAGAGAGAGAGAGAGAGAGAGACGTTTGGGTTTTGTATTCAGGTTCGAAGGTCATATCGAGAGATTGCTTTCTCTCTAAATAAAATTTGGAAAAAAATCTGTGAGAGAAAGAAAAAAGAAAAAAAAATATAAAAAAAGAAGATGAAGAAGAGGACGCGTATTCGGTGGTGGAGTCGGCGGATCACAGAGGTGCCGCCTTGTTGGCGCAGGAAACGGAAACTGGCGGAAACAAAGACTCGACAAACAGACGGCTTCCCATAGGGAATGTTACCAGGGCAAATAGCGCGCACGGGTTTGGTCTACCTAGTGCTATCGCTTCTCTTCCTTTACCTCGAGCTCCTTCGGGCCAGGCTTGCGACAAATATTGTCACGAGTTCTCACCCTCTCTCTCTCTCTTTCTTTCTCTCTTTCTTTTTTTCTCTTTTCAACAACGAAAATAAAGGAATCCTACCTTGTTTCACGATATCTCTTCAGAACGATAGATTAGGTACTTAGTTACCTACTCCTAGAAATGGTACTGCAAACGTTCCTTTCTCTCACTTCCCAACTTTCTCCTTTATTTTACTTTTCTTTTTTTTTTCTTCTTTTTTATCTTTCTATATATATCTATCTTTTTGTTATTTTGAAGAGATAACGAAATGATAATTACTGATCGGACCATTCCTATTCGGTTTATTGACATTATTATTTCAAAAGAATTTCTCGTAGGAAATTTGAAAAGGGATCATTTTTATTTTAAACTACTATGTCTATTATAATAAATAACGTAATTCTATTGTTTCAATAATAATCGTTACACAAAATTGTGACCACTAATGTTAAATATTTGAATATTCTATAATAAATACCCATTCTTTTAATTATAATGTAATATCATAGTTCGCGTTAAAAAAAAAAAAGAAAAAACAACCCTAACACTGTTAGAAATACTTACTATGTATTCCTTAATAAGGGTTCTCCCTTGTAAGATATAAATGGACATAGGACAAAACCACGAAGAATCTTGGACATCTTTGAATCTGTGAGATCTGGCAAAGCCGCTTCTTTCATATACACATATACATATATAAATACATACTTATATATACATATGTAGAAAACATGTAACGTTCCGGCCGCAAATCTACGAGCGACTTAAGCTTTATTGCGAGTGCCGTAAAAGCCGAGCACGGTTTTCGACTTGTTGTCCATGCCGCCTCATCCCCTTCATTACCTTCCATGAACACGACACACACACACACACACACACACGTGCATATATAAATATATACTTTTAAATAACTTTCTTCGATTAATCGATAAAAAAAAAAAGATTCTGGAAGAAATGTCTTAAGAAAAATATTTGAAAATTTCCAAATTTTATGAATTATTTTCGTGTCAAGAACAGAACACACTTGTACGCCTGCGCGCGCGCGCACATATTTTCTTTATCAATATATTTCTTTCGTAATAAATCGACATATTATATAAAATTAATAATAATAACAAAAAAATGTTGAAAACTTTTTACACAGAAAAATATATATATACAAACAAAAGTCGGAATAATTCGTGTGAACGTTGATTTCGGAGAAGAACAGGCAGCTGAAGATATAATAAAGAAATAAGATGTCTGTTGGAACAATAAGGTGCGGCATTTCAACGAACAAGCATCGTGTTATTAATAACGCTAATAACACCCAACACTAATCTCGTCAACTAATCTTGTTGTTTCACGATAAGGAAAGGAGTATAATGACAGGTATCGTCGTTATAATCCATCTAGGTGTGTACTCGTTGGTCGTTGTCGTCGTTGTCGTCGTTGTCGTTGTCGTTGTCGTCGTCATAGTACGTGAATAAAAGAAAAGAAAAATACTTGCAAAAAAAGTACAAAAGCGTATTTTACACAAGAGAACATTGTAATAATTATTAAGAGGAAGAAAGATAATATATATACGCGTTGTGTGCGACGAAGAAATTATCTATCTCTTTTCGTATCCACATAAATTTCTTTTTCTTCTTATCTTTTTTTATATATATATTTTTCTATTCGTCATTCTCGAAATTATAACGAGAAAATAAAATGGAATTGACTTTATTACCGATTTAAATATATATGTCCAAGATTCTTATAATAAAAATGAACCGTGTCTCGTTGATTCGTGTAAAAGATTAAAAAAGAAAAATAATAAAAGTAGGGAAGATTCTAGGAAATAGAAGAAGAAGAAGAAAGAGAAAAAAAAGTAGGTTGGAAATATAAACTCGGATGCGCTCTTAATACACGAATATCCTTTAATACGTTCTCCTCGTGTGCCGTAAAGTTAATAACGCTTTTACAACTCTATCTTCTTCCTCTCTTTCTCTTTCTTTCTCTCATTCTTTCTACCGTTTTATTCAAGAGAAGTTTTGAATGTATTACGAACATACACATTAGAAGTGAAAACGTAAAGTTGCGAGCTTGTAGTTTACACGCAGATGACTCGTTCGTCCGCTCGCGCGACCCGCTCGCGTTGGGATTTGCTTTCGTCGTTTTACTGGATTTACCGACAGACACTTCACGCTTGGTGAAACACGCCCATGTTTGACTTGGCTTTTGAGTTACGCCGAAATTTTCAGAGAAAGACGCCGACACACACCAACGTTGAGCCTCGGGCGAACTTATCATCGTCCGGTCTTTCTATCTATCTCTTTCTATCTTATTCTTGCTCTCTCTCTCTTTCTCTCTCAACTCTAACGACACTACGACAACTCAAACGCACGCGTTGCAATGCGAGTGAGGGTAGATAGATTGTTTGTCGATTTTTAGTCATCTCTCCGCACCATAAACCCGTCGACGAGTTGCACCGAGAAACGATCGTAAAATCCAAACGCCTCTTATTCCGTTTGAGAACACGAGAACAACTTCTCCCAAACTTTACTCTCCCGTATTAAGGATCCCGAATAAAGTTGTTAAATAATCGCGAAAGATTGATCTGGATTCAACATTAAAAAACAAACATTGCTATCAAATTCAATTATTATCTAAACGAAACTATATTGGTATTTTTTCTATTTATTCATAATTAATTAAAAAAAAAACATGATTTTTATAAGACACGATTTTTAAGTTTCATAAACCTTACTTCGTAACTGATATTATGATATTATTGAATTATTTTATTAAACGCATATCAATTATTTCGAATAAATATTTGAATTTTCTTTTTTGAATTTCATTAGTATCGATTTACAATAATCGATTGTAATACTTACATCGCCATCTAGCGTTCAACGTAACTACTACGTATGCGTCGTTGCATACCTGCAAGTGCATCCACGGACATGACTTGCAGTGCCATCTAGAGTTTAACTTAACCTCTGTATTCTTTGATATCAGCAATTATATCCGCCGATACGACTTGTCCTGACATCCTACGCAAAATTTTGGAACTACGCCTTGTATAATGTCCCCATTGATAGGCAAACTTCGTACATGCCTGTATAGGAAAATCCAGAAGCCTTCCTGGGTTATACGTCATAGGATAGTATTGAATATGTCATTTTGAAAAATGTTGAAATATCACGTGGGTGAATAATTTTCTTAGAATTTTTATCGATCATTGCACGTATTATTATTACATAGCTAGTTAATTAATAATTATTTAACATTCATTATTTTTGTTTGTTGATTTATATCACATGAAACATTTGTTCGTATGATATTATTTAAAACAAAAAAACAAAAAGTGTTTACATTCGTATTAATAATAAATTGATAGATAGTATTTTGTTAAAAATTACAAGAGAAAAATCTTTATCTTAGTTCCGTAATTGTGGCCCCCCTGTGTAAAACAACTGACGTTAGTACCCATCGTTACTAAAAATAGTTAATGGTACACGAACATGGTGTCTATTGGTTTGACGTTTCGATCATTTTTATGTTTAGTTTTCAAATGTATTTATTCTAATAGATATTAATCGATTTTATTGTAATCGATGATTCAATCAAAGTCATAATTTATTATATTCCTATCTCACTTATTGTCTTTTATCATGAAACTTAAATTGTATTACGTTTGTTCCATAAAATATTCCTGCAATCGGATTCGGATAGAAAGTGATTCTTATATATAAAATCAAAATGTTGGAAATTCTTACAGTATTGGCATACTTCGTTTGTCCCATCGAACGAAGAACATCCATCAAAAATTATCACAATCAATCAGGTAAATATATTTCTGTTAAATTAACATTTTGCATTAACCCCTCTTTTCTATATAAATTTCCAATCTTTCTTTCATATTCAAATTCACCAACTTTCTTGTGTTTTATTATTTTTTCACATATCATTTATTTATATATTATTTAATACTTTTATTGGTTAAATAGAAATAATGTTATTGACACATAATGTATGTTGTCGCTGCATAATTTCTTATATTTAATACATTGTGTAATTTTCATACGCAGACCGTATACAAGTCAATAGGTTATATATTTAAATTTCTTGCATTAAATCAGAATAATAATTGGTTAAATGATAAGTCAAAATCAAATGTTCCATTTAAAACATCAATTACATTACAATTATTATATTATTATTTAGAAAATAAATGATGTTCATTTAAATAAAGATATTTGTATTATATGAATTTCAGAACTTTGCAGAGAAGTGAATTGAGCAAGCTGTGACCCAATATGCATGTGAAAAGATAATTTAAAATGAGGTTCAACAAACAAGAATTATTAACCCTGGCAACTCAGCCATCTCAAAAATTTGAAAAGGAAGGTGTTTTGTATGTTCGTGAACGTCAGGAAGGATTTTTTCGCAGAACTGAGAGTGAGTCTTCGCATATATTTTTTTCAACATTACCATTATTGTTATGCGCATATTGCAATGTCCTGCAACTCTATATTCTAGCATATAGAGATGTGCATGATTTCTGTCCCTTAACTTAATTATTATACATATATATATAGACATATATGTATAAGTCATCGTAGGCATACAAATTAATCTGAGCGATATAAAAAATATATCATTTTCGTTTAATAATAAGTCTATTTTATATTATACGATAATAATAATCGTTGATGTTATATCATATGCGCAGTGTATGAGTTGATACCAAAATTTACTATTGATTATTCTAGTTAACATTTCTATAGATATTTATATAATTATTATGCATTAATTCATTGTTATCCATTTATTTTATAAATATATATATTTATATATATATATACTATTATCAAGCATGAACAATATCGCATACTATTTGTTGTAAATTTATCATTTCATAGCAATTACCAGTTTCTTGTTCTTGGTCAATTATTTTGAATGGATGTAATGTAATGATTTTGAAAATAAACCAAGAAAATATGCTTAAAAATATGCTTGCAATGTGTGACAAATGAATATATATATTTTAGAATTATTATTATTCTTGTAATATATATATATATATATTATATATTTAATAATGTATTTTTCATAATTTCAGATATTGTAGTCCTTAGAAATTTTCCTAGAGTATTATTTTCCCCTAGATAATAAATGCATGTATTACATTTAAAAAACTTGCTGAAAATAATTTATTATTCTATTACCAATATAATTTATATACAAAAATTTACTGTATTCTCTATTATGGTACATCTGTCAATAATAATAATAGTATTTTATTTTTAGGAATATAATAGCCATTTATCTTTTCACTATTTTTTTTTACATCATAAAAAAGATAAAAATAATAAAAAAGAAATTTCAATGCACTAATCCTACTAGAAAATAATGCTTTGAAACATTCATTTATAGAAAAATTGAGAACTTCAACTCTATGCGTGTTAACATTTAATATTTCCAAATGATCGGCTGCTGACATAATTGTTTAATTAAGATTGTATAAAATTGTTTCGACTTAAACTGTAGAGCAACTTTTCGAGTAAAAAAGATTTAATATAAAATAAATATATATAATTTCTAGGAACTAGTATGCAATGTCATTAATTACTCGCATATGGTATTTTACTAACATAAAATGATAACACCAGAGCTCATTGTAAAATTCATTCTTAACCAAAAATTCCATTCATTATTCTCTTAACTTAGGGTTGTACAAGTTATTAAATATTTCAGATTTAACAATCATCGACAAAATGATTTCTTATCCATTCAAGTTGTAAAACTTGTATATTAAAAATAGAACGATATCTATTTTGGTTCATACAATAAATTAATCCTGAGCACTTACGTATCCCTAAAAGCAGAAGTAGATTTATGTTATGCATTTAACATATGAAATACACACAGATACATATGTATGTATACTTAGATCTTTGATTAATGATTACCAGTACCTCCATACAATTTCCAGGTACAGGTAAAAATCTTGAGAACAAAAGACAAAAAGGGAAAACACATAAGACTCTACGAGACCTCAGTTGCGTTACAGCCAGCACGAGTAAAGGTACATTCGAGTGCATTTTACCATTATGTATCACAATCATCTATCATAACATACCTCTCTCTCGTCTAACTAATATTCCCAAGTATAGTCTACAATATTGATACCTTTGATAATTGGTATTAAAAAAGAAAAATTGCACAATAATTTGGCCATTCTAATTTGTAAATTCATTTTGTGTTTCTTTTATTCTATTCTCCCCTATTGATATATCCAAATATATTTAGAAATATTACATTAGATCAAAGTGTTCAAGTAACGTAATTAGTTTCATATATTTTGCTTTAATAATTTTTAATTCTTCATTTGTAGCAACCAATGCATGTCGTAAATAGAAATCATGCTTACAAAGCTTATTAGAAGAAACATGATCTTCTTGCATGTATTTAGTAAAAGCATGAGTGATACAGTTGGTTTGCTAAAGATTATATTTTTTCATTTTCCTCGCTATTACACCTATTATATTTAAGCAACTATTTAATCGAACATTATTATAAATTTAACTAATATGCTCCACTGTTATTTTTTTTATATACTATATGATAATTATTTAGAGTGGGTTATAATTTAATTCTACTCACATAAGACGGTAGAGAGTAGGCTTTAATATTCTAACACAAATGCTTCTTCACATAAAAACAAATATACTGTACTGTAACTGTTGAAATATTTGTGTGTCTTTTGATAACACCAAATTTACAATATTCGTATGAGAAAGCTCTTAGAGAGGTGTGCGTTGATGAATATGAATCAATGTTTTAAAATGAAATAGAATTCATTTGTACTGTCTTGACAATTATGAAATATTAATTATAAGTCTTAACTATCTAGCTAAGTGTCACCCAGAAAAGTGCTTTCTTGCAAGAATAATTGTTTTAATTATAAAAACAACATGTTGTGTCAAACATATGAGAAATTAATTATATATATATTTTCTATGATTTGTTTCACAGTAAGTCTAGAACGATGGTGCAGATTAAGAGGAAACCTTCTATTTTATTTCAAATCTCGAGAACAGTGGTCAGAACCTCTTGGAGTTATTATTTTGGAACAGTGCTGTGTCCGATTGGATCAACCGACAAATCAAATTCCATATGGATTCAGCATAGGTAAGATTTTTTATCAACTCAATATTATATTATTTTTATAAATAAGACAAATAAGTACATTGTAAAAATTTCTTTTAGTATTTGATGGTGGGTTGTTTCAACAATTGGGAGCTAATACTGCTGAGGAACGAGATAGCTGGTTGCAAGCATTGCAATTAGCTAGCTATGAATGCATGAGAAGTCAACTTTTAGCATTAAGAGAACGCATTGAAGCTTTCAGTGGTCACAAAACTGATACTGATATACATATGCTCAGGTTGCAACGTGGGATTTTTACAGGTTGAAATTGACTTTGATGAATATCGTGTGAAAAAAATAGAAATATTTATTTATTGCAATAATTATCTTTTAGATCCTGCAGAAATACCAATGTGCGAGGTATCACTAGCATGCGATAATCTTCTATGCGATGGACACGGCCGACCTCCTAATCCTGTTTTGGAAGTAGACGTTCTATTGAAGCGTTCGAAGACGTGGATCAAATATGCACGAACAGAAGTTGTAGAAGTAAACATTTTTATTTCTCTATCAAATTTTAAAAGATAGATTTGTTTGCTATTTGTTCATCACTTTTACAGCGAAGTAGCAACCCTGGATTTTTAACAACTGTAAGCTTTAGAGCAAGTGACGGTCTTAGCTCTGATACGAAAGTACGAATAACAGCCTACGATGTAAGAGAAAGAGTAAGTCAAACAGCAACACCAATAGGAAGTTCAATAGTAACCTTCAACGCGATCCAAGATACTCCTAGATTGAGAATACCATTAAAATCTGCTAAAACGACTACTGTTGGGTTTTTGACTATTAATGTATGGAATCTGGAAGCCGAAGATAAAGGAAACAGTACAGAAAGTACACCTTCTAGAAATATTCCAAGTACAAACAATCAGCAGGTAGCTTGGATAAGTGTCTACAAATAATTTTTACAAAAGATATTTAATAATCTATTAGGTAGTGATTATTTTTTTTTCGAACTTTAATAATCTAACAAATTACTAATTCTACATATATCTGCAACTTTAATTCGAAAACAAAATAATAATTAAATTTATTTATCTTGGAGTTGCAGGTTTTATCGCACAGACGGTCGCAATCGTTACCTCCGAGATTAGGAACTAAAATAAAGCTTCCGCATCAAGGACAATTGAAATTATTGTTTGCCAATCCATTCATTCAAACGTATAGGTGCGTAATATTACAACAAAAATTGTAAATTTATAACTTAATTTACAATACATACTTTTAATAAATATTTTCTAAACGATTTTATATATATAATTTTTTACTATGCATAGGTTTCATTCAGGATTGGGTGGAGACATATGTGTGCATGAAATTATGGCAGAAAGTAAATTATGTTTCCAATTTCCGCAACATTTACTGTAAGTGTTACTTTCTTTTGGATACACTAGATCTCTCTTAATCGATAATAACAAATGTGAATGATTACAGTGGAATTTGGATACAAGAGGAGAAAGAATTACTTCAAGAAGTAGCTGGTATGGGTGAATTAAGGGAACCATGGCATACAAAACAAGTTGCATTACTTGATCGCCATCTTCATCTGTTACATTTATATTCACAAGCCAAGGAGAATTTAGCTGATTTTGAAGGTAATTAAAATAATTCATATTTCGTCGTTGTATCCAATTATTTATTAATAAATTAATCTTCGTTCACGCGCAGGAAGTTATTTCAAGCAATCATCTCGAAGAAATGATCGAACTTTGGAATTTGCACCTTTAAATTTACACCTTCAAAGAATGTGGGTTCATAATGATACGCTGAATAAATGTGGATTTTACGATTTTGTCAGTGTTGGTGCATTTACTGCACATTCTCATAAGAGTAAAAATGGTGGACTAATAAGGTACACTATTATCAATATTTCAATCCTAATTATATTAAAATAAAATATATAAATAAAGTATATATTTCAGACTTGTACAAGCACTTAAAGAATCTCCAACACGAGGTAATCAATTGTATCAAGGAACGTCAAAGATAATAATGGCACATGACGCCATTCAAGCTATCAAACAATTAAGAAGAGATGTTGTGGAAGCAATGCGTTCTTTAATGGAACTTGCTAAACGAAAGCAAACCAGTGGTATGATACCAATCTGCGAAGATATGATAACAAAGACAAGAATATTGTTAAGTCTTTGGGATCCAGGACTTGTGGAAGAAGCATTAACTTTTCTAGAAGAGCATAAGGTAGCTAAGGTTCAAGAAGAAACTAATGAAGATAGTTCTTTACTAGACTTCAAAGTTAATCAATCCTTATCTCCATTTAAACGAATCACGCAACAACTTAATTTTGACCTAAAGAGTCCTGATTTTGATGATTTCGTAACACCTGATACCCCAGAGTGTATGCAAGATACCTGGGCTGAAGAAAATACCAAAAGAAATTATGCATCTTTGGCATTTAAAAATAGTATTAATTGCGACAACTCCGATAATACTACTATTATTACTACAACTGCAATTAATTTTTCTTCTACTACTACTACCACTACCATTACTACTACTGCTGCTGGTATTACTACTTCGAGTGCATCTATTACTACTGCTACTACTACCACTACTACAACTACTACTACTACTACTACTACTACTACTACTACGCAAGAAGGTGAAAACAAAGAAGACTTCGTTATATTTCCAGAAGTAGAAAATGATCAGGATATAAAGGAAACGGAAGCCAGGGAAAATGGCAATCATGAGGTAAGCAATAATAACGACGACGATGAAGAAAAATATGACATCAAAAAGGATACTGATAAAGGCAAACGTTTCTTGGACATGAAAAAAATGTGTAACTCTCCGTCTGCAAATTATTATAAACCGACGGACGAGCCGGAACCCTGGGATCTCACACAGCTAAACATTGAAGCGAGTGTGATGTGCCTGGTATCAAAAGTCAAATTCCTTTGCGGTAGATGCAGCAGTCCAGCTGTACGTTTACGTAACAAAAATAGTTTAGGACGATCACAGAGTCTCAAGGGATGTCTGTCGAACAATCGAAACAATTCAAGTGTTGTGACAATTCAGCCTAAGAATGCGTTGCAGAGCGAAGAATCAAGTAAGTTGCTGGACAATTCACACAACTCCGTCTCTCGACAGCAACCAAGTCCCCAAGGGATGGAAAAGTCGACCCCAGCTTTCTCCAAAGCCAAAGAAGGTAAAGAAATTCAAACTAGTACGAATATATATACTCATTCATATTCACTTTATATATATATATAAACATACATATATATATATATATATATATATATATATCATTATTTTTCAATATTTATTATTATTAGCTCTACATGCACACATCATACATATGCATATCCTCTTCATAAATCTCATCATGTAAGAATATCAAAGTTAGTTATTTTAAAAATATATTGTATTATCACGCGCGCGCGCAATCTAATTGGTATTTATTAAATACCTTCTTCTTATTAGTCGCAAAAGAAAGTTTTCTTCTAAGCAACGTACAATGTGTAACTTTATTAGGGACTACTGATATTTATTGTAATACGTCTTCCGATAAAGTGTGCCAAGCTGTTGACTCAATGACAAGAGTGATTAAAAGTAATTCTGGACAGAGGAACAAGTTTATCGAAGGTCTAGACTTTGCATCGATCGTAGACTGGACGAGTGAGCTTAGACCAAGTATGAAAAAGCTGCGCCAGGCTATGGATGGGCTTCTTAAAACTGCGAGGCTCACGCATTCGGTATTCCGTGTTCAAGAAGATGCCAAGACGGCTCAACGTGCTTGTAATGTCAGATATAGACGGGACGTTTGCTTTAGTCAGGCAGTAAGTTTATTAATCAACATATTATTATTATTTTTCTTTTTAAACCCTCATACATCAACAATAAATGATATATTATTCTAATTATTTTCAGCTAACATCGTTAGTGTCTAGTATTATGGCAAAATTGTGGTGTCAAAGGCCTGATCCAATGTTTCTATTAATTTTAACGACACTCGGACCTCTAGTTTCTTTCGAGGGACTTTTAAGTTATTACGGCGATGAAATTGATATGTGGGGAGATATGGCAGTTGCTGTTGAGGATATGCATACCGTTACATTTACTTTATCTAGACGTGGTATTCAGCCTAGGTATAAATGATACTTCTAACAACCAAAAACAATCATTATATATCTTATTTCTTTTTTAAACTGTTTCATTTAAAACTAAATGAAAAATGTTCTTTTATATTTTGTACAGAATCGAAGGCTTTCAACTTCCACTACCTTGCGTAGTTGGTTCTCGAACTGCGTTAACGGTGATACTTCCAGTACCAGATGCTATATATTCGTTGTTGCCATTAGTACCTTCTTCCAGACAAACTTTATCCTTCAACGTTACACCTGTATTCTTCAATATAGGTATTAACGAAATGGCATCATTGGCTGAAAGTCTTGGTACTACTAAACCTCAAGAAAAAAGTAATATTGATAATTTTGATAGACTGAACGAATATTATTTGAGATTTAGAAAACTCAATTTGCCTACGGAACCAGCATCTACACGGCGTAAGTGCATCTACACATTGAGATGTGTTTGTAATTTATTTGTTAATAAGTTCAAAGAGGAATATCGATTTAATTAACAATTGTGATGATGAACTCATTGATAAATAAATTATTTTATAGTTGGTACAAAATCTGCATTGAGTCATACATTGGCGGACATGATGTTAAATTTAAAAACGGCCGTTCACGCTAAAGTCAATAAAAACGTCGAGATATTGCAATTATCGTCGCAAATATGTCGACGAATGCGTGGCTTGAGATTTACCAGTTGCAAAAGTGCCAAAGATCGGACTGGCATGTCGATCACGTTAGAACAGGTAAACATACTCTCAACGGAATATCATTTAGCCGAGCATGAATTTACGAGAGCACTCGATTGTATGCGAAGGTAAATATAATAATATAAATACTTCTTTGTTTATCGAATTCGTATAATATTTTATAATTGTACTTTATTTATCTCATTCTAGCGAAGGATGCCGACGAGAAAACACGTGGAAGAATATCGGGGTACGAAAATACGCGTTCAACAGTCTACAGATATTAACTTTTCCAAAATTGTATCGACCACCAACCGGAACCTATGGATCAGCACAAACTTAAGATAAGTGTTACAACGATATATATATATATATATATACACTTTGTTTTATTCAATTTATTACTATTATTATTAATTTTTTTTTCTTTTTTGTTGAATGATCTTTTTGATCGGGACTTGCCAATTAATTTATAATTTCATGCGAGGTGACTAACGATTAAATCATAGACACACATACATACAAATACCCATACTCCTATGTCGATAGATATAGCATTTAGCGATAAAATGAAGTTTGTGTTTTTAAGATACTAGGAGATTTCAACGAACGCGATTAAACGTAGCCGTTAATAGCTGTTAACTTAAAAAAAGAGTACTAAACGATCATATGTATTTACTCAACTTTCTTCTAATACGATTTTTCACTTTTTGTTGTTTACAAATTGTGCTATGCGTGCTATATAAAAACTGTGTTTTCAGAGTACCGTTTTATAAGAGAGTTGAGTGTACAGAATAATGGTCGATCAGGATTATTCTTTAGTGCCATTTTTTAATTTTTATTTTTTATTATTTAAACAAATAGTGCGAAGATCGGTGCATCGAGATTTTTTGCGAATGATTAATTATTAATCATCATTTGTTAAGAGAAAAAACATATTTATTGCACGATGTACATAATTTCGTCGACGCGAGCACAAACCACGAAGAAAGATTTTTTGAAATAATTAATGACAGAAAAGAAGGATCAGACTCGTCTATCACAAAAACTGTTGTTTAAAACAGGGCTTCTCAAATTTTGTCCACTTGGCGATCACCCAAATTATTTGTAATAATTTTGTATTCTTACTGAAATTTCTGTTACTTCCAAATTTAATTACGCGACCTCGTATGGGGATCGCTACCCACACTTCCGGAAGCTCTGATTTAAAAAGAACAATTTTTAATTAAATTAATTAGATCAATCTAAGCGCTTCCTTTTACTGAACAATCGATCGAATAACAAATTCGTGATAATAAATTATTGCAGATAGAGCTCAAGTTTATATTATTACGTTGAATTGTATATTTGTATATTATTATTATTATTATATTTTTTTCTTTCTTCTTCGATTGAAATATTGTTTAAGAAATATCTGAGAAACGAGATATTTCGTTATTATAATAATACTCTCGTACGTGATAAAATATAAAAGAAAGGAAACGAAAAAAATATAAATCCAAATGATAAATCCACGAATTTTGCCTCTGGCGACAGGCAACACACTCGTACGAACGTGCACTAAAAAAGTTCATAACTCTGGGTGTCTATGCACGTGCTTTTGAAATGAATTTTAATTAAAAAAAAATGATTCATAATTAATAATATATTATACGTATATATTTGTAGGAGATTAAAAGAATTATTATTAAGTTATATAATAAATGCTCTTTTGTTTATCAACGAAGATAGTTTATTAATTTTTAGAGAACGAAAACAAAATATTTAAAAGAAAATTCGAATTAACAAAGTATATTAATATAAAATAATAATAATAGTAATAATAATAATAATAATAATAATAATATTAATGATAATAATCGGTGAAGCACGTTGTCTCAGGAATCATCTCATTGGAAAATGATCAATATCTTAAAATCATTTATATGCATGTCCAAGTGTCAACTAAATAATCGAACAAATTAAAGGCAGCAGAAACAAAATATGTATTTTCAAATGAATACAAAACATTTGTCGTTCATACACGCCGAGATGATTCATTCGTGTTACTTAAGAAGAGATCGTATAGAATGATATTATTCGTGAATAAGAAAAATTATGATTTTTTTCGTATTTAGAGAGATCTGTTAACAAAAAAATAAAATACAAAAAACAGAAAGAAATAAAGAACAAAATATATTATCGAACGCGTATAAACGATCATTTTCGCAATTAAAAAATAACAAATTGTATCGAACGTTACGTTTCGCTCGTATAGATACACACATACACACATAAATACATGCATTACGTACGTACATATTAAATATTAACGTTAAAAATAAAATTAACAAAACAAAAAAACAAATTAAATAAACTAAAATAAAATTAAAAAGACAAACCCGTACGCGGAACGTGAATTGTTTTTAAATATATATTGTTATTAGTCAATATATGAATTTTTGTAAGAAAATAAAAACCTAACATTTTCCCTAAACAAAAGAGCTCGTGTAATACGAAAACGCAGTAACATGTAATATGTATAGGTTGTTAAATTCGTGATAGAAATTTAGGAGAACGAATTATATTATATATATATATACGATATGTGAATCTCAAATTCGCACTTAAACAAACAAAAAATTATATATGTAAAGAATAATAAAAAGAACGATTAATTATTAAAAAATTAAAAGAAAGGAAATGTGAAAACTACCCCTTAAAAAAAAGGAATAAATAAACAAACAAACAAACAGTCTGTGTAGAAAAATTGTAAAACGATTGAATAAAATATTATTTAAGAGGGATGAACCGAGAGTTTAATATCATCGAAGGAGGATAAGAAAAAAAAGAAGAAAAGAATGTTAGAAAAAGTTGGAGAAAAATGTAAGAGAAAAAATCTGAAATATTTTGAGAACAGGTAAAAGTGAAGAAAATAAAATAAGAAAAAAAAATAAGATTTGTACGAAAGCTCGCTTACCAGCTGCCAATCTAGAACGGTGTTGTTGATCTGTATAAAGGGAATAGAACCGGGTCGCGGCTTGAACCGGCTTTCATAAGGGCATCGATGTCCGATAGAGAGATGCCTGTGAGAGATGCCGAAGAAAGAGAGATGCATTTGCAGTCTGTCGTGTGCCATTGGGCGTAGGAAGGGCGTAGGAAGGGAGCATATGGGAGAAGGGATCTCCTACGGTTGAACAAGCATACGGCGCGTGGCAAAAGATTCCTGTTTAGCATCGGGTATGTGCCGTTCATCCATCCATTCTCCTCTTATACACAACTTCAATCACGTGTATACATATTATACACACATATATAATATATATGTGTATACACGTGGACCAAGTTACGTGTAAAGTTGGCTCTGACACAAGAAACTCGTTCATCGTTTGGGGGTAGATTTTTTTTCTCCTTCTCTTCTTTTTCTTCTTATTTTCTTTGATCGAACCCTTGAAGCGTGCCTCGGTTATAATACCCTTCTTCTCTTTTTCTTTTGCTCATTCGCTCACTCTTTCATTATTTTACATTATGTTCTACGTTTACGTTTAATAGATCATATTACCAATTGTTCAAACACGTATAAGAGGAATGTTTAATTCGTTTGGTAACGGTTATATCAATGAAACCTTTTAAATTTTTGATATAAGATACACCGAGTTTTTTTTCTTTTGCCAATGTAACAGTTGCGTTTCTGTAATATGATAGTTTAGCACTGTCCTTCCAACTTTTCGAATTATTCTATCCAATGAGTCGAATTATTCCAAATTTCTCGAGCCCAAATTTATTCCATCCAGCGTTGTTGGTAGGCGATCATTTGTGGCTCATTTAACAAACCATTTTCTACGCTTCTTTGTATAAGTTTTCTATGTTATTAAAAAATAATTTTTATTACTTATTGTATATATATTTAATTTTTATATAAAGGTAAAATTGAACTATTGCAAATGTTAAAAATATTATTTTACCTTTAGTTTAAAAAAGATGTAGAATTTTCTTTTGGATTTTACCTGCGGCACAAACGATTACCTGTATAATGAAGCTGCTTGTTTCCTCTCTCTCTTTCTTTTTCTCTTTCTCTTTTCTTGTGCATCTTCTCCCTTCCTCCTTGCATCCACCGCACGAGCGAACCGGGGGCCATCGATGTCGCGTGGCGTGCGCGTGGAAGTGCCAGTAAGATAAAAATAAAAATAAAAAGGAGACCAAAATAAAGAAGTAGAAGAAGAAAAGAGAAAAGAAAAAAAAGAATGAAGGGAAAGAAAATATCGAATAATATTTTCGATTAATATCACACACACACACACACACACATATAGAAAAATATAATAAAATTATGTATATAATAAAAATTAGAAGAAAAAAAATCAAATATATCTGGAAACTATTCGAACACTTAGTAATAATATTAAAAATAGAAAATAAAAAAGAAGGTGTAAATGTATTTCTATATTCAAAGGATTTATTATACGATTAACTTAAATAATGTTATTCGAGTACGTAAGGGCAAATCGTATGGCACACACGTAGGAGGGTAAAGCTGACCTTAGAAAGCACAGGGGCAGAATGAAACGAAGCATGGAAAAGAGGAAGAGTAGTAGATGGTGGGTAGAGTGAAGCTGATGTTGGTGGTTGGTGGTAGTGGTAGTTGTGGTGGTGGTGGTGGTGCTGCTGCTGATAGTGGTGGTGATGGTGGTGGTGGTGGTGGTGGTGTTGGAGAAAAGAGAAGAAGAAGAAGAAGGAGAAGCATGTACACGCGCGATAGTAAGAGGCAAGCGAGAGGACAGAACGATGTATACCTGGGACGCCTGGTGTTGGCGAACACCTGCTCCACATCGGTATCCCCCAATGCCTTTGTCCAGCCAACGGATATAACACAAGCGTACCTCGTCGAGGAGACGCCAGTAAGTCTTTGAGAGTCTAGGAAGACGGACACGCGTAGTCCTTAGTTTTCATTATTTATCACACAAGATTCGCATACACATTGTGGTCCATGACATAAATATTTAACAAACACGCACTTATTACTTTTTATATAATTGTCATTAGATTATCATACAAGATTTAATACAATTTATATTTTGTGATCTATGATATCGATCATTTAACGAATGATAGATCTAACTTTCGTAATTGGTATCAACGATTAATATAGAGAGTGATATCATTGGACTTAAAACTTTTCAAAGTTTTTGCGATGAAACATATTTCGAGAAACAATATGTTGACTCTGTGTTTATTAGTAATTTCTATGTTGAAGACTATCAACGGTGTTAGTACGGTGCCTATGAATAACGAAAATCTCGAAAATTTAGTGAAATCTTTGCAAGAACAAGTTAACGCACTTCTTTATCATCGTCAGGAGGATTACAATGCTTTGGAGGAAAGTTTGAAGCATGCCATCGAGAAAAATACCGAGTTGATTGTACTCAGGAAAGAAGTCGAATTATTGAGGTGAGAATTTATTTTTATTTTTATTTCAGTTCTTTTTTCGAAATTGTAGCTATTTTCAATTCAACGTACGATCGATAGAACGAACACTCGGTAACAAAGCAAACGAGCAAGCAAGCTTAACACGTTGATTTTTTATTTTCTTCAACGGTGTCATAGACAGTATAAGCTGGTATATGCATAGAATATAAAAAGAACGAGAGGAAAATAACAAAAAAAAAAAAGGAAAATAATATTTAATAAATCGTTAGGTATAAATCGCAAGACAAAAATAACAATAAAAACGAAGTTCTCAGTAATAAATGTTTCTATAGATAGGAATATGACCTTTTATACTCATTACTATTTGATTCTTTTGTGAATAAAATATTTAATACAATATGCACATGCTCGGATTAATAATTTGCAAGTAGTTAGTTTGACACGCCAGAGATAGAAAGATAAAAATAGATAGATAGATAATGGAGAAAAGAAATGATAAAACATTTAAGAAATTTTAAGTAACGAATTGATAACAAAGTAAAATCTGATAATATATTCTATTGTTACGATCTTTACAGGAAAGAAGTAACCGAGTTGAGAGGCGGAAGCGGTAACGAGGCGAAAAACGAGCGTTTGAGGGTGAGATGGTTGGGTAGTGCGGTAACCGAATTGCAAACCGAAGTCGCCGAAGTTCTAAGAACGAGAAATGCTAGCGAAGAATTAGCTGAGCGATCAAGGATGCGAAGCGAATTGTCTCTTTTAAAAGGTGACGTAGCTGAGGTCGGGAGAGGTATTCGTAATCTTGGTGGTCGCATTGCCAAGTTCGAAGCTGCCCTGGGAACAATTCGCATCGACATTACTGCCGTGAAGGAACGTGCCAGCAAACTGTCCCGCACCTGCGCCGATGTCGCCAGTCAGGTAATAATATTGAAGATTGAAAAAAAAAAAAAGAACATACTATTTATATATATGGGGAGAGTATATGATCCGCGAGGAGGGCACACACGTTTATCGCATGCGTAAACATAAAAGGGATACACGTTGACGCATCAACATGTTTAGTAGTTATCAACCAAAGGAGAAGAAAAAAATAAAGAAACGGGGGAAAAACACAGTAAGGAAAAAAAATAATAATAATAAAAAGAAGAATAAAAAGAAAAAAGAAAGAGATGCAAGAGAGATGCACCTGCCGTGTTAGTCGTACAGCCGGCAACCGGTGGCTCCCCATTTCTGTTTCTCGTTTTACCGGCCGGCAGCTGCCGGCGTTGGCTCCTCGCTATATCGGGGCCCCTTCATTCCGGCGTTCCATTCGTTTGGCAGCATCGGCCCTCCTCCCCCGAACAGGCCCTGATACCTCCTCCCCCTTCGCATCCCACCAATGTTCATAAATACAACACGGACCCGGTATATGTCGTGGTTCGTTGCGCTCCTTCAACAAAAGCAGATGTTTCGTATTATTCCTTTATTTTCTTTCTTCCTTTTTTTGTTGGGTTACCTTCCAGTTATCATTCGTCCCTTTTTTCATACACATTCCAGACTTCTTATTATCCTCCACTTGTATATTTTATAATTATTAATTAATATTTATTTATTTTTATTTCATTAATTAATTTCCTCTTCCGTTTTATTTTGTTTAGATTGGTACCGTGCAAATCGAATTGAAATCATTGAAATGCGACACACCAAGCGAGCACAAGTTCCATCGGTTCTCCGTCCATCGACATGAGGACAAAACACGCGAGGACAATGAGATTAAGAATGAAGTTCTATTCCACGAAAGTAGGAGGAGGCATAGTTATTCGAAACCTTTAATGCATCGTATCGAGGAACGTCTCAACAATCTGGAACATAAAATATCGTTAGTATCGAGAAAACGTGGAATGATCGAAAAAAGAGTGGTATATGAAAATCAGGATTACTTATCCGGACGTATAGCTAATTTGGAGACGGCTCAGGAACAATTATTTTCGCGTATGAAAAATATCAGCAAAGAATTATCCTCGACGAGTAAATTAAGCGAAACGATGGTCGAATTATTTGAAACTGTGCAGACATTGGAGGACAAGGTAGATGGTAATGGATCGGATACTAAAAGAGAAATCGCAAGATTGGATATTAATGCTGCGAGAAAGGCAGCTGAATTGTCGTTGACCAGAGAAGAATTATCTAATCTTCGAAGAGCTGTACAAGCTTTGAGTGTTAGTGCTTCTAAGCTTCAAGAAAGAAGCGATCGACACCAGATATCTTTAGATACGCTTAACGATACCCTCAATCGTCTTGACTTATCGTCATCAATAGAAAAAGCAAGCAACATAACTCACGAGCTCGAGCAGGTGGAAGATCAGTATCGTTTGATCGTCGATGCCTTACCAGGTAATTGTGATGAAAGAGATGGGCTTACTCTGCTTGCACCTGGCCCAGGTGCACCGTTACTAGCCTCGTGTCATAAAGGATGGATTGTTATCTCAAGGCGGATCGACGGTATGGTTGAATTCGATCGAACTTGGAACGATTACGCAGCAGGTTTTGGTTCACCTGTTAATGAATTTTGGATAGGCAATGAAGCACTTCATAGACTTACTCGAGACAACTGCAGCAGGTTGAAAATCGATTTAATGGATATATACGGTACACATTGGCACGCCGAATACGAATATTTCAATATTGATTCCGAGGAATCCGGTTATAAGCTTCACGTTTCCGGTTATTCCGGAAATGCAACCGACGCATTGTCCTATCAGAACAATATGGCCTTTAGTGCTAAGGACAGAGACATGGATATTAGTTCCACTGATTGCGCTGCTAATTATCACGGTGGATGGTGGTTCAGTCATTGTCAACATGCTAATTTAAATGGTAAATACTCGTTAGGGCTTACTTGGTTTAAGTCTAACACGAACGAGTGGATGGCCATTGCTTCCTCCGAAATGGCGATACAAAGAAAACAAAACTGCCGATAATTTTCTTCGATTCATTCTCCATGTCTTTTTAATCGCTATTGAAATTCAACAACTTATTATATCAACCGTCTTTATCCTTGTTGGTTTTTTTATTTCTTCGATCAAATTGAATCTACAAAATATTATAAATCAACAGACGACGTCATTTTCATGTGCTTGCAAAAAGACTTTAAATATTCATTCAATTAATATCATTTGCAAGACATTTAATTATTCGCGATTATAATACCAAAGAATCATTTTAAGTCCATTGTAAATAGATTTATTGTATAATTAAATGCGTGTGATATCAGACGATATATTAGAATGTAATAGAAAGTTTTTCAACAGGATCAGAGTGACAAGCTTATCAATCTGATGCTATAATTTAAAATAAATATATATATATATTTTAAGTAAACATATATATATGTATATGTAATATATAAGTATTTGTAATTTAAATAAATTGAATACACAATTAATATGCTGCTTCAAATATTTGTTCTTCAGGAAAGCTTTATTGCATATTTTCCAATCATAATTAATTTTTTCTGTATGAACTTTTAAATGACTAATGAATCCACTTTGAGATACGAACAATGCATTGCACACGTGGCATGTAAAATTGTTTGTTCTGGCATCCTTTTATTCATCACTCTTTTTGTAATCTATTGAAATAAATGTTTTATCATAAAATTAATAAGCAATATGCTTGAGATCACTGTGAATCATGAAGTGTTTTTGGAATCTGTTTTTGAATTTATAAATTTTACTACAAATATTGTATAGATATTCGTCTTTACTGTTCACCCTCAAAAGAAAATATATACAGCATACTTTCTTACATTTTACTAAAATATTAAAACTAAGTTTCATAAACATCTGCAATAATATATTAATATTCTTTTTATTTAAACGATAAACATATAAACAAATCTTCAGTTCTACCAATAACATACAAATAAAAAATAAATTACGTTTTGCTAATGATATATTATACAACATAGAAACTGAACTTTAAACTTTAAAACGCTGAAGACACTGGCGCTACCTATGCGCGATAAAACATTGTATACTATATTTAAAAATGTCAAATATGTATTTTTATATATAAATAGAAAGTAATAGTTTTTAAAAGGAGTAAATAGTGATCGAAAAAATGTATGCACGTGTATTGTTAATTATTGAATTATTAAAACAGAGTTTAATCTCGTTTACGAAATAGTCGATTACATGAAAATAAGGTATTATTCGTGAACCAATGAGAGTCCTCTATGCCATACTATACACTGTATTTGCAACTACTTGCAACAACCATATGGATTTTCTTACTTCGACATACTTCAAATTTCACCGGACGACGTCATATTATTAGTAAATTATTTCGTAATTTTTATTCATTTGATATAATAATATTAATGAACTATAATAATTATTATATTTAAACATTATAATATTGCTGACGGAAGTACGTAGAAATTGGTGAGGCGATATCAAAACGCCATTTTGTGTATCCTTTCAAGCGAAGAAGGTAGACTTCTATACATAGAAAGATAAAAATACTTAAATCTTGTATTTAAGTGTTCTATCTATTCGCGATATTAGCGGGTGGATATTATTTCTTCTTCTTTATTTCACTACGATATAATTAAACTGCGTTGATGATTGGGATTCCGCGAGACGACCGACATAAAATCACGGTTAAAATCCGCAACAACATGAAAAGGAGTTCGAGTCGTGATACTCCACCTCCTCGGGTGAAACGAAGTCGATCTTCCATGGGGCGGTAAGTATTATTTATTTATCTTATATATTTATCTATTTCATTGTAAACTCATTGTTACATTTATCTTATATGCTCGCAAATATAAACATCATTTTTATTCATTGTCCTCGCGTTATCGTTTAATTAATTTAATATTTATAATATACATTAAATTATGGTGTTATGTAATTAAAATTTACTTTCTAGATTTATATGAAGTATACAATTTTAGTGCAATAAGATATTTATTGTATATATTGTGTATTGGAACATTATTGATTTTATGTATCATTGTTTTTAGATAAATATGTGTGTGTGTGTGTGTGTGAGAATCATGTATCATTGTAATGTTTTTTAATCTAGTCTGTAATAGCTAGTATAATATTTTTATCAATTTATAGATATGATGATTCAAGTGATGAACGGATTACGCCTGAACGTATTCGACGACGTAGCAGAGGTGCAAGAAGTCCTAGTCCATCAGCAAGAGCGTCATCTCATGCGCGTTATGTAGAGTCCAGTTCACATCGCGACGAATATTTGCGTGCACCTCGAGATTTACCACCTGAACGACCGTACAGTTATAAAGTTCTTTGTGTCAGTTCCATTCATCCGAAAGCCAGTGATGAAGTAATTAAAGATACTTTGTATAGAGAATATAAAAAGTTTGGTGATTTTTCTATAAGAATTTCTCATGAGTTAGATGAACGCGTTGCTTATGTGTGCTTCAGGAGCTCAGAAGATGCACGAGATGCGAAACATGCTAAACCACGAATTATAATGTATGATAAAGTAGCTTTGGTAGAGCCAGTTTATGAAAGACCCGATACGTATCGTAGGCAAAGATCTGTTTCACCACCAGATTATGAACGGTATTATGCTAGATCTCCAGGTCCAACAGATAGACATAGACCATTAGATCGATATGAACGTGTATATGGGCCTCCTGTAGGTTTACCACCCCATCGTGAAATGAGAAGAGAAACAATACCACCGCCTCACCACGAATTTGTTAGGCCACCGATTCATCACGGACCACCTCATGTACATCCTGGTCCTCCTCATCATTATGGTCCACCTAGACATATGATGCTTCGTCATCCTGTTCATGGATTTGAACGAGTTGAAAACAAGAAAGATAAATTTCCAAATTATCTCCATCACGTTTCTCCAGAAGATGACCCTCTTGCAACTAGGACTCTTTTTGCTGGTAATTTGGAAATTAATATAACTGAGGATGAATTACGTAGAATCTTTAGTAAATACGGTGTTGTTGATGATATTGATATCAAAAGACCACCGCCAGGAACAGGAAATGCATATGCTTTCGTCCGATTCCAGACATTAGATATGGCTCATAGATGCAAAGTTGAACTTTCTGGGCAGTATATAGGAAAGTTTCAGTGCAAGATAGGATATGGTAAGGCAACTCCCACAACACGAATATGGGTTGGTGGTTTGGGTCCTTGGACTTCAGTACCTCAATTAGAAAGAGAGTTTGACAGATTTGGAGCCATTAAAAAAATTGATTATCTTAAAAGCGAAAGTAATGCATATATCCTTTATGACTCTATTGATGCAGCACAAGCTGCTGTAAAAGAGATGCGTGGTTTTCCTCTCGGTGGTCCAGAACGAAGATTAAGAGTTGATTTTGCAGATGTAACTCCTGGTTTTGGTTTTAAGCCTAGATCATATCCAGAAGACAATGCTGAGTTTCGACCACGTTTGGTAGACTATGAATCACCATATGATCCTTACGGTCCTGAAACTGAATTTGGTTATGGACCAAGAGGTTTTCGGGGACGAGGAAGTGCACCATGGCACGAAAGAAGAGGCGGTGGCAGAGGCGGTTACCGTGGTACTGTTCCAGATGGTTATCTCCGTGATGAAGCAGATTGGTCCAGTCGTAGACCACTTCCAGATCTAGAATATGAAGCTTCTCGTATAAGAAGATCAATGTCACGAGAACCTGGTGTAGATCGATCAAGATCTAGATCACCACGTAGAAGACAAATGGATTCAGATTCAGATTCGGAAAATACTCGTACAGGAATGCTCTCAACGTCTCGTACTTTACCGGAAGTTGCACGAAAATCTATTGCAGTTTGGCAAGGTGCATTAATATTAAAGAATTCACTATTTCCAGCTAAATTTCATCTTACAGATGGAGATACTGAAATAATAGATGCTCTTATGAAAGATGAGGAGGGTAAACATATGCTTAGAATAACACAGCGCCTTCGTCTCGATCAACCAAAGTTAGATGATGTATCTAAAAGAATACAAACTTCTAGTTCACACGCGATATTTCTTGGTCTTGCTGGATCAAGCGGAGCTATTACAAACGATGATGCTAATGTTCAAACTAGACCACTTCGTAATTTGGTTTCATATTTAAAGCAAAAAGAGGCAGCAGGTGTTATATCACTTTTAAACAAAGATACAGAAGGAACTGGAGTACTCTATGCATTTCCACCATGTGCTTTTTCTACAGAGCTCCTGAAGCGTACGTGTCCTAGTTTAAGCGAAGAAGGTTTAAAAGAGGATCATTTGGTAATTGTTGTTGTTAAGGGTGGTAGTGCCTAAATTTTAAACTGGAGTGACACAAACAATTGCTTAATTCATAAATAACAAACAAAATCATTTCATTATTTGAATACTTCCTGAGGTGAAGTATTATTTTGATTTAATTGGTAAGGTGGTTATAGAAGAATGATGTACAGAAGTTGTAGCAATGATTGATGCTTTTTGATCTATATAAGTATTATTATCATAGATTTGACTAAATCATTTTACAATATTACTTATTTGTCAATATGATTTTTAAGACAATTAATTATTGATGTGTATTATTTTATACAATAATATACATGTATAATATGTACGTGCTTATACAATTGATATTTTTTAACTATTAATATTTTCATTTCACAAATGTAGATAATATATGAAATAGAAATATTTGAATCCGTCTAAATACTTAAGTCTATAATAATATAAATTTATCGAATAACAAAATAACCAAAATATATTGAAGCACAAGTTGAAACAATTTTAATGGATTCTAAATATGAATTATAAATAACAGTATAATTATTATATATATATCTTACAAAAAAAAGATCAAAGTAAATACATCAAAAAAATATTAAAGAATAATACTTATATTGTATCAAAAAACATTATTAATAGCGCGTTTACTTGATGGAACTGAGAAATTTTAGAGTGGTTGCAAAAAATGAAGTACATCATTAATAAGGTACCTTTATTATAAGAGTCTTGACATAAAAAAATAATATTATTACCCTTATAATCAGAGGTAAATGTTTAACTATATAAATATTATAAGAATTTATCTGTATCATACACATATATATATATATATACACACACATATATATATATATATATATATATATATATATAT